>NC_060183.1:57103106-57468106 GCF_021184085.1 Oncorhynchus gorbuscha | reverse complement strand
ATTTGATTTGATTTGAACAAAAGGGACTCGAAGCCAGTGAATCAAGCAACCTTCCCATGCACTGTGAGTGTATCCCCATTGCTCAGTATCTCCCATGCATATCTGTAATCTGAGAGAGATACAGCGTCTGGAGAAGGAGAGAGAAAGTGGGAGAGGCAGAGCGAAGGAGACCGATGGGTTTTGTCTGGTACGGTTGAGAAGGAATAAGATGGATCCTTTCATGACTCATGTTTACAGAAGCGTCTGGATCTCTGAGGAGATTGAAAATGAAGGAGTCAGACGGCTAGAGGGGGTTGAATTGAGGGGTGGTGAAATACAAATCTAAACGTGGTAGTGTGAGGTGTAGGAGAGGTTGGGTCAGGAAATAGACCGTGTGAAGGAGTGGGGAAGGTACCAGGGTGTTTATTTGATTGAACCTTTATTTTGGCAGGGAGTCATGCTGAGACCAAGGTATATTTTACAGGTTTATTTTGACAGGGAGTCATGCTGAGACCAAGGTATATTTTACAGGTTTATTTTGACAGGGAGTCATGCTCAGAGCAAGGTATATTTTACAGGTTTATTTTGACAGGGAGTCATGCTGAGACCAAGGTATATTTTACAGGTTTATTTTGACAGGGAGTCATGCTGAGACCAAGGTATATTTTACAGGTTTATTTTGACAGGGAGTCATGCTGAGACCAAGGTATATTTTACAGGTTTATTTTGACAGTCATGCTGAGACCAAGGTTTTTTACAGGTTTATTTTGACAGGGAGTCATGCTGAGACCAAGGTATATTTTACAGGTTTATTTTGACAGGAGTCATGCTGAGACCAAGGTATATTTTACAGGTTTATTTTGACAGGGAGTCATGCTGAGACCAAGGTATATTTTACAGGTTTATTTTGACAGGGAGTCATGCTGAGACCAAGGTATATTTTACAGGTTTATTTTGACAGTCATAGACCAAGGTTATTTTACAGGTTTATTTTGACAGGGAGTCATGCTGAGACCAAGGTATATTTTACAGGTTTATTTTGACAGGGAGTCATGCTGAGACCAAGGTATATTTTACAGGTTTATTTTGACAGGGAGTCATGCTGAGACCAAGGTATATTTTACAGGTTTATTTTGACAGGGAGTCATGCTGAGACCAAGGTATATTTTACAGGTTTATTTTGACAGGGAGTCATTGAGACCAAGGTTTTTTACAGGTTTATTTTGACAGGGAGTCATGCTGAGACCAAGGTATATTTTACAGGTTTATTTTGACAGGGAGTCATGCTGAGACCAAGGTTTATATTTTTTATTTTGACAGGGAGTCATGCTGAGACCAAGGTATATTTTACAGGTTTATTTTGACAGGGAGTCATGCTGAGACCAAGGTATATTTTACAGGTTTATTTTGACAGGGAGTCATGCTGAGACCAAGGTATATTTTGACAGGTTTATTTTGACAGGGAGTCATGCTGAGACCAAGGTATATTTTACAGGTTTATTTTGACAGGGAGTCATGCTGAGACCAAGGTATATTTTACAGGTTTATTTTGACAGGGAGTCATGCTGAGACCAAGGTATATTTTACAGGTTTATTTTGACAGGGAGTCATGCTGAGACCAAGGTATATTTTACAGATGAGCCCTATAATTTAAACAAATATACACATCAATACAATATGAAAAGCAAAACAGATACGACAAACAATAATAGAAAACAAACACATTCTTGTCATGGCATATTTCTGCTTTACCAAATGAGGAGAGTTACAAACTACACACCAGTCAGAGTTACACTTAAACTACATATGTTTTATTAAGAGCTTTGCAATAGTCCTTTTTGACTTTCAATGATGCGCTATCTCTAACGAACCATTGAAAAGTGAATACAGAAAAGTACAAAGACCTTTTATAGCCAAGATACACCCCTCTCAACTTACATGACGAACCACAGATCTTAGGAACAGTTCACAATGGTTAAGATTTGTATGAAAGATATCTATAAAACATAGCAGACAGTTGCTGCTGTGTCAACAGTTCTCATTGTAACTCCAGTGTTTGGCCCCCTCCTACTCCAAACTGGAACCCGTCTCACCCTGGTACGTTATAGCACAAAAACATTACCTTTACTATCTGGAATGCTCTTTAGGCTTTATTACCCAAAGACATCGTAAATCTCCTCTGTCAGTGCTATCTCATAGAGGCCCATCCTCAGTGGAACACACACACAATAGTTAACAGAATTCTCTATTCTGTCGAATAAAACAACCATTCTAATGCAATACAAAGATTATAATATAATTTTACAAGCACTGTAAAATCATCTTGAAATTTTCCACGACATTCTTCCGTCAAAAGGTCATCAATCAGCCGTCTGAATCCTAGAGGCACCAAATCATACAGTCTAATAGAGTTTGGGAGATTATTCTACAAGTATGGTGCAAAAAAACAGAAGCAGATTTACCTAACTAAGTGGAGATTGAAGGGATCTCCAGAGGTAGCCGTTGAAGACGGAGGAGTTGTATGTCACAAGTTGTGAGCATTGATGTGCCCTCCTTCTCACCAAAGTCAACGTCTCATCTTTTCTGTGACTATGGGATTTTAACCTTCTCAGCTCCTCACCATCTCCCTTCTCCTCTCTATTTCCCTCTCTCTCTCCCCTCCTCTCTTCCTGCCCCCCTCCTCTCTCTCTGCATGCTGGGAGTGTTAGGTGCATGCTGGGAATTGTGTGAGTGAGTGCGAGTGTTGTGTAGAGTTAGATATCTTGGTTTTTCCTTTACGTCTCCTTTTCTTGTTGCTATCTATCTATATGAGAATGTTGCTTATACATCACGGATGAATAAATTAGTTGAGTTTTTTCTTAAAGAAGGTCTGATACAAGAGCTTCAGAGGACCCTTGTCAATTTCTTCTGGTCTGGACAACGCTGGATTAAAGCTGCAGCCCTCTACCTATCACTGCACGAGAGTGGGCAAGGCCTGGTGGACATTTCCTCTAGAATCATGGCTTTCCGGCTTCAAGCAGCCCAGAGACTGTTGTACAGTGACGGTTCTAGCTGGGTCGACACAGCCTACACATTGATGAGGAGAGGAGAGGTTGTTTGGGCTTAGACAAGCACCTTTTCCTCTTAAAGCTGGAGGGGGTGATTTGCCTGGCCTGACTCCATTTTATGGGTCTGTTATGCAGACTTGGATAGTTCTTGTCAAGTCCCGTAAGGCCGGCACGCCACAAGGGATGTGGCTTTTTGAAGAGCCTCTTTTTCACAAACTGCCTATTGAAAAGAGGACAGCTGACCTCCAATGGAGGATAATACATGGAGCCATAGCCACCAATATGCATCTGCTACACCTGGATCCTACTGTTGGGTAAGGGTGTCCATTCTGTGCTGAGTCTGAAACTCTGGAACATCTGTTTTTACAGTGTCCCAGGTTGGTCAGGATGATTGACATGATCACTTCTTCGTTCTCAGCTTTGGGAGAGGTTTTCTCTTCTCAACTGTTGATATTTGGGCTAAAGTACATGTTATTCGGGGACAGCAGCCTATTACAAACTGGTTAACAATATTGATCTGTTTATGAGTATATGGGGTATTCAGAGTCTGTTGTGTTTAGTTACTGTGGAGGAGGATTTGGTGTTGTGTTTTTAATTGATGTGTAACTATGGTTTTGTATGAGTTTTTATTGTGTTGTGGGTTCCCAGACCCAATAAAGATGATTTAAATCTCTCTCTCGCGCTCTCGCTCTCTCTCTCCTTGTCTCTGTTCTGTGTGTATTAATCAATGTTCATGTGTGTGGCAGACTCTGTCATGGAGTGTGACTAACAGTGGGCCCACACTCCCTGTCCCAATCAGTCCCCCTTTCCCAGCTGCCCCAGCACTAGCCCTCTCTCAGCTCTTATCTCCGTCAATTGGCTGTTTACTGATGAGACCTGTGTTAGCCACCTTGTTCCAGGCCACAGAGGACCAACAGTCACCACACAGAGTCACCACACAGCCCACACAGCTCATAGGGCAGCATCACAGACCAGCTAAGTGCCTCCAGATCCTCTATCTCTCGATGTAAACATCATGGTCGCTTAACCCCAGAAGGACCTTAGGTCTCTTTACAGTTAATTCATTATGACGAACAACTGGCAGATCCCCGCTTTCGGACAAAATGTCCATGTTATTCACACATTGGACACACATTTCTTTATTTTCGAAGATGGACACATACTGTAATAGGAGTCTGACTCAGCTGGTTTGGGACAGTGACAGGGTGACAGAGTGACAGTGCAATGCTGGCTCAACACAGCAGCCCTTGAGGAGGGGTAGCAAGGTGAGAGGAACAAACACAGAGAAGGACAAACACCACCATACTACACACCTAACCACTGACTGACTGTCCTAAAGCCCACCGGCCAGCAGTGTGTGAGAGTGAACGAAAATCAGGATTTCTACACTTTTTAAGTAAAGCGTCTGGAAATCCGTTTAAATCCGTTTAAATCTGTGCTGTATATCAGGATCAGTAGCTGGTTAATGTGGATGTATTCAATTATTTTTGGTGGGCTCAATGAGAACGCTATATTTTGGGGGCATAATATGTCAACACGTCTGTCTGGGCTATGTTCTTAGGACTCCTTGTGTATCCAATGTATAACAGCATGTGTCATGGAGGGTGGAGGTGCTGAGTTCTCAACATGCCACCATCATATGATATATGTCACAATAATGTTGCCACGCCACTGTTCGTTTGTTAAACGGGCTGTATGATTTTGTCATGCACACATATTACCAATGTCTTGGCTGTGATTCTGTGTTAGCTATGCTACAGACAACAGCGAGAGAGCGGATCCCTATAAAACATGTTGGCCTGATTATGGTAATCTCACAGTGTCTATGTGTGTGTCACTGTGATTGTCTCAGTAGCTGGTTAGGCCTGGGGGTGTTTGGCTGCTTTAAACACTAGTTTAATGAGTTTGGATCAGAACCTTATTTAGTATTCCATTCTGCCTCTCTGACTCACCGCTGCTAGATCACGTTTCTAGAAAATAGCCCCAGCCCTAGGCATCAGTTTAGAAAACAACACAGACTGTGTTAACCCCTTGGACCTTAAGGCTTATCGTTGACCCTGGCACCAACAATCTATCTGATGAATGGGACCTGAGGAGAATGCTGATTCAGAACAGCTATCGACGGTCACATGGAGTGGTCATAATCATATTAAAAGTCTGCTGGAGTCCCATAGAGCAAGAGGGATTTGGGCTGTAGATATGACATAATTCTATGAGGAAAGTGAAGTGACGTATAGTTTACTTACTGGTTTGTGTGCTATTGATGTCTCCTGTGGGAGGGGTTGCAGACTATGCGTGTGGGGGTGGCTTGATGTACTGATCTTGTCCTCTGCCCCACCTTGCAATCTCCTCGTGCACCCCCCCACTCCCCTCACCTCCCCTCTCTCTCCCCCTCTCTCAGCATGGCCCTGAGTCGTAAGACAACACCCACTGAGTGATTAGTGATGACCTGCTGTCACAAACACAGACAGACGTAGTGGGGTCAGCTGCACACAGCACAGAAGTACATGCACACAAACCACATGCCTATTCCTTTTTTGAAATATTGTCCTTTTTAAAATGTTTTTTCTTTTTACAATAACCATCAAGATACATACAATAGACGAAAACAATAGACAACTTAGCATTTACGTACATACATTTCCACAAACATGAATAATATCCCACTTGCTCAGGCCCACGACACCACCATATCCACACCCAATGTTGTTTTCAATGCTTGTAAGACTCTGCCTTATATGACTTTAAATTGTGTTATGTTGTTTCTGTCTGTAGCCAGATTTTTTTCAATATTTAAATCATTAAGCATTTTGATTCTTCCATTCTCTTTACATTAGGGTATATTTTGACTTCCAGTATGTAAGTAATAGTTTCTTCAATATAATTAAAAAAAATAATATTGTCCAACCCATTGGGTATCTCACTTCCACATGGCATGTCTTGAAATATGCAGATAGACAGATTAAAAATACATTTACTTTGTAAAACCTCTGACAGCCATCTTTTTAACTTTGCCCATAACCTTTGGATTTTATAGCACTCCCAGAAGGCATGAATTATTGAGTCCTTGTTAGATTTACACTTAAGACATGACTCTGCCGTTGTGCTGTAGAATTTGTAAATTTTGTGTCATGTAGAATGTATTGTATACATTACTTTATACTGGATTAAGTGTACATTTTCGTTTACTATAATTTAGTTCAATATGTTCCAACATTCCCTCCGTCTTGAGCCAATATCTGTTTTATTTCATTCTTCGTTCCAATAGTGTCTATATTTTTAAAGAGATTGTTAGCTGGATAGCCTCTCTGCAAGGTTTTGTATATCTTACTTATCATATGAGTATCTGTTTCTGACTCAAATAGGATTCCCTCAACATTGCTGTGATGTCCAAAACCTTTCAGGTGGAAATTTGGTGATATACAACTTTTAAGTTGCATATATTTGAAAATGTCTACATTGAGCAGTCCAAATGTCTTTTTAATTCTGTCATGGAAAAAAATGTATTTCCTATTACCACGTCATTTACAGTTTCTATGCCTTTAGTTTTCCATGTGAGCCAAAGGTATCGGTGAATTCTGAAAAGCTATCCAGGGATTGTTCCATAGGGGTGTGTTTCTAGGGAGTGATATTGGTTCTTGTAGAATCCGTTTCATTTTCATGTTGTTCTAGTGTTCTTAACTATAAAGTTGTTAATATTCTTATCTCCATCCTTTGAAAAGAGACACGTGAAATATTCTGGGGATGAGCATACACATCTTCAATATGTACCTGTTTGAGTTTTCAATATTAGTCAGGTATATCAGGAGATAGCCAAATAAGTGTAGTTTATATCCTGTTTATCAATACTGATACCAAGCCTGTTCCCAGGAGGGCTCCTGTCTCTAGCTGTCATATGTGATCAAAGATTGCAGAGCCTTGGTCTCAGTGAGTGAATATTCACTTTGCAGGGTGTCACGACTTCCACCGAAGTCGGCTCCTCTCCTTGTTCGGGCGGTGTTTGGCGATCGACGTCACCGGCTTTCTAGCCATCGCCGCTCCATTTTTCATATGTCTATTTGTTTTGTCTTGTTTCCATACACACCGGGTTTTCATTATCTAATCACACTGCATGTATTTAGTCCTCTGTTCCCCGCCATGTCTTTGTGTGTAATTGTTTATTGTTATGTGAGATGTTCACACTCTATACTTTTGTCCATGTTCCGTGTTTTCTTTGATGTCATTTTCTGCCTATTTCTTGACCGGAATATACGTGCGTCTGTTAAATCTACTCTGCTCTCCTGCACCTGACTTCGCCTCCCGTACACAGCCGTAACACAGGGTACTCATTACACGTATCTGTCTTCTACCTCTTTCCCTCTCTCCCTCTCTTCTCATTCCACCCCCTGGCTCTTACTCCTCTCTTTAATATCACACTGTGTTTCTCTCTATACACAACAGGTTGGACAAATCCTTGCCCTGCACTCCTTTTCCTCTCCTCTGTCTCTTCCACACTCCCTCGCTCCTCACGTCCTGCCCCTATTTGTGCTCCATCCATCACCCCTCACTGTGATCCCTCCCTCCACCTCGTCTGTGAATGCACTAACAAGGCAATTCCTCATCCTGGGACATGCTGCAAGGGCGGGCTGCTGGGAGATGGGGGTGTGGGAGGGGGCTAGTCAAACTGTGTGTGTGTGGAGGAAGGGACGATGGGTAGTGTGTACTTCGTTTGCGAACTATTCATGCTTGTGTGCAATATATGGTGCATTCAGAAAGTATTCAGACCCCTTCCCTTTTTTCACATTTTGTTACATTACAACCTTATTCTAAAATGGATTAAATAAAAATAATGATCATCAATCTACACACAATACCCCATAAGGACAATTTTGCATAATAATTTTTAAGTTTGCACATTTTTACATAAGTATTCAGACCCTTTGATCATCCTTGAGATGTTCCTACAACTTCATTGGAGTCCACCTGTGGTAAATTCAATTGATTATCTATATAAGGTCCCACAGTTGACAGTGCATGTCAGAGCAAAAACGAAGCCATGAGGTTGAAGGAATTGTCCGTAGAGCTCCGAGACAGGATTGTGTCTGGCACAGATCTGGTGAAGGGTACCAAAACATTTATGCAGCATTGAAGGTTCCCAAGAACATAGCGGCCTCCATCATTCTTAAATGGAAAAAGTTCAGAACCACCGACACTCTTCCTAGAGTTGGCCGCCCGGCCAAACTGAGCAATCGGCGAGAAGGGCCTTGGTCAGGGAGGTGAACAAGAACCCGATGGTCACTCTGACTGAGTTCCAGAGTTCCTCTGTGGAGATGGGAGAACCTTCCAGAAGGACAACCATCTCTGTAGCACTCCACAAATCAGGCCTTTATGGTAGATTGGCCAGACGAAAGCCACTCCTCCATAAAAGACACATGACCGCCCGCTTGGAGTTTGCCAAAAGACACCTGTCGTGAAAAACCAAACTGAGAGAGACATTTACAGAAATGCAGAGTTCTTTATATCGCTGACACTAAGAATGCTTGGTCATGGCTGGTTCCTCCCCTCCCATGCAGGCCAAGGGGCATCATAAGCCGCTCTGGGTTCATCCTGTGGTCATCTAAACCCGGTACCATTTTAACCTGACCCCGGCATAGTTTTCCAGATGCTAGGTTTATTAGGACAATAAGGGATTGTTCTAAACTGTTCCAGGCAGTTCCAATCTCTATCTTGGTCACACACACCACATCTTGTCTAAGGAATGCCAGCATTAGTTTTTTTTCCACCAAGTCATTGTCAGCTCGAGTTATAACTAGCAAAACCCATTTCCTTGACCATAAGCTAAGACTAACTGCAGGAAGAGACCATGGAGACCATAAAGACACAGCATTAGCAGAACAGAAATATCTTACTATTAGTTAAATATTTGTTGTTAACCATTAATATCAAATAAATCAGGTAAATACTTAATTTTTCTATTACACACCTCAAGATTCTCTGGTCTGTTAAAACCAAGATTTGAACTCTTTAACCTGAACGCCAAGCATCACGTCTGGAGGAAACCTGGCACCATCCCTACGGTGAAGCATCGTGGTGGCAGCATCATGCTGTGAGGATGCTTTTCAGCGACAGTGACTGGGAGACTAGTCAGATCTAGCGAAAGATTAACAGAGCAAACTACAGAGAGATCCTTGATGAAAACTTGCTCCAGAGCTCTCAGGACCTCAAACTGGGGCAAAGGTTCACTTTCCAACAAGACAACGCCCCTAAGCACACAGCCAAAACAATGCAGGAGTGGCTTCAGGACAGGTCTCTGAATGTCCTTGAGTGTCCCAGCCAGAGCCCGGACATGAACTGAGCTGTGCAACAAAGCTCCCCATCCAACCTGACAGAGCTGAGAGGATCTGCAGAGAAGAATGGGAGAAACTCCCCAAATACAGGTGTGCCAAGCTTGTAGCATCATACCCAAGAAGACTTGAGGCTGCAGATCCACAATCTATTTTAGAATAAGGGATCTGAATACTTTCAGAATGCACTGTATGTGTAACATGGTGTGTGTATTGTAGCCTATGTGTTATGTGGGTGGTGGGAAGGCGTGTGCATGTGTGTGATTAGAAGTGAAGAACACATGTCCTGGGAGTGGCTGTTGGCAGCAGGGCTAGGTTGATGTAGTGTAGTGTGTGCTGACTGTATGATACTTTACGTGTGCCTGCTCGAATAGAAGGGTTTGTTGTGTCCGTCCTTGAATAATGTGTGTGTGCATGTGTACGTACATGTATGTGGATGCATGTGTGTGTGCTTGTGTGGGTATTTTGTAGGTATGTGTGTGTCTGTGTCAGCTTTAGAGCACTCTACGATGACAGAGATGTGACAGGGATAATTTGGTAGTCAGTCAATCAATGTCAATACAGACCAGGACAGGAGCGCGTGCCCCTCTTCTGCCTCTTTCTACAAGAAGCCACAGTGACATGTTACAACCCACAATGACCTTACCAAAGTCATCCAATACTAGGGTTGGGACGATAGATGAATAAATAGAATATCGTGAATTTTTGACATTGACAATATATTGTGACGTGCAAGAAGATATTTTGTGGTGTTCAAGACTATGCTCTATTTGAACATTACAAATCAAAACTGTGCAGTTGTATCAGTTAAGCTGTATCTATATGTCAAATTAAGTCTAAATGAATTAACTAAGATACATTTTTCGGCACACAAAGATTATTTAATGAGAATGTGACTCTAATTTTGTAAATAAGCAAAAAAAAAACATTTTGTCATTAATGGCGCAAAACAATTATATCGGATATCGCAATATTTGGTGTAGAAAATGTGTCCCCAAATATCACCCTGAAGTATTTTTTCTGCCAAGTTGACTTCCTGTTCTGAGTTTTCATTATAGAGTACCAGGATGACTCTTCAACTTCATGTCTTACAACTGACCTTTTTACTGCTATACAGTCATAGAGATGGACTATCTTTCTCCTCTGGCCTCTAACACTATGGCAACTTACCACTATGACCATGTTGAAGGTCACTGCCATGTTTTAGCTTGATAACAACCATGTTGTAGGTCACTGCCATGTTGTAGCTTGATAACAACCATGTTGAAGGTCACTGCCATGTTTTAGCTTGATAACAACCATGTTGTAGGTCACTGCCATGTTGTAGCTTGATAACAACCATGTTGTAGGTCACTGCCATGTTGTAGCTTGATAACAACCATGTTGAAGGTCACTGCCATGTTGTAGCTTGATAACAACCATGTTGTAGGTCACTGCCATTTTGTAGCTTGATAACAACCATGTTGTAGCTTGATAACAACCAAGTTGTAGCTTGATAACAACCATGTTGTAGGTCACTGCCATGTTGTAGCTTGATAACAACCATGTTGTAGTTCACTGCCATGTTGTAGCTTGATAACAACCATGTTGTAGGTCACTGCCATGTTGTAGCTTGATAACAACCATGTTGAAGGTCACTGCCATGTTGTAGCTTGATAACAACCATGTTGTAGGTCACTGCCATGTTGTAGCTTGATAACAACCATGTTGAAGGTCACTGCCATGTTGTAGCTTGATAACAACCATGTTGTAGGTCACTGCCATGTTGTAGCTTGATAACAACCATGTTGAAGGTCACTGCCATGTTGTAGCTTGATAACAACCATGTTGTAGGTCACTGCCATGTTGTAGCTTGATAACAACCATGTTGAAGGTCACTGCCATGTTGTAGCTTGATAACAACCATGTTGTAGGTCACTGCCATGTTGTAGCTTGATAACAACCAGGTTGTAGGTCACTACCATGTTGTAGCTTGATAACAACCATGTTGTAGGTCACTGCCATGTTGTAGCTTGATAACAATCATGTTGAAGGTCACTGCCATGTTGTAGCTTGATAACAACCAGGTTGTAGGTCACTACCATGTTGTAGCTTGATAACAACCATGTTGTAGGTCACTGCCATGTTGTAGCTTGATAACAATCATGTTGAAGGTCACTGCCATGTTGTAGCTTGATAACAACCAGATTGTAGGTCACTGCCATGTTGTAGCTTGATAACAATCATGTTGAAGGTCACTGCCATGTTGTAGCTTGATAACAACCATGTTGTAGGTCACTGCCATGTTTTAGCTTGATAACAACTATGTTGTAGGTCACTACCATGTTGTAGCTTGATAACAACCATGTGGTAGCTTGATAAAAACCATGTTGTAGTTTGATAACAACCATGTTGTAGGTCACTGCCATGTTGTAGCTTGATAACAACCATGTTGTAGGTCACTGCCATATTGTAGCTTGAGAACAACCATGTTGTAGCTTGATAACAACCATGTTGTAGCTTGATCACAACCATGTTGTAGCTTGATAACAACCATGTTGTAGGTCACTGCCATGTTGTAGCTTGATAACAACCATGTTGTAGGTCACTGCCATGTTGTAGCTTGATAACAACCATGTTGTAGGTCACTGCCATGTTGTAGCTTGAGAACAACCATGTTGTAGCTTGATAACAACCATGTTGTAGCTTCAGAACAACCATGTTGTAGCTTGATAACAACCATGTTGTAGGTCACTGCCATGTTGTAGCTTGATAACAACCATGTTGTAGGTCACTGCCATGTTGTAGCTTGATAACAACCATGTTGTAGGTCACTGCCATGTTGTAGCTTGAGAACAACCATGTTGTAGCTTGATAACAATCATGTTGTAGGTCACTGCCATGTTGTATCTTGATAACAACCATGTTGTAGTAGTTAATCAGCTAGTAAGCACTGCGGCTGCTAAAGGAGGCTGCTCTGGATGGGAGCATGTGCTGCTACACTACTGAAAGTGTAAATGAAGTACACATTTTGACATACAATTGTGATATTTAAATCAAAATCAAATCAAATTGTATTTGTCGCATGCACCGACTACAACAGGTGTAGACCTTACAGTTCAACGCTTACTTACATCCCCTACAACCCTAGCAATGCATTTTTAAGAAAAATAAGTGTTGAAGTATTTACATAAAACAATTCAATAATAATAATTAAAGACCAACAATAAAATAACAGTAACGAGTTATATACTGGGGGTACCGGTACAGAGTTAATGTGCAGGGGCACAGGTTAGTCGAGGTAATTGAGGTAATATGTACATGTAGGTAGAGGTATTTTGACTATGCATAGTTAATAAACAGAGAGTTTTGGACCTAGACTTGGCGCTCCGGTACCGCTTGCTGTGCGGTAGCAGAGAGAACAGCCTATGACTAGGGTAGCTGGAGTCTTTGGTAGTTTTTAGGGCCTTCCTCTGACACTGCCTGGTATAGAGGTTCTGGATGGCAGGAAGCTTGATGTACTGTGCCGTACTCACTACCCTCTGTAGTGCCTTGAGGATCTGAGGACCATAGTGTTCATTGTTTTACTTTAGGTACCTTTTGACAAACTTCAAGGGGGCTGTCTTGTGCCTTTTACTGATGAGTGGCTTCCGTCTGGCCACTCTATCATAAAGGCCTGATTGGTAGAGTGCTGCAGAGATGGCTGTCCTTCTGGAAGGTTCTCCCATCTCCACAGAGGAAGTCTGGAGCTCTGTCAGAGTGACCATCGGGTTCATGTCACCTCCCTAACCAAGGTCCTTCTCCCCAGATTGCTCAGTTTGGCCAGGTGGCAAAAGTCTTGGTGGTTTCAAAGAGTCTTGGTGGTTCCAATCTTCTTCCATTTAAGAATTATGGAGGCCACTGTGTTCTTGGGGACCTTCAATGCTGCAGAAATGTTTTGGTACCCTTCCCCATATCTGTGCCTCGACACAATCTTGTCTCGGAGATCTACGGACAATTCCTTCAACCTCATGGCATGGTTTTTGCTATGACATGCACTGTCAACTGTGGATCTTATGTAGACAGGTGTGTGCCTTTCCAAATCATGTCCAATCAATTTAATTTACAACAGGTGGACTCCAATCACATTGTAGAAACATCTCAAGGAAGATCAATTACCACATTTTCTGGAATTTTCCAAACTGTTTAAATGCACAGTCAACTTAGTGTATGTTAACTTCTGACCCACTGGAATTGTGATACAGTGAATTATAAGTGAAATCATCTGTCTGAAAACAATTGTTGGAAAAATGACTTGTGTCATGCACAAAGTAGATGTCCTAACCGACTTGCTAAAACTATAGTTTGTTAACAAGAAATTTGTGGAGTGGTTGAAAAACAAGTTGTTTTTATGACTCCAACCTAAGTGTATGTAAACTTCTGACTTCAACTGGACATACTGTATGTCAGAGCAGCATTGGACAGTGGCATAGTATAGAATACAGTATATACATATGAGATGGGTGATGCAATATGTAAACACAATTTAAAAGTGACGAAGATACCGTAGAATAGTGTGGAGTGCAGTTTATACATATGAGATCACTAACGCTAGATAAGGAAACATTATTCAAGTGGCTACTGATCCATTTCTAAGCCACCTCAGATGTGTTAGTGATGGCTGTTTAGCAGTCTGATGGCCTTGAGATAGAAGCTGTTTTTCAGTCTCTCGTTCCCAGCTTTGATGTACTGTACCTGTACTGACCTCGCCTTCTGGATGATAGCGGGGTGAACAGGCAGTGGCTCGGGTGGTTGATGTCCTTCATGATCTTTTTGGCCTTCCTATGGCATCGGGGGCTTTAGGTGTCCATTAGGGGCGGGAAGTTTGCACCCGGTACTGCGTTGGGCAGACCGCACCACCCTCTGAAGAGCATTTTGGGGTATTGTGTGTAGATTGATGAGGATTTTTAAAAAAGACATTTTAGAATAAGGCTGTAATGGAACAAAATGTGGAAAAAGTTGAGGGGTCTGAATACTTTCTGAATGCACTGCATATATATTCAAAATGCAGACTGCCTCCAGCTCACATTGTGAAGCGGTGGTGACACGCTGATAGCCTGTAGGCCTGCACTTGAATGGGGAATGAAGGCGCGCTTTAATTACCACTTGAGAAATAAAGGTAATGGCTATTTTTTTATCGTGCACTAAACTGTTTTTAACATACAATTTGCATAAATAATTGTTGCTCAATGAATGGGCTTATAAAAGTATGTTTTAGTCCAGCAGCAATCAGCTGAGGAGCAGCAGGTGAAATCCGGCTCCAAATCGGGTCTGTATGCGTGATGATTCATGAAAACACACACACACACCAATTTAATTCCACTATATTATGAAAATGTACCTATAGACAGATAAGCATGATGGTCAAATGTATTTACATCGACTGCTATTTCTATCAATGAATAGAACGCATTATTTTGCAATGGGATTTTTCTTCTTGCGGCCAAAATGCAATTGCCGGCTAATGGAAAACCTTGTCAGAGCTGTGTTGTAACAGTGATCAGGTTGAGACAGTACCTGGCCTTGGCCCCGGACTGAGGTCACCTGCACATGAACAGATGATGAATCTACAGTCACATAGAGCAGAGGTTTATGGAGAGATGATGACCTCACACCTCCTCAAAAGAGGAGTGTGACAGAATCGTCTGGGGGGGAGACGGCGCAGAACAGCTGCAGACGTGAGTATGTGTGAGTGTGTGTCAGTGTGTATGAAGGGAACAGACTCGGTAGGACAGGAGAGAGAAAGGAGGGCTCATATGTTACCATGACCTCTTCATTATTGATGGCATGTCAGGCAAAGCCCTGTTACCGCCCCCCTCACCAGCTCAAACTGTCAGAAATAAGTGAGTGGAGTTATTCCCACTCCCAATGATGGAAAAGAAACCTTACTATAACTTGTCCCAATTTCATTGATGTAAGGGATGTAAAAATTGGCCCTGGCTGTCCTCTAGTTTGTTTCAGAGAGACAAGCCATGATAGTAATGTATTTAAGGATATACCTTGCCCTTGCCTTGTGTCCTCAGACACAGCAAAATATCCTCTCTTTGTCCTCTCTATCACTTTCCTTTCCCCTCTCGCTCTTCTGTTCCTCTCCTTTAGTTTCCTTCTCTGTCATCGGCACTTTCACTTGACCCCTCTCTCTCTCTCCCACATTTCCAACTGTTTAGCTCCCCCCTCTCCTTATCTTGTCTATTTACCTCCCCTCCCTCTCCCTCTTGCTAGCTCTGCTTCTTCCGTCTATAAGAATATTTAGGAGATAAATACACAACGCAAAGACAGAGGACGAGAGGTCAATAGAGTACTAACGATCAATGGAAATAGTGTTTTTTCTGTAATAGGGATATATTGATCAATGCGTCAGAGACATGGGAGGAATTTGTCTAGGCATCGAGTCTGAATTAGGATACTTGTTATTTGGCCATTGGTCCTGTTTTATTGCAAGGAATTCTAATTGGTCAACCACAGGCTAGGGCTGGGTTATAAACTACATCCTGTCCCTATGTTCTGTGGATAGAATCACAGGAGAGAATCACTGAGGACAGAGAAGGAACGGCCATCTACCTCTCAACATAACATCTATGATTTATCCTCTTTGAATAAACCTATTTTTCTTCCCCTGATTTGATTTGGGGTCTGTGTTATTGAAGAATATCAACTGCTAACACCTCCCTCTCTCCCCTCCTGCCACTACCTTTCTGTGCTCCTCCGTCCTCCTCCCCTCTACCTTATCCATCCCCCTTCTGTCCTTTCCTTCTGCCTCTCCTCTCCTCGCCCACCCCCCTCCCTCTCTCACTCCCTCTCTCCTCCTCTGCCTGTCACAGTGATGGTGTATTGGGCCTGTGGGAGCTGGTGGAGTCATTGACCGTGTGGTGCTGAGTGCTCTTTATAGGACCTGCTGCCACACGACTCTCAGACACAGACTTCCTCTCCTCCTAGCACCTGCTGGAGCACCGCTTAACCAACCTAACTTTAGAGCTGACAGAGACAGACTACATACACATCTAGTGTTGTATTATTCCAGAGTCTATTTATAAGTGGTCCAGAGTCTATATTTAAGTGGTCAAGACTCTAAATATAAGCTGTACACAATATATAAATATTTGATGGCCTCGTTGTTAAACCCTCTGTTTATATGTTTTATTTACCTTGGCATATAAACAGAGGATTCTTAAGATATTTTTTTCTTTGCCAGAATTGCACATGTAGCCAATATAAAGGATAGAACCCAGTGAACAGAAGCTGCGTACTGAAATGCTGGATCATGCCCTGCGCTAGTCACCAGAGTGATGAGGGAGCCTAGCGTCAGCATAGAGTGATGATGTCATAAAGAGACTCAGAGGATCTCTACCCAGCATGCTCAGCGTCCCGAGCTCCTGCAGTACTCATGAATAATGAAAGGAAACGAAGAGAGAGGGAGTGGGGAACTGCGGCGGGTCAGGGAGAGAAAGAGGGAGATCAGGGAGGGTCATAGAGGGAGATAAGGGAGGTTCATAGAGAGAGATAAGGGAGGTTCAAAGAGGGAGATAGGGAGGTCATAGAGCATCGGGGAAAGGAAGAAACAATAGGGAAGAGGATGGGGGGACATGGGGAGACGGAACAACGCCATATAGAGACAGGGAGTTGTAGAGATTTAGTTGGAGGGAGAGAAAGAGGGTGGAAATTATGTTATGTTGTTACATAATGTTGATTAACAAATATGTGACTTATACAAAATCATCTGTATCATATAGCACTTCCTGGCAGGATTGGGGTCAATTCTGAATTAAGTTGCGAATTGGTGTTTAATTCCATTCTTGAATTTGAATTGGCCACACCCCACAGGAAGCAGAATTTGAATTACATTAAGTATAATTAAATTAATTGAAATTCAAATGGATTATTTATTGCATACATCATTCTGCACATGTTTATTTTGACATGTATGGTTACCAATACTATATTTAAAACTCATTATCCTTCAAAGAGTTTGTTATGGTCCTTCTGTAGCTCAGTTGGTAGAGCATGGCGCTTGTAACGCCAGGGTAGTGGGTTCGATCCCCGGGACCACCCATACGTAGAATGTATGCACACATGACTGTAAGTCGCTTTGGATAAAAGCGTCTGCTAAATGGCATATATTATTATAACTACAGTGGTTTGGAATTTTGTAAGATAATGTTGAAGGTTGTCTATAATAATTCAAATTCACTTACATGTTATTAGATCAAATAAAAATGTTTTCCAGAATGCATTAGCTCAACCACTCAACATCTCATGTCAAAAATACAAACATCTGTGAGTTATAATAAAGCAAATATTTGAAATATTTGAAATAAATGAATGTTGAAGGGGAACGCAGTGGGCTGCAATGTAACGAGATTGAGAAGTGCTAGTGAAGAGTAGAGGAGTAGAGAGAGGGAGAGAGATGGAGGGAAACAGAGATAAAGAGAGAGATGGAATGTGATCTGCAGGTTTCTTCCATGAAGCAATTATGTGAATATGGCATGGTTAATGAAGAGGGAGAATCTGATGCAGTCTAATTGGAGGTTATGAGAAGTGAGAGAATACTGTACAATGGGTCTGATGTATACAGTGCACGGTAGCTAGACGTGGGTATGCAGTACCTGCTGTGTTTCATTGGTGTCCATTATGCAGCTTATGAAAGATGGATTAGACTGGAGTCACAATCAAGTGTGTGTGCATTTGTATGTGTCTATTGACGTATTTGTCTGTATCTGTGTTGTATACGCACAATGGATTATGTGCCGGAGTATATATGTGACTGTGTTAAGACAGAGAGAGAAGGCGAGAGAGATAAACGTAAGATAGAGTCTGCTTTGATTGTAATGGAGCGCAGAGGCAGTGGCCTGACAGAGACTATAAATATTTCAGGGCCTCCGTGTTAGCTCAGGAGGGAGAGGAGACAACATGAAGCTCCTTATTTTGATGTCTCATCACTTATTCATGAGGAGGGAGGAATTTTGTGGCTTTTTGGCATGCTCCTCTTCATCTTCAAGTAGTTGGTTATATGTGTCTTAACTCTGCTTTTACTGCATGTTGCTCCTAGGTTAACATATGGGAGTCTGTGTGTGTGAGTGTGTCTGTCCGTGTAAGTGTGTATGACTGTGTAATGTATATATACCTGCATGTCTGTGTGTTTGTGTTTGAGTGCCTCATTCCAACACACATATCCTCCATCAATATTTGATAAACTCCCACTCTTAAGTGCCTCCTGGGCTAGTTATTGATTTCTCATTCTCTAGGCCACGACTCCATCTTGCCAGTCATGCAGAAGGGATGCAATGTTTTCTGGGAAATTAGCTCCTAAAATACAAGTGTAAGAAGTAACAAATCCAAGGGTAATTATTTGTACACAGCATACCATTTGCAGAAAATACCCATCTCCATGCCATTTACCAGCATAGGAATAGAGAGAGATGCAGAGAGGACACTAGTAGGTGATGTTTTTCAATTAGACGTCTCATGATGAAAGGAAATAGAAATGGAATGACAGGAGGAGCCAGACCAGATAAGAACAGTGGTGATAATTATAGAGTCTAGTATATTTATAGCTGAGCAGAACACAATGACCTTCCAGATCTAACAATTGTTTTCACAGGATGTGTTTCTCAGTGTTCTTCTTCCACTGCTGAGCTCCCATAGGCTTCTGTGTTTCTCAGTGTTCTTCTTCTACTGCTGAGCTCCCATAGGCTTCTGTGCTTCCTGACTGTCCAGGGACCGATGAGACTGCCACCATTCAGTCTCATCGGTGTGTGTGTGTGTGTGTGTGTGTGTGTGTGTGTGTGTGTGTGTGTGTGTGTGTGTGTGTGTGTGTGTGTGTGTGTGTGTGTGTGTGTGTGTGTGTGTGTGTGTGTGTGTGTGTGTGTGTGTGTGTGTGTGTGTGTGTGTGTGTGTGTGTGTGTCAGTCTGTGTCTTGCTCATGGAGGAGGGTCTTTGAGTAAACCCCAGTAGGGTTACGTTAACACTGCACGAGGTCTATGCAGCTATTTTTGGTATGGGTATGTGTTGTGTGTGTCTTCAGGGGAAGTATTTGTGTGTGAATGTGTGCATGCATGCTACTACATGGCAGAACATTCACAGCTTTCACAGATTATGAAAACGTGCCGGACCTGGGTTGGAACAGGGACAACGTACTACTACATCAATCATATAACAAATCCCAGTCAACAACCTACAGTACCTCCAACCTCATCCTAGAATCATTATGGTTTGGCTGATTCCCTAATTGAATGGCCCTCTCCACTATGCCTCGTCGGTGGAGATTAAGGTGGAGTGGCGTCTGCCTTAAGAGTTTTGTCTGTCTGAATGTCCCCATCTCTCTGCTGCCTAAGTGGAACTGAGCTGAGAGAAGCTGGAGCATGTCCATCTATTTTATAGCATCCAAATTCTTCACCTGAGAACCAGTTACCTCTGTGCTACTGAATTCCAAAGACATGTTCACTGCTGTCTGTGTTCGTCTCTAATCCATTTTATCCTAGCAGGCTGCTCTCAGGTTCCTGTTGATGATTTGCTGCTGACAATAGGCTGACAATAGGCTGACAATAGGCTGACAATAGGCTGACAATAGGCTGACAATAGGCTGACAATAGGCTGACAATAGGCTGACAATAGGCTGACAATAGGCTGACAATAGGCTGACAATAGGCTGACAATAGGCTGACAATAGGCTGACAATAGGCTGACAATAGGCTGACAATAGGCTGACAATAGGCTGACAATAGGCTGACAATAGGCTGACAATAGGCTGACAATAGGCTGACAATAGGCTAGATGTGAGAGGAATACATATAAAAGGTCTGTCTCAGATGTTGAAAGTCAATCTACTGGATCTCAATTGTACCTTTTCTGAACTAACTCTATAGTACCTGAAGTTTAATTATAAAGTGGAACTCTTAATTGAATTTGGTGAGGAAGTCTTTGGAAGTGAAGTGAGGACACGTTTCTGAATCTAAATCACCAGTGACAGGTGCTGTCGCTACAGCAACGACTTCTGACCGCTCTTCTGTCAATGTGTCCTGACATCCCAGACCGAGACAGTGTTCAAAGATTTGTTTTGGCTACCACATTGCTGAACTTTTCCTATAATTTTGAATTTTATGATTAGTAGGCTAAACTTGCTGAATGGACAGTTTTGACTCCGGAGATTGTATAGCTGAAGGGGGTGCTCCACACTGGCATGGCTCCAGCGACTGGCCAAAGAAACACATGACCTTTAGAAAAATAAATAATGACTCTAACTTTCTAGAAACAGCTACAATGACCAAATATATTTACAGTATACAAAATCATTATCCAGTTTCTGTAACATATCCGTTTCTAACTCCTCTTCTTCAGTTACCCTGCTGTGATTGTATGTCATGGAGCTTGTTCCTAATAATGTCTATTTTCACATATTGTGGAATATTTAGTCTTTGAATGCAATGTGTTTATAAATAAGTGTGTCATTGTAGTCATCTTCTTTTGCCAAGTGGCATTTCTGTAGATTTATCGAGGCATAGCTTTTATTTGCATATAGCACTTTGTTTTTGTGTATGTGTGTTTTGGCTAAAACGTGTCTGTGTTTGTGTAGTGAGGTCTTTAGTTGAAATGAGTGCTTATAGCGTGCCGTCACCCTGTGTGTTTGGCTCTGTGTTTGGCTGTAGCTTAGTGGAGCAGAACTCCAGTCCTCATGGGCTGTGAAATCTGCTGCCTGTCTTTATCACGTTAGACCCGGCCTCCATGTTGGAGCTGCTGCTGCCATTTTCTTATTATTAGGAACAGTCCTGTTTTGATGGGGTGTGTCATTCCTGTATTCCAGTGGTTCCCAAACCTTTTATAGTCCCGTACCCCTTCAAACATTCAACCTCCAGCTGCATACCCCCTCGAGCACCAGGGTCAGCGCACTCTTAAATGTTGTCTTTTGCCATAATTTCTAAGCCTGCCATACACAAACTATACAATATATTTGTTAAACATAAGATTAAGAGTGAATTTTTTGTCACAACCTGGCTCGTGGCAAGTGACAAAGAGCTCTTATAGGACCAGGGCACAAATAATAATATAATAATAATCAATAATTTTGCTCTTTATTTAGCCATCTTACATATTAAACCTTATTTGTTCGTGATTTATTATTGTGAATATGGTGTAACTCACCACAGGTTAATGAGAAGGGTGTGCTTGAAAGGATGTACATAACTCTGAGGGCCAAGAATCCACTCTCACATAGGTACGGGGTTGCAAAGGGCATCAGTGTCTTAACAGCGCAGCCCTATCCATAAATCTTGCAGTGGCTTCTGATTAAATTACATTTTCACAGAACAGCTTGTTAAAATTTCGATGAGGCTCTCTTGTTCAGATATCGGTAAAGTGGACTGGAGGCAGGGCATGAAAGGGATAATGAATCCAGTTGTTTGTGTCGTCCGTTTTGGGGAGGTACCTGCGTAATTGAGCACCCAGCTCACTCAGGTGCTCCGCTTTATCACATTTGACATTGTCCGTAAGCTTGAGTTCATTTGCACACAAGAAATCATACAATGATGGAAATACCTGTGTGTTATCTTTGTTAATTAATGCAGACAGAAAAGAGCTCCAACTTCTTAATCACAGCCTAAATTTTGTCCCACACATTGAGTATAGTTGCGGAGAATCCCTGTAATCCTCGATTCAGATCATTCAGTTGAGAAAAAAACATCACCCAGATAGGCCAGTCATGTGAGAAACCCATCATCATGCAAACGGTCAGGCAAGTGTAAATTATGGTCAGTAAAGAAAACTTTAAGCTCGTCTCTTAATTTAAAAAAACGTGTCAATCCTTTGCTTCTTGATAACCAGCGCACTTCTGTATGTTGTAAAAGTGTTACATGGTCGCTGCCTTGCTTTAACAAAGTTAACCATTTTCACTGTAGTGTCCAAAACATCTTTCAAGCTGTCAGGCATTCCCTTGGCAGCAAGAGCCTCTCGGTGGATGGCATTCCGTTGGCATTTACAAATTAGCCTCCAACACTCTACTCAGCAAATTGGATGCGGTCTATCTCAGTGCCATCCGTTTTGTCACCAAAGCCCCATATACTACCCACAATGTTTTATTTTTATTTTACCTTTATTTTACCAGGCAAGTCAGTTAAGAACAAATTCTTATTTTCAATGACGGCCTAGGAACAGTGGGTTAACTGCCTGTTCAGGGGCAGAACGACAGATTTGTACCTTGTCAGCTTTGGGATTCGAACTTGCAACCTTTCGGTTACTAGTCCATGCTCTAACCACTAGGCTACCCTGCCGCCCCAATTGTGACCTGTATGCTCTCGTTGGCTGGTCCTCGCTACATATTCGTTGCCAAACCCACTGGCTCCAGGTCATCTATAAGTCTTTGCTAGGTAAACTCTGCCTTATCTCAGCTCACTGGTCACCATAGCAACACCGTAGCTCACACTCCAGCAGGTATATTTCACTGATCATCCCCAAAGCCAACACCTCCTTTGGACACCTTTCCTTCCAGTTCTCTGCTGCCAATGACTGGAACGAATTGCAAAAATCACTGAAGTTGGAGACTTATATCTCCCTCACTAACTTCAAGCATCAGCTGTCAGAGCAGCTTACCGATCGCTGCAGCTGTACACAGCCCATCTGTAAATAGCCCATCCAACCAACTACCTACCTCATCACCATATGTATTTATTTGCTGCTCTTTTGCACACCAGTATTTCTAATTGCACATCCTCATTTGCACATCTATCACTCCGGTGTTAATTGCTAAATAGTAAATATTTTGCCACTATGGCCGATTTATTGCCTTACCTCCTTACTTCATTTGCACACACTATATACAGATTTTCTATTTCTATTTCTGTATGTTTGTTTATCCCATGTGTAACTCTGTGGTGTTGTTTTTGTCACACCGCTTTGCTTTATCTTGGCCAGGTTGCAGTTGTAATTGAGACCTTGTTCTCAACTGGCCTACCTGGTTAAATAAAGGTGAATAAAAAAACATATTTAAAAAATAAAGTGGCGTCGGGAGCAACTGCTTGCACGCCTGTTACCACTCCACAATGTCTTCCTGTCACGCCTTTTGTGTCATCAGTACAGATACCAACACATCTTGACCACCAAAGTCCATTTGATGTCACAAAGCTGTCCAGTACTTTAAAAAGATCCTCTCCTGTTATCCTGGTTTCCAGCGGTTTGCAGAAGAGGATGTCATCCTTAGTTGACGCCCCATAAACGTAACGGACATATACCAGGAGCTGTGTCAGGCCCGCCACGTCTGTGGACTCATCCAGTTGTAACGCATAGAATTCACTGGTTTGTATGTGAGCAGAAATGGATTCAAAACATCTCCTGCCATGTCACCGATGCATCGTGAAACAGTGTTGTTTGATGTCTGAATAGTTTTTTGGCCTTTTCCCGCAGCATTGTCCCATCCATATCCGCGGCAGTTGGAAGAATTACGTCCTCCACAATAGTATGGGGCTTGCCTGTCCTAGCCACTTGGTAGCTCACCATATAAGACTCTTCTGGACCCTTCTTATTAATGGTATCTGTTGCTTTTATACATGTCTTACTACTCGAAAGTCATCTTTATTCTCGCTCAAAAATATTTTTCAAATTGTCTTATTTTTAAAATGGTCATGTTTCGTTTCTAAATGTCTGCGCAAGAGTGGAGGTTTCCCACGAGAGAGTAACGGTTCATGTGATTGGATGTTAATTATTTGACTAGGCTACTTGTATTTGACATTGTGTTGTGATTTTGCTGAACAGTAGATGGTTTAATTCTATTTGGGACAGTGAAACGATGCTACTTAAGTGAGAAAAAAATCTCACCCAAATGTATGGCCCCGTTGGAAAATGTAAATGTACGGTTTGAAAATGTGAAGTTTATTTTTCCAATGATTATTATTATTATTTTTTACATTTAAAATGTGAATTGTGGTACCCCTGTTTGGGAATACCTGCTGTCTGCTGTTGTAGTCTTGGTTCATTAAATTGGCCGCATCAAGGGCCAGTGGAGTCCTGGAGACTCCTGGGCCCATATCCACAAAGTATCTCAGAGGAGGAGTGCTGATCTAGGATGCATCTTGTACAGTGTGTGGCTGTGTCTTCATGATTGCTTGGTGTGTTTTTTGGTTGTGTGGTTGTGTTATTTAGTTATTTTTTTGCCAAGGTGCATGGATTACATTAGCATGCTTTGTGTCTCTTGTAGGGAGTCTTCCAGGCTTATGGATGTCTGTTGGTTTCTTTCTGTGTGTTACAAAATAGGTGGTCTTGTCGTGTGTGTGTGTGTGTGTGTGTGTGTGTGTGTGTGTGTGTGTGTGTGTGTGTGTGTGTGTGTGTGTGTGTGTGTGTGTGTGTGTGTGTGTGTGTGTGTGTGTGTGTGTGTGTGTGTGTGTGTGTGTGTGTGTGTGTGTGTGTGTACTGTATACAGTATTTGGAAGTGTATTCCTTTTACATCAACATCATTTGAATATAAAACTATATATGTGCTTTTCTCTTTTAGGTTTAGAGGTGTTATGTACAAATATGAATGTTTGTTTTATTCATATTTCCATGCAAGCTTCATCTCTGTGTCCTCAGACCCATTCTTGTGTCAGCTGGTATGGTGCATGTGTACTTTATAATTGTGTTTGAGTGTGGTAGTTCTTATTATGTGTGTTTTTACATGCCAGTAAGTAACATAAAAGTAAAAGGCTTTGACTTCATCAAGAGTCTTCAAGACTAACATGTAGTCTATGTCATGCAGTCTGCGTACGGTATCTGTTTGTATGTATGTGTGTACCTGTATGTGTGTCACATTAACAGGCCTTGTCTTTGTGTTGATGTGTCTTCTAGGCTCATATGGTTCAGCGCTGGCTTGTCCATCAGGACAGTAGTGTGAGCTCTGAGAGGTCGGCCAATCGAGCCCGGGGAATATGGTACTATGATGACAGAGTAAATATCATCCGATACACACGCTGTATAATACAACACTTTCTCTCTATATATCTCTGTGGCAGCTCTATGTGGTCGTGGTTTGTGTCGTTGCTTCTTCTTTGGGATCGTCCTCTCGTGATCTCTTGTGGTTTCTTGAACTCTCTGTACAACTTATGTGTTGTTGTTGTGATGTGGCTGGGCAGTATAGTTAGGTTTGATGGTTCTTTGCAATACCATGTATCTATTTTCACCGCTTTCCCCTCTTTATCTCCTTTTATGTAGTACTTGTTTGTCTTTATGTGTGTTTGGTGGACAATTCCTTTCACTGTGGGTGTGCAAGAGTATGTGGTGTTTATTTGGTGCACATTTGTGCGTTCTTCACCGTACGTGGACACTCTTTATGTATGTCTGTTTTATAACTCTTTATGGGTGTGCCAAGCAAACCGGGAACATTCCCAGAACATTAGCTAAGATAAGATACTTTAGCTACGTTCGAGTTAGGGTTTTTATCAGAGAATGTTTTTGATAACTACATTTTTTTTTCTAAAAATGTTTTAAATGAAATATTCTTGGATTATTCTCCTAACATTCACTAAAATGTTCCACACAACATCTGTAACAACCACCACAGAACATTCCCCCAAAGTTCCCCTAAATTTCTCCAAGTAATTAATGCTTTCCCAGCAAACCAAAATTGGTTCTGTAAAAGTTCCTAGAATAATTGTTAGTTCGCAGCAAATGTTTTCATAACCCCAAAACTGTCCAGTTGTGCTGATGATTATAATGTTTGAACCTTTAAAGAACAGATTAAATGTGTTCTAGGACCGTTCTTGCAACATCAGGTGAATGTTTTATACAAACATTCTATAACCATCACCACGACTGGACAGTGTTTGTCTTATTTGAACATGTCCGTGACCTAACGAATGTTCTGGGAACTTTCACAGAAACAATTTTGTTTGCTGGGTGTGCTCTCCTATGTATGAGTGTGTTTGAGAAAAAGTGAAGAATTTCTCAACATCTGACATTGACTTGACCCTTTAGGATATTTGTATTTATTTTAAGAGCCCACTCACTGCAGTGTACACATCTTAACATCCACTCACCTTGAATCACATAAATTTTTTCTTCCAAATGGACGTAATCCATTAAATCCACTAGAGCCCTGTATATGCACACACCCTCCTTCTAGAAGGAAAATAAATGGCCTTGGTAGGGCAGACAGATGTATGTACTGCACAGGTACATACAGCCTCACCCGTATACTACAGAGCATTGTGATAGCACTGGAGAGAAGCAAGCAGCTAAACACAGCGATATGATACAGTATTAGATTCCTCCACAGATATGAGATTAAAGGCTTTAATTGAATCTGCGTTAACACGGACATGTCCTCTCTGATCTCTCAACCCTCCTCTCTTCCACTGGCCGTCACTGTAGGAATGCTTGTGATATGTCACGCCATACTGCAGCATACCATGATTACACAGCATCACATCAATATGACCCAAGAGGGACACAGTGATCTGAGGAAAAGCAGGGAAGGGAGGGGGAGAAGGAGGGAGGGAAGAGAGATGGAGGACGTGAGAGAATGAGGCGGGGAGCCTGCCATGCCAGGGAAGATGAGAGACAGCGCAAGAGGGAAAATGAGATAAAGACAGAGAGGGCTGTGGGCACGTGAGCGATGGGAAGGCGGCGTGCTGAGTGTAAATCACCATGTTTTGCTTGAGGATCTAATTACTGAGTAAAATTGACGCACTGACTGCATATGACAATTACAAATGAACAGACAGAGCTGGGATGTATTGATTTAAACTGACCGCATATCACAGACAGCGGGAGAGGGGAATGGAAATGAGGATGGAGAAAGGGATGGCGGGGAAGGTGGAGAGAGGGACATGGGAAGGAAAATCGATTTGTGCCTCACAGCGTAAGCACAAGCACCAGTTGACTGATTGTGATTGCAAAGCAGTTCTGCAGTCATTTCCATTTCTAGGAATATATGAAAGCACACACACACACACACACACACACACACACACACACACACACACACACACACACACACACACACACACACACACACACACACACACACACACACACACACACACACACACACACACACACACACACACACACACACACACACACACACACACACTTTCAAGCACAATTATGGGCAAACACTAGCATTGATTGACGATAAGGTCCCCTCCTGCCTCAGACAATCATGTTAAGAAACACACATTGAAGATCATAGATGCACTTATCAATCCATTCAGAGACTGATGGAGACTGCGGGAGCCGGTCGGCTGGAGACATTATCCTCAGTATTCTGCTCACATATGGCCTACTTAGAAGGAGCAGAAACATCCATCGTATCAATCAACAGCTGTGAAATCCCATAGAAAATGGCCGAAGGCCGCAGAATGAAAATTGGAGCATAAAATGCTGAACATTTGCCGACAAGTTGGCATGGGCACTCAGAGCTGCAGCATGAGACTTCACATGTGAAAACATCCTACTGGTAGTATAATACTGGTTTGTTACAGGGGAACCTTGACTCTGTGACATAAGTCTTCCAAATGTCCTCCGTCAACTCACAGAACAGAGGGTGAGGTCTAAGATGACAAGGTGTTAAAAAAACATACAATTGAAGTCAGAAGTACACTTAGGTTGGAGTCATTAAAACTAGTTTTTCAACGAATTCATAAATGTCTTGTTAACAATCTATAGTTTTGACAAGTCGGTTAGCACATCTACTTCGTGCATGACACAAGTAATTTTTCAAAAAATTGTTTACAGACAGATTATTTCACTTATAATTCATTGAATCACAATTCCAGTGGGTCAGAAGTTTACATACACTAAGTTGACTGTGCCTTTAAACAGCTTGGAAAATTCCAGAAAATTATGTCAAGGCTTTAGAAGCTTCTGATAGGCTAATTGACACCATTTGAGTCGATTGGATGTATACCTGTGGATGTATTTCAAGGCCTACCTTCAAACTCAGTGCCTCTTTATTTGACATCATGGGAAAATCAAAAGAAATCAGTCAAGACCTCAGAACAACAAATTGACCTCCACAAGTCTGGTTCATCCTTGGGAGCAATTCCCAGATGCCTGAAGGTACCACATTCATCTGTACAAACAATATTACGCATAAACACCGTGGGACCATGCAGCCATCATACCGCTCAGGAAAGAGACGCATTCTGTCTCGTAAAGATGAACGTACTTTGGTGTGTAAAGTGCAAATCAATCCCAGAACAACAGCAAAGGACCTTGTGAAGATGCTGGAGGAAACAGGTACGAAAGTATCTATAGCCACAGTAAAACAAGTCCTATTTTGACATAACCTGAAAGGCAGCTCAGCAAGGAAGAAGCCACTGCTCTAAAACCATCATAAAAAAGCCAGACTACAGTTTGCAACTGCACGTGGGGACAAAGATCGTACTTTTTGGAGAAATGTCCTCAAAAAATCGAACTGTTTGGCCATAATGACCATCGTTATGTTCGGAGGAAAAAGGGGAGGCTTGCAAGCCGAAGAACATCATCCCAACCGTGAAGCACGGGGGTGGCAGCATTATGTTGTGGGGGTGCATTGCTGCAGGAAGGACTGGTGCACTTCACAAAACAGATGGCATAATGAGGGAGGAAAATTATGTTGATATATTAAAGCAACATCTCAAGACATCAGTCAGGAAGTGTCACGCCCTGACCATAGAGAGCACTCTGGATTCTCTATGGTGTAATAGGTCATGACTAGGGGGTTTTCTAGTTATTTTAGTTCTATGTTGGTGTGTGAGTATGGTTCCCAATTGGAGGCAGCTGAATATCATTGCCTCTAATTGGGGATCATACTTAGTGTGTTCCTTTTCCCACCTGCGATGTGGGATATTGTTTAGAGTTAATGCGTATGCGTGCGCTACGTATTTGCACGTTTGTTAATCTTTGTTGTTGTTTGGAAGTTCACTATAATAAATATGTGGAACTCCACTTATTTAAACGACGGGCATGACAGGAAGTTAAAGCTTTGTCGCAAATGGGTCTTCAAATGGACAATGACCCAAGCATACTTCCAAAGTTGTTGCAAAATGGCTTAAGGACAACAAAGTCAAGGTATTGGAGTGGCCATTACAAAGCGCTGACCTCAATCCCATAGAAAATTTGTGGGCAGAATTGAAAAAGCATGTGCGAGTAAGGAGGCCTACAGACCTGACTCAGTTACACCAGCTCTGTCAGGAGGAATGGGACAAAATTCCCCCAACTTATTGTGGGAAGCTTGTGGAAGGCTACCCAAAAGGTTTGACCCAAGATAAACAATTTAAAGACAATGCTACCAAATACTAATTGAGTGTATGTAAACTTCTGAACCACTGAGAATGTGATGATAGAAATAAAAGCTGAAATAATTAATTCTCTCTACTATTATTCTGACATTTCACATTCTTAAAATAAATTGGTGATCCTAACTGACCTAAGTTAGGGAATTTTTACTAGGATTTAATGTCAGGAACTGTGAAAAACTGAGTTTAAATGTATTTGGCTAAGGTGTATGTAAACTTCCATCTTCAATTGTAGATCATATTAACTCTCAGGCTACCCCTTAGTTACTGTAGGTCAGAATGAGATAGAAAAAGCCTTAAAATGGTGGAACTGATCATGCATATCAGATGTGAATCCAATATACGCTCATCGGACAGTTGATTAGGTACACCTAGTTAGGACCCGCTCGTTGCCTCCAGAACATTCTGAATTCTTTGGGCCATTCTATAAGGTGTCTTAAATGTTACTCAAGGATGTTGGTCCATGCTGACACGATGGCATCACGCAGTTGCTGCACACTGGACGGCGGTACTTTCCTGCTGTGAACAGCCCGTTTGTTCTCTCATCCCAAACATGCTCTATTGAGATGAGGTCTGGGGACTGCGCAGGCCATTGAAGTAAACTGAACTTGCTGTCATGTTCCAGGCGATGTTTTTCCACTCCTGAATTGTCCAGTGTTGGTGATCAAATGCCCACTGGAGATGCTTCTTCTTGTTTTTAGCTGATGAGAGTGGAAACCAGTGTGATCGTCTTCTACAATAGCCCATCCATGACAAGGATCAACGAGTTGTGTGTTCAGAGATGCCGTTCTGCACACCACTGTTGTATTGCACTGTTTGTGTCTCACCTTTTCACTTACACGATTCTTGCCATTCTCCTTCGACCTCTCTCTCTTTCCGCCCATAGGACTGCCACTGACTGGATGTTTTTTTATTTGTCGCACCATTCTCGATAAACCCGAGACGTTGTCGTGCATAAAAAGGTCACTTGTTTAGGTCACTTGTTTTGCCCATTCTAATGTTAAATCGAACAGTAACTGAATGCTTCGATGGCTGTCTGCCTGCTTTATATAGCAAGCCACGGCCACGTGACTCACTGTCTGTAGGAGCAATCCATTTTCATGAGCGGGGTGATTTACCTAATAAACTGGCCGGTGAGTTTATATTTCTACTTCCTGTTTGAAACATCAGAAATATGTTCCAGTACTCATGTGTGCGCAATACATATTTATAGATTTTCAATTGTACAAATTAAGTGTGTGTGAGGGAGGACACATTATATCTTATATTACCACATTATATCTTGGTAATAGCATCTTATCTAACACATTACCAGAGACTGAATGAAAATACACACACTGCATAGTGTTAGTTTTATGCTGGGAAGACGTCAGCCTGGATCCATCATCCATACATTACTGAGGAAGAGAGAGAGCGAGGAGAGAAAGGAGCAGCTTACACCCCCTCCCATTGGGATTGCACACAGGAGAGAGAGAGAGAGAGAGAGAGAGAGAGAGAGAGAGAGAGAGAGAGGGAGAGAGAGAGAGAGAATGTTAAGGCCACAAGGAAAAGAAGAGAAGGTAGATAAAGGGATGCAGAGAGATGGGTCGCAGGGAGAAACAGGAAGGAGGTAGAAGGGAGTGGTATAGAGGGAGAGAGAAATGGGTGGGAAAGAGAAGCAAAGAGCAGAGGAAAATGTCTTCTACACTCTTAGAAAAAAAGGTTCCAAAAGGGTTCCCATAGGATAACCTTTTTTGGTTCCATGTAAAAACCCTCTGTAGCTGTGTGGCTGGAGGTGAGTAGGCGCACTGTATAGAATCTATATAATACCTGTCCTCAAGGCGGAGACTGTATTCTGGACTACAGTATTAGGCAGCCTGTCTGGCTGATCATGGTGGCAGAAGTGAACACATCATTTTCACAGAGGCTTTATAAGTCAGACAGTAATGTTCTCTGCTATGGATAGCTGCCAAACTCCTAGTGAGGGGCAGCCTCACCAATTTTAGATTGTCAGCCATTTTTGACTCTCAGACAGCAGAATACTGAGTAGTTTCGAAAAAATAGACTGATATTGAAGAATGTCTCTGACCTACTATTGTAGATCATGGATGACCAAGCAGCTTTTATACTGTTATGCCTATGTTTTTCGTTTTTTCAGAAAATAGAATTGATTTAATATGAACTCTTTTGCCTCGTGTTAGCCCTGGAATGTACAACCAGACTAATGTTCTGTCTCTCACATCTTCTCTCTCTCTCTCTCTCTCTCTCTCTCTCTCTCTCTCTCTCTCTCTCTCTCTCTCTCTCTCTCTCTCTCTCTCTCTCTCTCTCTCTCTCTCTCTCTCTCTCTCTCTCTCTGTCTCTCTCTCTATCTTTATCTTTATCATTGTCTATGTCTGATTGTGTTCTCTTCCCCTCCAGGCGGATGCTGCCACCAGTTTCCTCCGTGCGGCCCGTTCAGGGAACCTGGACAAGGCTCTGGACCACATCAAGAATAGAATAGACATCAACACATCCAATCAGGTACATCAGAGATTCCTCATGCTGCCCAAGGTCACTGTCTGGTACACAGGGTCTCTAGGCAAGAGAGTTAATGTATTGTCTCGTAAAACATTTATTTAATCAGACTTTATGAAGATGATATTATAGACGAGGTTTTTATAGATTACATTATCTGTTTTCTGTCATTAACAGTCAAGTCTTGCCTAGATAAACGTGTAGTTCATTGTCTCAGTGTGTGTGTGTGTGTGTGTGTGTGTGTGTGTGTGTGTGTGTGTGTGTGTGTGTGTGTGTGTGTGTGTGTGTGTGTGTGTGTGTGTGTGTGTGTGTGTGTGTGTGTGTGTGTGTGTGTGTGTGTGTGTGTGTGTGTGTGTGTGTGTGTGTGTGTTTGTGCGTGCGTGCGTGTGTGTGTGTGTGTGTGCGCACACGCATGTATAACCATGTCACCACATAGCCCCCCGTTTTCCTGTGTCATGCTACTCCAGCCGTGTTTACTGTGGCACTAATGCCAGACATTCACAACCTTAATTAAGAAATATATATAATTAGCCATATATCCAGACTATCTCTCTTCTCCTCCCCGCTCCTCAATCTGTCCCATAGCACCTTGTTGCATCATGAGAGATGCACAATGTTTAAATAACATCACATGTAAAGAAAAACTAAGCATGTAGTTTTAGTTTCTGTTTTGAACATACGGATGTGTTACATTTGTGAGTGAACGCTAGCTTAAGTGGAAGTGAATCTGTTATGTATTTTTCATCAGTACTTTGGTGAATGGAAGGGAGTTCAGTTTGTACACATAACCACTTAGGGCAGCTTGGGGAATGCACGCCCACTCTGTAAGCCTACAGCCTGCAGCCTGCTACTGCAACCCCTCAGCACCATTCACAGAAACAACCATGGCACCAAGCCGACAATAAAACTAATTCCACAATCTCTACACCAGATAATACTGCCACTATAATAATACCACTACTGGCTAAGGCTAGGATCAGAGGTAGAGCTATCATACAAATGAGGATGTGTGCTTTAGTGTGCATTCATTGCTGCATGTGTGTATGCTTTTGGAAATGATTCAGACCCCTGTTTCCACATTCTGTTATGTAACAGCCTTATTCTAAAATCTTTTCTTTTAAATTCCCCTCATCAATCTACACACAAAACCCCATAATGACAAAGCAAAAAAAAAAGTAGAAATGTTTTGCAAATTTATTAAAGATAAAAATCAGATACCTGATTTACAGAAGTATTCAGACCCTAGTCCAGCGACGGTCAACGGTCCGGAACCTCCAGCGACGGTCAACGGTCCAGAACCACCAGCGATGGTCAACGGTCCGGAACCACCAGCGATGGTCAACGGTCCGGAACCTCCAGTGATGGTCAACGGTCCAGAACCACCAGCGATGGTCAATGGTCCAGAACCACCAGCGACGGTCAACGGTCCGGAACCTCCAGCGACGGTCAACGGTCCAGAACCACCAGCGACGGTCAACGGTCCAGAACCACCAGCGATGGTCAACGGTCCAGAACCTCCAGTGACGGTCAACGGTCCGGAACCTCCAGCGACGGTCAATGGTCCGGAACCACCAGCGATGGTCAACGGTCCAGAACCACCAGCGATGGTCAACGGTCCAGAACCTCCAGTGACGGTCAACGGTCCGGAACCTCCAGCGACGGTCAACGGTCCGGAACCTCCAGCGACGGTCAACGGTCCGGAACCACCAGCGATGGTCAACGGTCCGGAACCTCCAGTGATGGTCAACGGTCCGGAACCACCAGCGATGGTCAACGGTCTGGAACCTCCATTGATGGTCAACGGTCCGGAACCTCCAGTGATGGTCAACGGTCCGGAACCTCCAGCGACGGTCAACGGTCCAGAACCACCAGCGATGGTCAACGGTCCAGAACCACCAGCGACGGTCAACGGTCCGGAACCACCAGCGATGGTCAACGGTCCGGAACCTCCAGTGATGGTCAACGGTCCGGAACCTCCAGTGATGGTCAACGGTCCGGAACCTCCATTGATGGTCAACGGTCCGGAACCTCCAGTGACGGTCAACGGTCCGGAACCTCCAGCGACGGTCAACGGTCCAGAACCACCAGCGATGGTCAACGGTCCAGAACCACCAGCGACGGTCAACGGTCCGGAACCTCCAGCGACGGTCAACGGTCCAGAACCACCAGCGATGGTCAACGGTCCAGAACCACCAGCGATGGTCAACGGTCCGGAACCTCCAGTGATGGTCAACGGTCCGGAACCTCCAGGCAAGGCGTCCATTCCAGCTCCAGGGCAGGAGCCTTCCTCTGCGCCGGTTTCCAGTCCAAGCACGGCGTCCAGTCCCGCTCCATGGCCGGAGCCTTCCTCTGCGCCGATGCCCAGTCCAGGCACGGTGTCCAGTCCCGCTCCAGGGCAGGAGCCTTCCTCTGCGCCGGTGCCCAGTCCAGGCACGGCGTCCAGTCCAGCTCCATGGCCAGAGCCCTCCTTTGCGCCGATGCCCAATCCAGGCACGGTGTTCAGCCCGGCGCCATGGCCAGGTCCGGGGTCTGGGCAGGGGCTACGACCTGCACCGGAGCCGCCACCGACACTAATCACTCCCCCTACCCTCCCTATTTGGCTTCAGTGTAGAAGACAGAGTTCGCAACATTTGGGGGGGGTGTAGTAGGTCAGGGTGTGACTAGAGGGTGTTCTAGTATGTCTATTTCTATGTTGGTGCTAATATGGTTCCCAATTAGAGGCAGCTGTTTATCTTTGCCTCTGATTGGAGATCGTTTTTAGGTAGCCATTTCCCCACCTGTGTTTTGTGGGATATTGTTTGTGTTTAGTTGCCTGTGTGCACGTCATGACTTCACATTTCGTTGTTTCTTTATTGTTTTGTTTGTTTCACGGAGATTAAAAATATGTGGAACTATACTCACGCTGCGCCTTGGTCCGCTCATTACGACGATCGTGACCGTTTCTACAACTTCATTGGAGTCCACCTGTGGTAAATTCAATTGATTGGACACGATTTGGGAAGGCACACACCTGTCTATATAAGGTCCCAGTTGAAAGTGCATGTCTGAGCAAAAACCAAGCCATGAGATCGAAGGAATTGTCCATAGAGCTCCAAGACAGGATTGTGTTGAGGCACAGATCTGGGGAAATGTACCAAAACATTTCTGCACCATTGAAGGTCCCCAAAACACCGTAGCCTCCATCATTCTTAAATGGAAGAAGTTTGGAACCACCAAGACTCTTTATAGAGCAATTGGCGGAGAAGGGCCTTGGTCAGGGAGGTGACCAAGAACCCGATAGTCACTCTGACCGAGCTCCAGACTTCCTCTGTGGAGATGGGAGAACCTTCCAGAAGGACAGCCATCTCCGCAGCACCCCAACAATCAAGCCTTTATGGTAGAGAGGCCAGAAGGAAGCCACTCCTCAGTAAAAAGCATGTGACGGCCCGCTTGGAATTTGCCAAAAGGCACCTAAAGGAATCTCAGACCATGAGAAACAAACTTGTCTGGTCTGATGAGACCAAGATTGAACTCTTTGGCATGAATGCCAAGTGTCACGTCTGGAAGAAACTTGGCACCATCCCGACGTTGAAGCATGGTGGTGGATGCTTTCCTTTTCAGCGGCAGGGACTGGGAGACTAGTCAGGATTGAGGGACAGATGAACGGATCAAAATACAAAGAGATCCTTGATGAAAGCCTACCTCAGACTGGGGCGAAGGTTTTACTTACCAACAGGACAACGACCATAAGCACACAGCCAAGACAACGCTGGAGTGGCTTCGGGACAAGTCTCTGTATGTCCTTAAGTGGCCCAGCCAGAGCCCGGACATGAACCCGATCTACAATAACATCTCTGGAGAGACCTGAAAATAGCTGTGCAGCAATACTCCCCATCCAACCTGACAGAGCTTGAGAGGATCTGCAGAGAAGAATGGGAGAACTCCCCAAATACAGGTATGCCAAGCTTGTAGTGTCATACCCATGAAGACTTAAAGCTGTAATCACTGCCAAAGGTGCTTCAACAAAGTACTGAGTAAAGGGTCTGAATTCTTATGTAAATGTGATATTTAGTTTTTAAATTTTTAATTCATTTGCAAAAATGTCTAAATATCAGTTTTTGCTTTGTCATTATGGGGTATTGTGTGTAGATTGATGAGTGGGAAAAAACTATCCATTTTAGAACAACGCTGTAACATAACAAAATGTGGGAAATGTCAAGGGGTCTGAATACTTTACGAATGCACTGTCTGTGGGTATGTGGTGTGTATGTAGACACACATTTTCTATGTTTTGTATACCGTATGTGTTAAAATTTGGATTGGAGTTACATTTACATTTAAGTCATTTAGCAGACGCTCTTATCCAGAGCGACTTACAAATTGGTGCATTCACCTTATGACATCGAGTGGAAGTAGAGCATATAGCTATGCTAAAAGTTGGTGCTACTGCTGCTGTTCTAGAAAATCCTAGGATTCAGGGTTTTACATGTCAGCCTGCCAACCTGCTCCTGCCCTATCTACAATCCAGCAGACTCCAGCCAGCTCACAGAAACACATCGGTGATTCACACACTTGTTTGCATGTGTGTGCGTTTGCGCGTGCGTGCATGTGTGTTTGTCTCCCCAGTGAGTGTGTTATCTGCGTGAATTGAGTGAGGGCAGGAGAGGGACCAGTGTGCTTTGCATAACTGTGGCCAGTCACGGTACTGCAGGCTGGCAGAGCAGAGAAAGGCACAGACTGTACTGTTAGACTGTCTGATTCTGCAGCTGTACACCCAGACAAGCCTGAAATAAATCCATGCTCTCTCCTTCCTTTGAGACCCAACTGAAACAGTCTTAAGGTTGTTAATCTTCTGAAATATTTTCGTGCTGCTTCTGTAACCACTGTGGGTTTTGAGTTTCTCTGCTTGTTATTCTTAGTACTGTATATCTACTGCTCAGAAATCCATGTTATAGATGGATAAAAAGGCTGTCAGATTTGGTTGGAGCTCACTCTGTAGGCTGACGATTTGTTCTGATGGTTCTGTGTGGTCACTGCTGATTTCCACTGCTGTCACTGCAGAATGGGCTCAACGGTTTGCATCTGGCCTCGAAAGAAGGCCACGTCAAGATGGTCCTGGGGCTACTACACGCTGGCATTGTCCTGGAGACCACAACTAAGGTACTACTCACACACTGCTCACTGCTTACCAGGACTCCACTCACATACTGTACCACAGAACAGATGCATAGCACCTACCTCTGACTTCTGATTGAGATATTCACCAGCGAGCTATGTAACAGGCTGTTTACAGACCGGATCCACCACATGGATTATAAGCTTAAACACATGCTTATGACTTTTTCCGCTCATTTGATTTGCCTGTAAACATATATCTAGTTTAATCTAACACATATCTATCTAATAAGTCATAACTCACTATTTCTGAGCTGTGTTTCGTGAATTAAGCTTTTTAAATAGAGATTTTGGTTATTAGGCTGCTCTCTGCTCCCTGTGTGTGTGTGTGTGTGTGTGTGTGTGTGTGTGTGTGTGTGTGTGTGTGTGTGTGTGTGTGTGTGTGTGTGTGTGTGTGTGTGTGTGTGTGTGTGTGTGTGTGTGTGTGTGTGTGTGTGTGTGTGTGTGTGTGTGTGTGTGGTGTGTGTGTGTGTGTGTGTGTGTGTGTGTGTGTGTGTGGTGTGTGGCTCCCTGTGTTCCTGTGTCATGCCACTCCAGCCTTGTTTAATGTGGCACTAATGCCAGTCATTCACAACCTTATTGAAACAATGTTTGTGTATGTGTGTCTGTCACCTCCAGAAAGGGAACACTGCCCTCCATATCGCTGCGTTGGCAGGCCAGGAGAGAGTGGTGGCTGAGCTCGTCAACTATGGAGCCAATGTCAATTCCCAGTCACAGGTGAGTCATCTGGGACATTATACTGCACATTACTGTTACCTGGGAAGGGGGGTTGTGTGCATGTATATTTGTGTGTGTTGCTGGTAACCATGCGCCATGTGCCTCTTCCTTACAGAAAGGCTTCAGTCCCCTATACATGGCTGCACAAGAGAACCACTTAGATGTAGTAAAGTTTCTGCTAGAGAACGGAGCCAATCAGAGCCTTCCAACAGAGGTGAGTGAAAGCCCATAGAGCAAACAGACATTTAGTTGTTTCTCAGATGTGTATTGGATTCAGTCCAATAGACAATGCTACATTAACCTTCTCGCATCTTTCTATTACAGTAATTTCAATCTACATTGTCCCAAATTTGCCACTATCTTTATTTTCTTTCTCTCTCTCTTCCTCTGCCTCTACTTACCCGTCTCTCACCCCCTCCATTATCATTTGGCTTGTCTCCCTTTCCCCCTCTCCCTCTTTTCCTCCTACTCCCTTGCTGTCTCTCGTTGACCTTGCTTACCTTCTCCCTCCCCTCCTCCTCTTTACCCCTTCTTACTTTACTGCCTCGATACCTCTCCCTCTGTCCTTCCTCTCCCCCTTCCTCCCTTTTTACCCCGGCCACCCCTCCCTCTATCCCTTCTTCTCCCTCCCCTCCTCCTCTTTACCCCTTCTTACTTTACTGCCTCGATACCTCTCCCTCTGTCCTTCCTCTCCCCCTTCCTCCCTTTTTACCCTGGCCACCCCTCCCTCTATCCCTTCTTCTCCCTCCCCTCTCTCACCCTGTCAGGATGGGTTCACACCACTGGCGGTGGCTCTTCAGCAGGGTCATGAGAACGTGGTGGCCCTGCTCATCAACTACGGCACCAAGGGCAAGGTCCGTCTGCCCGCCCTGCACATCGCTGCACGCAACGACGACACACGCACTGCCGCAGTGCTGCTGCAGAACGACCCTAACCCTGACGTCCTCAGCAAGGTACTGTTCACTGTGTGTGTGTGTGTGTGTGTGTGTGTGTGTGTGTGTGTGTGTGTGTGTGTGTGTGTGTGTGTGTGTGTGTGTGTGTGTGTGTGTGTGTGTGTGTGTGTGTGTGTGTGTGTGTGTGTGTGTGTGTGTGTGTGTGTGTGTGTGTGTGTGTGTGTGTGTGTGTGTGTGTGTGTGTGTGTGTGTGTGTGTGAGTCTGTACGCGAGTGTGAGTGCGAGTGTGTGGGTGCGTGCGTGTGACTGTGATGACTCATTAAGCCTTAATATGCTGATGTCGTTAGCTGAAGTAATCAGTCATAACACTGTTGTGTTGACTTGGAGAAAAACAATAGCAGCAAAAGTGATTACATGAATAAACAAAAAGGCTGCCAGCAAACATGGATTATGAAAATAAGATAAAAAATCTCTCTGTGTGTCTCTCTCTCTATATATATGTTTCTGTCTCTTTATCTCTCTGTCTCTGTGTCTCTCTATATATATATATATATATATATATGTTTCTGTCTCTTTATCTCTCTCTCTGTCTTTGTGTCTCTCTCTCTATATATGTTTCTGTCTCTTCATCTCTCTCTCTGTCTTTGTGTCTCTCTCTCTATATATGTTTCTGTCTCTTCATCTCTCTCTGTCTTTGTCTCTCTCTCTATATATATGTTTCTGTCTCTTCATCTCTCTCTCTGTCTTTGTGTCTCTCTCTCTATATATGTTTCTGTCTCTTCATCTCTCTCTCTGTCTTTGTGTCTCTCTCTATATATATGTTTCTGTCTCTTCATCTCTCTCTCTGTCTTTGTGTCTCTCTCTATATATATGTTTCTGTCTCTTCATCTCTCTCTCTGTCTTTGTGTCTCTCTCTCTATATATGTTTCTGTCTCTTCATCTCTCTCTCTGTCTTTGTGTCTCTCTCTCTATATATGTTTCTGTCTCTTCATCTCTCTCTCTCTGTCTCTGTGCCTCTCTCTATATATATGTTTCTGTCTCTTTTTCTCTCTCTCTCTGTCTCTGTGCCTCTCTATATATATGTTTCTGTCTCTTCATCTCTCTCTCTGTCTTTGTGTCTCTCTCTCTATATATGTTTCTGTCTCTTCATCTCTCTCTCTCTGTCTCTGTGCCTCTCTCTATATATATGTTTCTGTCTCTTTTTCTCTCTCTCTCTGTCTCTGTGTCTCTCTATATATATATGTTTCTGTCTCTTTATCTCTCTCTCTGTCTCTGTGTCTCTCTCTCTCTATATATGTTTCTGTCTTTTTATCTCTCTCTGTCTCTGTGTCTCTCTCTCTCTATATATATATATATATATATATATATATATATATATGTTTCTGTCTCTTTATCTCTCTCTCTGTCTCTGTGTCTCTCTCTCTATATATGTTTCTGTCTCTTCATCTCTCTCTGTCTTTGTGTCTCTCTCTCTATATATGTTTCTGTCTCTTCATCTCTCTCTCTGTCTTTGTGTCTCTCTCTCTATATATGTTTCTGTCTCTTCATCTCTCTCTCTGTCTTTGTGTCTCTCTCTCTATATATGTTTCTGTCTCTTCATCTCTCTCTCTGTCTTTGTGTCTCTCTCTCTATATATGTTTCTGTCTCTTCATCTCTCTCTCTGTCTTTGTGTCTCTCTCTCTATATATGTTTCTGTCTCTTCATCTCTCTCTGTCTCTTGTGTCTCTCTCTCTATATATGTTTCTGTCTCTTCATCTCTCTCTCTGTCTTTGTGTCTCTCTCTCTATATATGTTTCTGTATCTTCATCTCTCTCTCTCTGTCTCTGTGCCTCTCTATATATATGTTTCTGTCTCTTTATCTCTCTCTCTGTCTCTGTGTCTCTCTCTATATATATGTTTCTGTCTCTTCATCTCTCTCTCTCTGTCTCTGTGCCTCTCTATATATATGTTTCTGTCTCTTTATCTCTCTCTCTGTCTCTGTGTCTCTCTCTATATATATGTTTCTGTCTCTTTTTCTCTCTCTCTCTGTCTCTGTGCCTCTCTCTATATATATGTTTCTGTCTCTTCATCTCTCTCTCTGTCTCTGTGTCTCTCTATATATATGTTTCTGTCTCTTCATCTCTCTCTCTGTCTCTGTGTCTCTCTATATATATGTTTCTGTCTCTTCATCTCTCTCTCTGTCTCTGTGTCTCTCTATATATATGTTTCTGTCTCTTCATCTCTCTCTCTGTCTCTGTGTCTCTCTCTCTATATATGTTTCTGTCTCTTCATCTCTCTCTCTGTCTCTGTGCCTCTCTCTATATATATGTTTATGTCTCTTCATCTCTCTCTCTGTCTTTGTGTCTCTCTCTCTATATATGTTTCTGTCTCTTCATCTCTCTCTCTGTCTTTGTGTCTCTCTCTATATATATGTTTCTGTCTCTTCATCTCTCTCTCTGTCTTTGTGTCTCTCTCTCTATATATGTTTCTGTCTCTTCATCTCTCTCTCTGTCTTTGTGTCTCTCTCTCTATATATGTTTCTGTCTCTTCATCTCTCTCTCTGTCTTTGTGTCTCTCTCTCTATATATGTTTCTGTCTCTTCATCTCTCTCTCTGTCTTTGTGTCTTTCTCTCTATATATGTTTCTGTCTCTTCATCTCTCTCTCTGTCTTTGTGTCTCTCTATATATATATGTTTCTGTCTCTTCATCTCTCTCTCTCTGTCTCTGTGCCTCTCTCTCTATATATGTTTCTGTCTCTTTTTCTCTCTCTCTGTCTCTGTGTCTCTCTATATATATATATGTTTCTGTCTCTTTATCTCTCTCTCTGTCTCTGTGTGTCTCTCTCTATATATATATATATATGTTTCTGTCTCTTTATCTCTCTCTCTGTCTCTGTGTCTCTCTCTCTCTATATATGTTTCTGTCTCTTCATCTCTCTCTCTCTGTCTTTGTGTCTCTCTCTATATATATGTTTCTGTCTCTTCATCTCTCTCTCTCTGTCTTTGTGTCTCTCTCTATATATATGTTTCTGTCTCTTCATCTCTCTCTCTGTCTTTGTGTCTCTCTCTCTATATATGTTTCTGTCTCTTCATCTCTCTCTGTCTTTGTGTCTCTCTCTCTATATATGTTTCTGTCTCTTCATCTCTCTCTCTGTCTTTGTGTCTCTCTCTCTATATATGTTTCTGTCTCTTCATCTCTCTCTCTGTCTTTGTGTCTCTCTCTCTATATATGTTTCTGTCTCTTCATCTCTCTCTCTGTCTTTGTGTCTCTCTCTCTATATATGTTTCTGTCTCTTCATCTCTCTCTCTCTGTCTCTGTGCCTCTCTCTATATATGTTTCTGTCTCTTTTTCTCTCTCTCTCTGTCTCTGTGTCTCTCTATATATATATATATATGTTTCTGTCTCTTTATCTCTCTCTCTGTCTCTGTGTGTCTCTCTCTCTCTATATATGTTTCTGTCTCTTTATCTCTCTCTGTCTCTGTGTCTCTCTCTCTATATATATATATATATATATATGTTTCTGTCTCTTTATCTCTCTCTCTGTCTCTGTGTCTCTCTCTCTATATATGTTTCTGTCTCTTCATCTCTCTCTCTGTCTTTGTGTCTCTCTCTCTATATATGTTTCTGTCTCTTCATCTCTCTATCTGTCTTTGTGTGTCTTTCTCTATATATGTTTCTGTCTCTTCATCTCTCTCTCTGTCTTTGTGTCTCTCTCTCTATATATGTTTCTGTCTCTTCATCTCTCTCTCTGTCTTTGTGTCTCTCTCTATATATATGTTTCTGTCTCTTCATCTCTCTCTCTCTGTCTTTGTGTCTCTCTCTCTATATATGTTTCTGTCTCTTTTTCTCTCTGTCTCTGTGTCTCTCTATATATATATATGTTTCTGTCTCTTTATCTCTCTCTCTGTCTCTGTGTGTCTCTCTCTCTATATATATGTTTCTGTCTCTTTATCTCTCTCTGTCTCTGTGTCTCTCTCTCTATATATATATATATATATGTTTCTGTCTCTTTATCTCTCTCTCTGTCTCTGTGTCTCTCACTCTCTATATATGTTTCTGTCTCTTTATCTCTCTCTCTGTCTCTGTGTCTCTCTCTATATATATGTTTCTGTCTCTTCATCTCTCTCTCTCTGTCTTTGTGTCTCTCTCTATATATATGTTTCTGTCTCTTCATCTCTCTCTCTGTCTTTGTGTCTCTCTCTCTATATATGTTTCTGTCTCTTCATCTCTCTCTCTGTCTTTGTGTCTCTCTCTCTATATATGTTTCTGTCTCTTCATCTCTCTCTCTGTCTTTGTGTCTCTCTCTCTATATATGTTTCTGTCTCTTCATCTCTCTCTGTCTTTGTGTCTCTCTCTCTATATATGTTTCTGTCTCTTCATCTCTCTCTCTGTCTTTGTGTCTCTCTATATATGTTTCTGTCTCTTCATCTCTCTCTCTGTCTTTGTGTCTCTCTCTCTCTATATATGTTTCTGTCTCTTCATCTCTCTCTCTTTCTTTGTGTCTCTCTCTATATATGTTTCTGTCTCTTCATCTCTCTCTGTCTTTGTGTCTCTCTCTCTATATATGTTTCTGTCTCTTCATCTCTCTCTCTGTCTTTGTGTCTCTCTCTCTATATATGTTTCTGTCTCTTCATCTCTCTCTCTCTGTCTCTGTGCCTCTCTCTATATATATGTTTCTGTCTCTTTATCTCTCTCTCTGTCTTTGTGTCTCTCTCTCTATATATGTTTCTGTCTCTTCATCTCTCTCTGTCTTTGTGTCTCTCTCTCTATATATGTTTCTGTCTCTTCATCTCTCTCTCTGTCTTTGTGTCTCTCTCTCTATATATGTTTCTGTCTCTTCATCTCTCTCTCTCTGTCTCTGTGCCTCTCTCTATATATATGTTTCTGTCTCTTTATCTCTCTCTGTCTTTGTGTCTCTCTCTCTATATATGTTTCTGTCTCTTCATCTCTCTCTCTCTGTCTCTGTGCCTCTCTCTATATATATGTTTCTGTCTCTTTTCTCTCTCTCTCTGTCTCTGTGCCTCTCTCTATATATATGTTTCTGTCTCTTCATCTCTCTCTCTGTCTCTGTGCCTCTCTCTATATATATGTTTCTGTCTCTTCATCTCTCTCTCTGTCTCTGTGTCTCTCTCTATATATATGTTTCTGTCTCTTTATCTCTCTCTCTGTCTCTGTCTCTGTGCCTCTCTCTATATATATATGTTTCTGTCTCTTTATCTCTCTCTCTGTCTCTGTGTCTCTCTCTCTATATATGTTTCTGTCTCTTTATCTCTCTCTCTGTCTCTGTGTCTCTCTATATATATATATATGTTTCTGTCTCTTTATCTCTCTCTCTGTCTCTGTGTCTCTCTCTCTCTATATATACGTTTCTGTCTCTTTATCTCTCTCTCTGTCTCTGTGTCTCTCTCTCTCTATATGTTTCTGTCTCTTTATCTCTCTCTCTGTCTCTGTGTCTCTCTCTCTATATATGTTTCTGTCTCTTTATCTCTCTCTCTGTCTCTGTGTGTCTCTCTCTATATATATATGTTTCTGTCTCTTTATCTCTCTCTCTGTCTCTGTTTCTCTCTCTCTATATATGTTTCTGTCTCTTTATCTCTCTCGCTGTCTCTTTATCTCTCTCTCTCTCTCTCTCTCTCTCTCTGTCTCTCTCTCTCTCTGTCTCTCTCTCTTTCTTTCTCTGTTTCTTTCTCTGTTTCTCTGTTTCCTTTTCTATCTTTGTCTATCTGTAGACTGGCTTCACTCCTCTCCACATTGCGGCTCACTATGAGAACCTGAGTGTGGCCCAACTGCTAATAAACAGAGGCGCCAATGTCAACTTTACTCCCAAGGTCAGTCCATTAACCCTCACCGCTACTGCCTTAACCAAGACATTGATAACATAGTCCCTCAAAGACCCCATTTCCTAACAGGAGAGTCTTTGATTAAATTGATTTAGAAATGGTTCTTTCCCCTTTCTCAGAATGGTATCACCCCCCTACACATAGCCTCCAGGAGGGGTAATGCGATCATGGTTCGACTTTTGCTGGACAGAGGGGCCCAGATAGACGCCATGACCAAGGTACTGTAACCCTACACTTGCTCCTCCTCTTCTTCCTCCTCCTCCTCTTCTTTCTGCCATTTGACTTGAAAACTTTTGGACCCTACCTGGCTCCTTCCATCTATTTAGGATGAGCTGACCCCTCTGCACTGTGCGGCCAGGAACGGTCATGTCAGGATCATCGATCTCCTGCTGGACCTGGGGGCTCCCATCCATGCCAAGACCAAGGTCAGCCAGAGGTCACTCTAGAGAAAATAAAGGGCTATACTTTATGGCCACTTTGGCACAAAATCACACCCTTAAGGCCACTTTGGCACGATATCACACTCACTTGCAATTTTAGCAGTAACCAATGCCAAATGATCCTCTGCCAACTACGCTGACGCGTCACTTATTTCAGTATTATGAATTTATAGATGCTTTCTTCTCTCAAAGGTCTTACACGGCTCTTCTCTTTGTTTCCCTTTCATATCTTTCCCGGTTTTACATCCTCCCTCTCTCTGCTCCAGAATGGCCTGTCCCCCATCCACATGGCAGCCCAGGGAGACCACATGGACTGTGTGAGGCAGCTCCTCCAGTACAACGCCGAGATCGATGACATCACGCTGGACCACCTGACCCCTCTACACGTGGCAGCCCACTGTGGTCACCACCGCATGGCCAAAGTGCTGCTGGACAAGGGGGCCAAGGCCAACGCACGTGCACTGGTCAGCAGCTCTTCTAAGTGTCCTTCTATTTCTGTATACTGGTGCTTAGTGTATGAGGTGTACTGGAGATGTCCATTGGTCTGGTTTACTGAACCTTTATAACTGGGTTGCGTACAGCAGGCACAAAGAGTAGAAAACATTATGAGATACGAATAAGCATTATTGGACAAGTACAGGCAGTACCATTTCTGAATGTGTTCTCCCATTTTGTGCATACTGAACGCAACCCTATGCTGAATTTGCTACATTTTTGGTCTGTGTTCCTATTGTGTTCAGAATGGGTTTACTCCGCTCCACATTGCCTGTAAGAAGAACCACATGCGCTCCATGGACCTTCTGCTGAAACACTCTGCCTCCCTGGAGGCCGTCACAGAGGTGAGATAACACTCTTTTGAAGAGCAATGGGACTTGTTGGGGATCTCAGGACAAGCTGTACTTTTTGTTATTGTTGGGTGTCAATTCTGTCATTACAAAACATCTGGAGGTATAAATGTAAGTGTAATGGTATGAATAGTTATTCAACCTTAACTCTCCTCTCTCTTCATATGCCCCCTGTTTCTCTCTCCCATTAGTCTGGTCTGACTCCTCTTCATGTAGCAGCCTTCATGGGGCACCTGAACATCGTGAAGAACCTGCTCCATAGAGGAGCTTCACCCAACGCCTCCAATGTGGTGAGAGAACCCCGTTTATAACCTTTATTCTTGACACGGGGGGGACATTTCCATCACACTCTGATTGACTAATAGTAACTTGTTGAAATGAATACCAGCGAAGGTTATGGTAGATGGATTGGTATCTGGTCTATGCATTAATAATAATTTGATGGCTAAGGCCTGTTCTCTGTGTGTATAAGGTGATATTTTATGTGTGTTATTGATATTACATAGCATAGTCATGTGTTTAATGGCAGAGTGGTTGTGACAGGCTATGTGACCTCTGACCTGGGTTTGTGTAACAGAAAGTGGAGACGCCCCTCCACATGGCATCCAGGGCAGGCCACTGTGAGGTGGCTCTGTTTCTGTTGCAGAACACAGCACAGGTGGATGCCAAGGCTAAGGTACTGTACACACTGTCAGGCAACCATACATACTGCACACATCTACTGTATCTACGTCATAATGTTTTACAACAAACTTTGTCCTGGCTGGAATTCACATGTTCTTCAACTAAAGTCTACAACACCATACACTGCACAAATACCTCACTGTTACTGCTCGCTAAATACAGTTATCATTCCAACCTCTGTTTCTCCTCACTCTCACTCTTTCTCTCCATCCCTGTCTCTCTAGGATGACCAGACCCCTCTTCACTGTGCGGCCCGTATGGGACATAAGGAGCTGGTCAAGCTGCTTCTAGAGCACAAGGCCAATCCCGACTCTGCTACCACCGCTGGCCACACCCCCTTACACATCGCCGCCCGCGAGGGACACACCCACACCAGCCGCATCCTCCTGGACGGGGCGGCCCAACAAACCAAGATGACAAAGGTTCTACTTTAATTTACTGACTTCTTCTCTGTCTCTGTCTCTGTCTCTGTCTTTGTATCTCTGTCTCTCTCTCTCTCTCTCTCTCTCTCTCTCTCTCTCTCTCTCTCTCTCTTTCTCTCTCTCTCCCGGGACTCTCTCTCTCTCTCTCTCTCTCTCTCTCTCTCTCTCTCTCTCTCTCTCTCTCTCTCTCTCTCTTTGTCTCTCTCTCTCTTTGTCTTTCTGTCTGTCTGTCTGTCTGTCTGTCTGTCTGTCTCTCAGATCTCTCTCTCTCTCTCTCTCTCTCTCTCTCTCTCTCTCTCTCTCTCTCTCTCTCTCTCTCTCTCTCTCTTTGTCTGTCTCTCTCTCTTTGTCTTTCTGTCTCTCTCTTTCTATCTCTCTATGTCTCTCTCACTCTCTCTCTCTTTCTCTCTCTCTCATTCTCTCTAACCCCATTTCTCTCTCAAACTCATTCAATCTCAATCCTAATCCCTTCACACCTGACCTCTTTTAGTTCTCCTGCTCATGCAGAATCTGTGTTTGTGTGTCCAAGCAGAAAGGCTTCACTCCTCTCCATGTGGCCTGTAAGTACGGCAAGGTGGATGTGGTTGAGCTGCTGCTGGAGAGAGGAGCCAACCCCAACGCGGCTGGAAAGGTATGACGAACACACTGCAACACAGCATGGACTATCCTGTGCTTTTTATCAGTGTTCGGCATACTTCTCAATGCTGTGACCCACCTAAAGCTTATGGACCTTTCCTGTGACCCAAGTAACAAATACACCTTATATTATTAGCACTGACCATCTGTAATCACAGCCCAAAAGGAATCACTGTGTCCCAACATTTTAGAAACATTATGCACAACATTACCCGCAAAGGCAGGCTGATATTCTGTTATTTCAATAGCTAGTGACAGTAGGTGTGTGTATGTGTGTCCAAGCAGAATGGCCTGACTCCTTTACATGTGGCCGTCCATCACAACAATCTGGAGGTGGCCAAGCTGCTGGTTAGCAAGGGAGGCAACGCACAGAGCACTGCCAGGGTAAGAGGAACAATGTAACACACACACCACATGCATCACTACACTGTATATCCCCCACCCCCTTTTCAGGATCATTGTACAATATGATAATATGACCCACCCATTGATGATCCAGTGTACTACCCCTGCTGACCCCTGTGTCTGTCTATAGAATGGCTACACTCCCCTGCACATTGCAGCCAAGCAGAACCAGGTGGAGGTGGCTGGCTGCCTGCTGCAGTACGGAGCCTCTGCCAACGCTGAGTCCCTCCAGGGGGTCACGCCCCTCCACCTGGCCTCCCAGGAGGGCCGGCCGGACATGGTGGCCCTGCTCATCTCCAAACAGGCTAACGTCAACCTGGGGAACAAGGTACGGGACCAGAGAGAGGAACAATTCATCTCTGACCTCAGCAGGGTTTGAGGCAAGCTTTCAGGGATAGCTAGCTAAGTTACACAGGGTTTGATAGACCTATGGTAAGATAAAGTGGGCATGATGTTTTCATCACTGTGTCAAACCGGTTACTGTAATTACCTACTTGTATAGCATGCATGCCCTGGTACATATTTGACGGTCCACTGTGACTCAGACTGACTCAGAGCTGGTTAGTGAACAGACTGACCAACAGCCTCCTGTTCCCCCTGTGTCTATCAGAATGGACTGACCCCTCTGCACCTGGTGGCCCAGGAAGGTCACGTAGGGATAGCAGACACCCTGGTCAAACAGGGGGCATCAGTCTACGCAGCCTCACGAGTAAGGCATACAAATGATATCAACCACACACCTCATAATAGAGTATAAAACCAGAACAGTTTTGTAATGTAGTGCAATGTAGACCTTTTGTTACATTCAGTAGAGTGGGGTTCAGTATAAGCAGTATAATGTACCACACACTATGATGATATGTCATATCCAATACTTTCATACAGCATCTACACTCTCAAATATGTTTTACTGCTAGGACTGGTACAACAAAGCCACCAAGCTGTTTATAATGAGGTAGTAATGAGGCCATTGAAACATTGCCAACTCTCACTATTTTCTCTCTGTCTCTCCCTCCCTCTCTCGCTCTCCATCTCTCTTTCAGATGGGCTACACAGCGCTTCACGTGGCCTGTCACTATGGCAACATCAAGATGGTGAAGTTCCTCCTGCAGCAGCAGGCTCATGTGAACAGCAAGACCAGAGTGAGACGCTGCTGCTACACTCCTCCTTACACATGGCACCTGTTAGTGTGGCTCTGCCCTGCCTCACGTCACTTCCGCCTTCACTCCAATTACATTAGATTGGACATGGAATTTACATTGAATAACGTCTTGTCAATGTCAGCGATCTTGCATTTACTGTAGCACTCAAACTCTCTCTCTCTATATATGCTATCCCTCTCCACCCCCCTCTCTAGGTGGGCTACACTCCCCTGCATCAGGCCGCCCAGCAGGGTCATACTGACATCGTTACCCTGCTGCTCAAACACGGAGCCCAGCCCAACGACATCACCACTGTAAACACACCCTCCTTCGTTTTCCTCATCCCTCCATTCAACACTTCTCCTCTATATCTGCTTTTCCTTTACTATATATTCTCTTCTTCACTTCTTCGCATTATCCACATCTACAGGCTTCTTCTGGTGTCTGATCTGTGTGTCTCCTGTCTGTCTCTGTTCTCTGTGTTAGAATGGGACTTCTCCTCTGGGCATCGCCAAGCGTCTGGGTTACATCTCTGTCATTGACGTGCTGAAGTTGGTCACAGAGGAGGCTGTTTCCGTGGTGAGCAGCACTTCACATGGTTACTAGTGGGTTTGTGTATTCTGTGAATCTCTGACCTACAGTACAATAACATTTTAACTGGAATGATGTATTTGAGCATGTCAGATGATAGCACTCATTTCTCTCTCTCCTTCTCTTGACTTTTCCCAGATCACCACAGAGAAACATCGGATGAGTTTCCCTGAGACAGTGGATGAGATATTGGACGTTTCAGAGGATGAGGGTAGGTTGGTGCACTCCCAAGACACGTTTATTCTTAGCTCGTAAGGCTTTCTGTCAGAAATAGTACTTCTGTGTGTCTTGTGATTGTCAGCCACGGTTCAGTGTCATGGCCGAGGACCAAAGACTAGGGAAAAAGGTCAAGCACTGCCATGAGACTGAAACTTTTATTTATTTAACTAGGCAAGTCAGTTAAGAGCAATTCTTATTTTCAATGACGGCCTAGGAACAGTGGGTTAATTGCCTTGTTCAGGGGCAGAACGACAGATTTGTACCTTGTCAGTGCAGGGATTCAATCTTGCAACCTTTCGTTACTAGTCCAACGCTCTAACCACTAGGCCACCTGCCTAGTGGTTAGATGACTAGCCTAAACAATGCCTTTTTCCATTTGTTTCGTAGGCATTGCAGCGCTAACATTAGGTAGGACTGTGTCCGTCTCTCTGTTTTGTCCGGTCATCTGGTGGCTCGTGCAATTGTGCCTTCATTGCAAGAACCTTCTCATTCTCTATTCTCTATCAATCTCTCTCACTTCCTCATACATTCTTCCTGCTATCCTCTTCTCTTTTCTCTCTCTCTCTTTCCCCTCTCTTTTCTCTCTCTCTTCCTCTATGCTCAATGTAACAACAATGTCAGTGTTTTATTGGCATGTGATGTGGTCATGACATGTTCCTCTACCCTTCTGCCACTGACGGGTCCAGTCTTGCAGTGCTTCCTTGATCAACACACTAATTACTCAGATACGACTTCAGCTGAGAAGCACTCAAGGAACACCAAAAACACGTTGACTGTGTGTATACCCCTCTGTAACGGCTTGTAGTTATATGAACCGTTTCCAGTAACCAAGGCATTCCCTCCCATACAGAAATCCAATCTCTAACAGGCATGCTCACTAAAGCTGTAACCAACCAGGTGCCATACTGGGGACCATGCAGTGTGTGTTCTATTCTGTGTTGTCAATCGTCTTGTTTTTCCATTGGTCTCCATGGGCTCTGGTTGTTGTCAGTTTGACTCCATTGCTTTGATCGATCTGAAACTGCTTGATGATGTTACTATATGTTGAAATGGATGGGTTGTGGGCGGCAGTGGGTAGTGGTATTGTGGCTAATGTGACAGTGTAGACTCTCTATTGACTTGTCTGTCTGTCTGTCTGTCTGTCTGTCTGTCTGTCTGTCTGTCTGTCTGTCTGTCTGTCTGTCTGTCTGTCTGTCTGTCTGTCTGTCTGTCTGTCTGTCTGTCTGTCTGTCTGTCTGTCTGTCTGTCTGTCTGTCTGTCTGTCTGTCTGTCTGTCTGTGTCTGTCTGTCTGTCTGTCTGTCTGTCTGTCTGTCTGTCTGTCTGTCTGTCTGTCTGTCTGTCTGTCTGTCTGTCTGTCTGTCTGTCTGTGCTCTGCAGGTGATGAGTTGCTGGGGATGGATGGTGCTCGCCACCTGAAGCTTGACGACCTCAAGGACCAAGATGATGAATTCCTTTCCCCTAAGACGACCCTGAGAGACTTTGAGGGTGGACTGGGTACCACGTAAGTGACAGCGCCAGGGTCGGTCTGAACACGTTGTGCATCAGAGTCCAGTCATCTGAAGAAATGTCCTGAAATGTGAGGGAAAGGATTTTCCACCATATTCCTCTTTGGCCCACTCACTTCTTTTATCTCTTTCTTTTTTTTTGGTGTAGGCCATACTCTCCTGCTATTCCCAGAATCCCATGCGTGTCCCCTGAGACCGTCCTGCTGGAGGGGGTAATGTTTAAAGGAGTTATTCATTTGATTGGAAACAGGTGGTAGATTAATCTCATCAAATGCAATTGCTAATGCTGATGATTAGAAGGTGCTCTCTCTCTCTCCCTCTCCACAGCACACCCCTGTCCCCCTGCCTAAGGACTATGATGAGGACTCTCTGATCCCCAGCAGTCCTGCTACAGAGACCTCTGACAACGTCAGCCCAGTGGCCAGCCCTATACACACAGGGTCAGTTTACTCCCTCTACAGTGCTTATGCACTACAAAACCTGTACACCCTATTACACACGATACTAACACATTACAAGCATAACGAATTTGCAGCGTTCTTCATATTTCTTCCATTCAGTGTGATTACATCCCTTTTATGGGGTCATTATGACTGTTTCGTGATTTAGTTTGATCAGGATGATGTTGAATGAAACACGGTTGGATAGTTATTCTCTCAATAATGGTGGTTCTCATTGGTTGCTGTTCAGGTTCCTGGTCAGTTTCATGGTGGATGCCCGGGGGGGCTCCATGCGTGGCAGCAGACACCACGGGCTGCGTGTCATCATCCCCCCTCGGACCTGTGCAGCCCCTACCCGTATCACCTGTCGTCTGGTCAAACCCCAGAAACTCACCACCCCTCCCCCGCTAGTGGAGGGAGAGGGCCTGGCCAGCCGTATCATCTCCCTGGGGCCCTCCAGTATGCAGTTCTTAGAGTAAGTGTGTGCAAATGTATGCGTATATGTTTATATGTCAGTCAATCACCCTGTATTTGATGGGACAGTGGAGAGTGATAGTGACGATTGTTTTAATGGGGGGAAAAAACTTTTTAGGAGCATCAATCACAATAGATTCAAATACATTAATCACAATAGATTCAAATACATTAAGAAAAAAATTCTTATTTTCAATGACGGCCTAGGAACAGTGGGTTAACTGCCTGTTCAAGGGCAGAACGACAGATTTTTGTACCTTGTCAGCTCAGGGATTTGAACTTGCAACCTTTCGGTTACTAGTCCAACGCTCTAACCAGCAGGCAACATTTTCACAAAAACAAGAAATAATTTACCTTTGAAGAAATTCGGATGTTTTCAATGAGGAGACTCAGTTAGATAGCAAATGTTCTGTTTTTCCAAAAAGATTATTTGTGTAGGAGAAATCGCTCCGTTTTGTTCATCATGTTTGGCTGAGAAAAAAAAAATGAAAATTCAGTCATCAAAACGCCTGATTTTTTCCAAATTAACTCCATAATATCGACAGAAACATGGCAAACGTTGTTTAGAATCAATCCTCGAGGTGTTTTTTTTCACATATCTATTCGATGATAGGTCATTCGTGGCAGTTTTGTTTCTCCTCTGAATCACATGGGAAAATACATGCAGCTGGAGATTACGCACCAATTTCGACGGAGGACACCAGGCGGACACCTGGTAAATGTAGTCTCTTCTGGTCAATCTTCCAATGATATGCCTACAAATACCTCACAATGCTGCAGACACCTTGGGGAAATGACAGAAAGTGTAGGCTCGTTCCTGGCGCATTCACATCCATATAAGGAGACATTGGAACACACGCCTCAAAAATCTGGCTCACTTCCTGTTTGAAGTTTCATCTTGGTTTCGCCTGTAGCATTAGTTCTGTGGCACTCACAGACAATATCTTTGCAGTTTTGGAAACGTCAGAGTGTTTTCTTTCCAAAGCTGTCAATTATATGCATAGTCGAGCATCTTTTCGTGACAAAATATCTTGTTTAAAATGAGAACGGTTTTTTTTATCCATAAATTAAAAGAGCGCCCCCTATATCCAAGAAGTTAATCACAATAGATTCAAATACATTAAGCATGGTGGCTAGGAAAAACTCCATAGAAAGACCAGTACCTAGGAAAAATCCGAGAGAGGAACCAGGCAATGAGGTGTGGCCAGTCCTCTGGCTGTGCCGGGTGTAGATTATAACAAAACATGGCCAAGATGTTCAAATGTTCATAGATGACCAGCAGGGTCAAATAATAATAATCATAGTGGTTGTCAAGGGTGCAACAGGTCAGCACATCAGGAGTAAATGTCAGTTGGCTTTTCATAGCCGATCATTCAGAGTATCTCTACCGCTTCTGCTGTCTCTAGAGAGTTGAAAACAGCATGTCTGGGACAGGTAGCATGTCTGGTGAACAGGTCAGGGTTCCATAGCCGCAGGTAAAGTTAGCTAGCGAGCCAGCAAGATAATGTTCGCTAGCTAGCGAACAGTACACTTTAAGCTTCAATGAAAACTACTTTCTGACAAAATTAGAAACGTATAATATCTGAAAATGTAGCTAGACTCTTACACGTGTACATGGATGAACGCTTCACGGCAGGCTGGAACCCCTTTAACTCCGTTTTGTTTGTACAACTTGTTTGGCCCGAGTTGTGTCAATTCACTCTGGTTCAATGTGATCGTTTGCAGAAAGTAGTCCATCACAACTTTTTCCCACTGATGTCGGTAGCAACTGCTAAATTCAGGGCAGCGATGTTGTTGAGAGCAGTGGCAGCACCTTTGCAGTTCTCCATGGCTAACATTTCTCTTTCAGAAAAGTCGTGGTAAGCAAGGATTATTTACACATACTAAGCAGCTCATGTTATAGACAGAAGCATGCTACATGGCAGACCAATCCGATCTCTTCTCTCGGCATGTCCAGCCCATCCATTGTCTCAGCCAATCCGTGGCTAAAATAACTCGGCTCGTAATTTAACAATTTATTTGTATTTACAGATGGCATACACATTTGTGATTAAGGCACATGAACATTCACATGTTCCAGAAGGGATTTCTGACAACAAAAAAACATTAAAATGCCTCTCCTGTGTAGTAGTGACGTGCGACATATGACTAGCTTTCTGAAATGGGTCACATTTGTTTGTAATTGTAATTTTATAGGCTATCAAGGGTGGCCAACCATCCTCCAGGAGAGCCTTAAAGGGGCAGTGTTGTATTTTGAGACAGGCTTGAATATGCAAAGAAGCCAATAGGCAGAGTGTAGCCTACATTTTTGTCTGATTCTCTGTGGTAAAAAAGGTAGTAATGCATTTTATTTTGTAAAGTGGTTCCTTGCATCATACAATGATGTAAACATGGTGTTACAGACCAAGTGGCTTGAGCTTTTGGACAAGCACAAAATCAGTCCTACAAGTGGCTAAAAAAAGTTAATATCAAGCCCTGAATAATACAATAATAGGATGCTAATGTAGAGTGGTCTCTATAGGCCAGTGATAGTGGAGATTCCGCACTTTGCTGCTCTGGGTCGAGGGGACCGGGAGCTGGTGGTTCTGCGCAGTGAGAACGGATCTGTCTGGAAGGAGCATCGCAATCGCTATGGCGACGAGGTGCTGGAGACCATTTTGAATGGCATGGATGAAGGTCAGTGTAACAATGATAAATGTCATCCCCCTACAGCAGAGCCAGCTGCATCTTCATGCACTATCCTGTCTATCTAAGGACAGACAATTCACATGTACCCCACTTTTAAGTAGTCTACAGTATATAATTTGAACAACAATGTTATACACACAAAAACATACTTATACACAAACCTAATCCATATGCCTCTCTCTCTGCCACCCCTCCCTCAGACCTGGAGAGTCACGAGGAGTTGGAGAAGAAAAGAATCCGCCGAATCATCTCCACTGACTTCCCCCTCTACTTCGCTGTGGTGTCCCGCATCCAGCAGGAGAGTGACCTGATTGGCCCAGAGGGAGGTCAGCTGACCAGTAACCTGGTCCCTCATGTCCAGGCCATCTTCCCTGAGACAGCGGTCACCAAGAGAGTTCGGCTGGGGCTGCAGGTGAGGAAGAGGATGAGGAAGATAAAGAGGAGGGGAGAGAGCAGCAGAGAGATGTTCAGCAGTTTCAGACACCGAACATCCCTCCTCTAGGTTCTGTCTTTTTAAAGAGGACTTTATAGAAATGCAGGTTTTCATGCAGGAGTGAATAATGCTTTCTGCACTGCTCTTACAAAGAGTTGTCCCAGGACTGTATTTAATCAAGTTTGATTGAATGGGACATCTTGGCAGGTAGCTTCTCTGTTTAGCTTACCCAATCAGTGCTGTCTGTCCTGCCAAACAAGCACGATTGGCACCACAGCAACAATGGAGCTGACTAATTAATCAAACTGACTATGGACTACACACATAGAAACTAGGACTCAGGAATGCTGACTACCTCCAAATACTGAAGCTGGATTTGTTTTATTTTTCCATGACCACAGTTTGTTGTTTTATTTCTAGCTGAATCTGTGTCCCATATCGCTTCATTTGTTGTACACTGCATTTGTCATATAGCATTTGTGCATGTATGAATGTTGTCTTTTTCTTTTTTTCTTTATCCAGCCTCTCTTCACACTTCAGTTCCCTGAGCTAAATCCTGCTATGCTGACAAAGATGATGAACTGATATTCAAATGTGCATGTTACTTGGTTTTATGTGTGAGTATGATTGTGTCCACTTTTTGTCCATTGGTTAGAAGTTCAGTATGTTCAGGTAGGAATATGTATTATGTTTTCTGAATATGTGTGAGTTTTTCTTCGTAATAGTTTGTTGACTGTGCTCCGGAGGGCGAGTAATGTGAGACAGAAAGTTTGAAAATAATTCTGTTATATTTATTCCTATTTTTGTCTCCCATGCATCACCTGTCCTTTCTTCTTTATCCCTTTGTCTTCTCTCTTTCTCTTCTCCCTTCTTTCCTCTCACTCTTTCTCTTCTCCCTTCTTTCCTCTCACTCTTTCTCTTCTCCCTTCTTTCCTCTCACTCTTTCTCTTCTCCCTTCTTTTCTCTCACTCTTTCTCTTCTCCCTTCTTTCCTCTCACTCTTTCTCTTCTCCCTTCTTTCCTCTCACTCTTTCTCTTCTCCCTTCTTTCCTCTCACTCTTTCTCTTCTCCCTTCTTTCCTCTCACTCTTTCTCTTCTCCCTTCTTTTCTCTCACTCTTTCTCTTCTCCCTTCTTTCCTCTCACTCTTTCTCTTCTCCCTTCTTTCCTCTCACTCTTTCTCTTCTCCCTTCTTTCCTCTCACTCTTTCTCTTCTCCCTTCTTTCCTCTCACTCTTTCTCTTCTCCCTTCTTTCCTCTCACTCTTTCTCTTCTCCCTTCTTTCCTCTCTCTCTTTCTCTTCTCCCTTCTTTCCTCTCTCTCTTTCTCTTCTCCCTTCTTTCCTCTCCCTCTTCAGGCTCAGCCGATCCCAGACGAGCTGCTGACTCAACAGCTTGGTAACCAAGCGACCTTCAGTCCAGTGGTCACGGTAGAGCCACGACGACGCAAGTTCCACCGGCCAATCGGATTACGTATCCCACTGCCCCCTTCTTGGAGGGAGAGTCCACGTGACGCTGGGGAGGGGGACACCACCAGCCTGCGCCTACTCTGCAGTGTCATTGGTACGGTCCAGCGTGGAGTTTACTTTATACCCTTAACAACTGATTCATGGCCAATAGCGTTCATTGCCAACATAAATGAGTGTTAGGACAGGGGTGAAGGCGAGATAACTAGTGCTGACCAACAAAAAGCATCACGAGCCAAGCCAGTCAGTTTTCTGAAAGCGGTACGGGGACAATAGCAGGTCTCTGAGGAGAAAGGGAGGGAATGAGTAAGTGGAGGTGTATAAAAAGAGAGAGATGAAACAGTCCTTTGTCTCCCAGGTGGAACAGCACCTGCCCAATGGGAGGATATAACTGGCACCACCAAGCTGATGTATGCCAACAACTGCGCCAACTTCACCACCAACGTCTCCGCAAGGTGTCCTAATTCACACTCACAACAGTCAGCCATGCACTCTCCTTTAGAGGTTATACAAAATGTATGAAGCAGAACACCCTTTTACTATTTACCCAATGCATACAGGCAGATAGATATAACCTCATCCTGTGCCAAAACATATATAGTTCCAACCACTGACAATATGGAACACCTGCCTTTCCATTACCTTTACTCTTTAACACAACACACACTCTCTCTAACAACTATCCATCACCCTTCCCTGTGCGTCATCTCTCCTCTCATCCTCTGCCCAGGTTCTGGCTGGCAGACTGTCCTCGCACGGCCGAGGTGGTGACCTTTGCCAACCTGCTGTACCGGGAGCTGATGGCAGTTCCCTACATGGCCAAGTTTGTGATATTTGCAAAAATGAACGAGGCGCGCGAGGGCCGCCTACGCTGCTACTGCATGACCGACGACAAGATGGACAAAACCCTGGAGCTGCATGAGAACTTCAGCGAGGTGGCACGGAGCCGGGATATAGAGGTCAGCAAGGGTCAGGGGTCAGGGGAAAGGGTTTTAGTGTGTGTCAGTAGGTTCTACTACATTTAAATTCACATAACTCAGACATTTGTGTAAATAATCCATTGAAGGCCATGGAGGATTTTTCTCCCCTGACTCTCCGTCGCCCCCTAAGGTGATGGAGGGCATGCCGCTGCACCTGGAGTGCTCTGGGAACCTGGTGCCCGTGAGGAAGGCCACTCAGCAGCCACGTAGCTTCAGCTTCCAAGCCTTCAGAGATAACAGACTGCCTGTCTCGGTCAAGGTCCGTCTCCCACTCATTGTCTATGTTTTCGCATAGGAATTGTGATCCAGTCAATTTAATTGAAATGTCCTTCTGTCAGTCAGTCTGTTTTATTCCTTCCAGGACCTGTCAGTCTGTCAAACTGTCTGTTTATGCATTTAACTTGTTAGTCAGACAGGTTTTGTGTTGAATCAACAGTTGGTCGGTCGACAGTCAGTCGGTCTTTTGATCCAATCTACATTTCTGTGTGTACATCTGTCCCGTCCATCTATCTCTTTATCTTTTTATACGTTTATTACAATCATTGTGTACCTTCTCCCATCTCTATCACTCCATCTCTCCAACTGTTTCAAATCTATCTTTCTCTCCTTGTTTAACTGTGTTGAGTTCCAACCAACACGTTTCTATCATACACCCTGTCCCTCTATCTGTGTGGCTGTCTGTGTTCCTCTCTATTTGTGTGCCTGTGGTATGTGTCTGCGTGTGCGGCCATGTGTTTGTCTACCAACAAATCTGTCTGTGTCATCTGTATGTCTTTCTGTGTGGCTTTGAGTGTGACGTGCGCTTCTGTCTCAGTCAGTCTCAGACGAGTGTGTTGTGATGTATTCTCCACTGTGGTGTACCTACCGACTCTACCTAGCTGTAATTGTGTGCCCGTCCTTTAGCTCTTTCACCTTCTTGCCTGCCTGCCAATCTTGTGGCCTGCCTGTCTGTATGTCTGTCTCACTGTCTCTCTTTCTCTCTCTCACGGTCTCTGTTACTGTCTGATCTGACAGACGCCCAGGTAAATGTGCAGGTAAATCTCTCTCTCTCGTCTGCCTATGGCCTGCTTCCATCCCTTCCCCATTGTGTTTCTGCTCGACAGACCCACTACACTGCAGGTTGTCTAATTCCCTCCTTGGCTCTGTTCTTCTTCCCCCTCTCTTTTTTCAATTCTTCTTCACCCTTACCTCTTGCCCATCCTCTTCTTTATCCTTCATATCTGCTCCTCTCACCTCTGTCACGCTCTCTTGTCTCTCCTCCTCGAATCTACCTCTTCTGGTTTTCCTGCTTCTCTCGCTCTCTGTCTCTGTCTCACTCTCTCTCTCTCTCTCTCTCTCTCTCTCACTCTCACACTCGTTCTCTCTCTCTCTCTCTCTCTCTCTCTCTCTCTCTCTCTCTCTCTCTCTCTCTCTCTCTCTCTCTCTCTCTCTCTCTCTCTCTCTCTCTCATTCTCACTCTCTCTGTCTCTGTGTATCTATCAGGTTAGAGACAGCAATAAGGAGGCGTCTGGGTTCCTTTCTTTCCTACGGAAGTCTACCAAGTATGAGGACTCCCAGCATGTGCTGTGTAACCTCAACATCACCATGCCACCCTGTGTCAAGGTACACACAGTCTCTCATACACCCACTCACATGCAACCCCTTTTAACCCTTCTAAACCACACTCCACTACCAACATTACACACTCACAACCCCTCTCAACCTTGCCAATACAAAAATATATTATTTCCGTTCTACATTAGCAGATACCATTACAGTCATTAATTGAATTGACATTTTGAATGGGGTGTTTATTTTGCTTTATTGTTGCTATTGATTGATTGGTTCTTTAATGTTGCTGTTGATTGATTGATTCTCAGTCATAACAAATGATGTTGCAATACCTCTCAGGGAGCTCTGTCTGCACCTTCCTCAGCTGATGAATGATCAGTTGAGCTTTGAAGGCTTAAAAAAGACCTGAAATAAAGATCTGAAATACAGACTTTTAAAAGGTTTTAAAAGCAAAGATTAACCAAATATTTAGATGTCCTGCTATCATCCCAGTGCTATTTTAAGCATTTTTGTTATCTCAAAATCAGTTTTATTTCCAGTAAGATAGTACAGTACAAAGTAATAGTCACAAAAGCAGCATAGATACAATAAACCACATTCAAACATATCATTATACAACTTTGGGAGAAGTTGCTTGTATTTCAGCGATAGAAGCCATATCTAGTCACTGATGTGTGTGTGCTTTGTGACTGTGTCCCTTGTGTGTGATCCAGGTTGTGGGGAGTGAGGAGCGCAGGCGAACTCTGACCCCACTGGCCCTGAGGGAGCGCTACAGCATGCTGAACGAGCCCGGTCTCGGTAAGTCATACCATGCCTGTCCAGAAGCCCTCTCCCCACTATACAGGAGGAGACAAGGCCTGAATGCTGCACCCCTTCTTCCCTGCTTCCCAGTCTACTTCTTTCTCTATTTCGTTCACGCATGAGCCTTGGATGCACTGCACTACTACGCCCCATAATACACAGCAGTGATGATGGTGCTATATTGATTATGTGCCAAAGATTAGCTAATACCTACATACAAACAGCTCCATTGAAAACTAGAACCCTTCCCGTGTTCTGGTAACATTAGTACTGAATGACCTGTTATAGTTTGCATGCCCCTGGGGCTGGTCGCTCCACTGCCAGTCCTGTTAGCATGGCGGATATTTAGCATTTATCTTAGCGCTGGGAATGGGCGGGTCCTCACAGTGGAGCCAGACAGAGGAGCCCTCTGATTGGCCCATGGTAGATGAGCAGAGAAAGGAAGGAGTGCTCATTGGTTACATGGTGAATGAAGCACAGCGCTGCTACCTTGCACTTCAGTTCCTCATGGTTATGTTACGCTAACAGAATGGACTGGAGTCTGAATGAATGCCTCCAATACCTACCGCTAACCTACCCTGCCTATAGTCTGCTAACACACATGGATCGTATGGGCAAAAACACTATACTCTGTGGGTAATGTGTCAAGGTAAGTTTGCTATTATGTTTTTTAAAAGCAACTGATTTGAATGGGTTTGATTTGTTGGGTATTTTGGTGGTTAGTTTGGTCTCCTTTAATTAATGAGTAACATGGAAAATTGTGTAAACATGTTACAGTTGTTGTTCTATACTCTTTATACAGTTTACAGTGTTCAGTTGTAAAGTCGGGATTGAGTATTTCATTTGCAGTAGATGTTCTGAGTCAGACACAGTTGTAAAGTATATTTAGCTCTGAGACTGTTCTGTTTCTGAAGTTGTCTTCTTTTTTTTTTACAGTGAATGCCATGGAGAGGACAGAGCTCAAGATCTCCCTCATATCTGAACAGCTGGGCTTGAGCTGGGCAGGTCAGTGCTCCTCTACACGGGTGATACTGTATACAGTCTACTATATGTGGTAAGATAAACTTACATACGTATTTGATTGACCTAATTATTTATTCTCCCTCTCAGAGTTGGCGCGGGAGCTGCATTTTGGTGTGGATGACATTAACAGAATCAGGGTGGAGAATCCTAACTCCCTCCTTGACCAGAGTTCAGCCCTGCTCAACCTGTGGGCCGGCCGGGAGGGCAAGAGGGCCAAGAGTGAGTCTCTATCTGTCTGTCTGGCTGTCTGTCTCTCAGTCTGTGTCTTACTACAGTCCCCCAGCACAACTCTCTTCATTTATTTCCCTATTTTCTGCCCTCTCCCTCTCCTTTACTTCGTCTTTCCCTCTGTCAGTGGAGAGTGTGTATGGGGCTCTCAAAAACATTGACCGTTCAGACATTGTGAGTTCAGTGGAGAGCCAGCCACAGGCAGAGGCCGGGGCCTCAGAGGATGGGGCCTGCAGACTGGCCGACAGCGACTCCACCCTGCTCTCCCCCAGTGTTATCAATGGTAAGAGACACATGCACAGAGATGTGCACACACACACACATACACATACAGTTGCGCTCACACACACACACACATTCCACCAATGTGATCAGGAGTATGAATAGACCATACTTGCCCCTAGTAATGTCAATGATGAAAACAAGATCAATGAGAAGACCAATACTCTTCCCAAGTGTATGGGTAACACAGATTGAACCTTATCTCTGTTGCTCCACAAGAGATCACGGACACAGGTCGTCCACCTGTAGTCTACAAGCCAAGAGTTATTGGGCACCCATTTTTCAGAAGGGGTAAGTGGGCTGCATGGTTGATTTCTTCTGGTGATTCTCAAAGGATTTTGAGTCACGTCTGAGGAAGGGTGCGATTTCCACCATAACCCAGTGATATGTGAGCATGTAATGTGAGCATTTCCTTATTGTATTTTGGTGACAGCCGTCATTCCAGTTTCACTGTTTTGACACCTCATGCTTTAGGCCTGAACATGATGGTTCTCACATGACATCATAGGAGGATAACACCTCAAATAAACACAACTTGAACACATACTGTATGTCATTTGAAATGACAGTTCTACACATTGAGTTAATTAGAAAAGACTAAAATATACATTTGACCTCTGTGTGTTTATGTTTTAGTCTAGTATATGGATGAGTCGGCTATGCGTGTGTGGGGGGGGGTGAAACACTAAGTGGCACTAGTACACAGTTTGCACACAGTTTGTGTGCTCTGGGCCTCCATACCTTGTTCCTTTGTTACTCCCCTCTGTCTCTCCTAAGTCTGTCCCTCGTTCTCTCTGTGTCTGTGACATGTCATATCTGCCGCCCAGCCGCCCTCCTCTTCCTCCTCCTCAAAGCTCTTCCTCTCCGACCTCTGACCTCATATTGACCTCTGGGCCTCTCCTCTCTCCTGTCATCTTATTTTCCCGTGCTCACGTGTTCAATCAAGCGGGGACGCTGTCCTCCTCTCTCAATGAAGCTCTGTGTCTCTGCATGTGCATGCTGCCTGACTCACTGTACCTCTCTCTGTGGCTCGCATCAGGGAAGGGTGTGTTTCTATAGGTCTGGGAGGGTCAGTGTTGATGTGTTGTGGGGTGGAGGGGTATCAAAATAAAGGTTTGCTGTTTTGTAATAAGAACTGTGTATTTGCATGGCATGCTTTCTGCATGACTATTTCCTTATGTGTATTTTACTTTTTCTTGTTTCTCTGCTTTTGTTCAAACTTGTTTCAAATGCTGTATTAACTGCCTAAATCTCAGTGGGGTTTCTGTGGATTCTATGGTGTTGGTTTAATGCTAGGCTGTAACCCAAAGTAGACCTAACAGCACTTAATGTTCTCAAACATAATGTAGCTGTGACATGACAGCTTTGTCATTAAGACAATGTTGTCGTAATGTTACAGATACATTGTTAGAATGTTATGTGCCAGCGAATGTGTGACCTGTCAACTGTGTGTGTGTTTTCATGTGTCTCTGTGTGTTGTTCATAGGTGGACAGTGCTGTGCATTGTATTTGTGTGTTTGCAGATTGACAATCTATGTGGAGTTGTTGTGCTTCACTATGTGTTGTAATGTTATTTTTTACACTTTTGTCTTTAAATTGGGAGGTACAGTAAGGACTAATCCAGATAAACCATCATCATTCAACATCCATTGAATTCAGAACACCTCTACCCCTCTTCATCCTCACCTCTACTGTCTCTGTCCGGCATCATCACTATAGCATCCCAAAAACACACATGCACGCTCACATACACTAACGCACTTTTACAGTTAAACTATTCTCCGTAGGCATCACCACTCTGAAAGAAATCAAGCCAGACTTCATTTATTAGTCCAGTGTGTCCATGAACACTTCAGTTCCTTCTCCAACTTAGTACCACATTACATCATACTCATTACCACCTAGAACACAGACTGTCAAAATGTAAATATACAAAGAAGTCACACTGAAAGCCTTCGAAGATGGACAGAACAGAGAAAGACAACCATGATGACAGACAGGCAGACAGGCAGACAGGCAGGCAGGCAGACAGGCAGGCAGGCAGGCAGGCAGGCAGGCAGACAGACAGACAGACAGACAGGCAGACAGACAGACAGGCAGACAGGCAGGCAGACAGGCAGGCAGACAGACAGACAGACAGACAGACAGACAGACAGACAGACAGACAGACAGGCAGGCAGGCAGGCAGGCAGGCAGGCAGGCAGGCAGGCAGACAGACAGACAGACAGACAGACAGACAGACAGACAGACAGACAGACAGACAGACAGACAGACAGACAGACGTATTTGTATGTGTGCCTGTGTGTGTGTGCACTTGTGCATATGTGTGTGTGTGAAGGTGAGTGCAAGTGCAAGTAACTTGTCATTTTCCCAGCAGCTTCCTGACCCTCTCATTTGTGATTAGGTTTGGAACGATAATGGAATTTGAATCTCAATGATTATAGTATCACAATAAATGTTTTTATCACGATAATCGAAATTGGAGCCTATCAGGAAGGTGGATGTGTTTAAATCTAAATGTTGTTGCTAATAACTAATTGAGAACAATGAAAATGATATTGGAATAAACATGGACACAATTCAATTCAATATCACAGGTATCATTGAACATGCGTATCGTGATAATTTGGTAGTATTGATTGTCGTGCCAACCCAACATACCCCAAACACCCCACTCACCTGCTATCTCTTAAATTCTTGGATGACAGTTTCAACTGCCATTCCACATTCTTACTTATTAAGAAAATCTACCACTTCACCCCTTTCCCACAGACAATGGACAGACAATAAATAAGAATCCATGTCTAAGCCTGTATTCCCTATATAACACCTGCTGCTCTCAGGGTGAAAATCCTGTCACATGTCACAATACTGTAAAACTGCTTCCTTCCATGCAGCCTCCATTAGAACCACTGACATATCACTAGATCAGTGGTCTGCAAAATCACTGTTTTTCATGGAACGTGAGACAATGTTTTCACTACTACTGATTCCAAGAAGGTGCCAGTGAGTGTGTGTGCCTCCTTAGAACTGGAAGTAGTGAAAATAAATCTAGCCACTTTCTCTTACCCAGCATAGTGAGACAGGACTGAGCCCCACTGTTTCCTATAGGGCAGAGAAACAGACCCACTACTCCCCCATCCCTGTCTAATCCGCCTCTCCCCTCCCCTAACTCCCCCATCCCTGTGCCTGCATTGTGTTAGTCTCCCTCTCTCTTTATCTCGCTTTCCTCCCAGGTTACGGGCTGGTGCAGGAGGAGCTGCTCTCCCCAGCCTCCTTGCAGTACAGCCTGCCCTCTCCACTGGGTGCTGAGCCCTACTGGCAGGAGGTCTCCAGCCTGGAGTGTGCCCCAATCGCCACCACCGAAGAAGACATCCTGATGGAAATGTCTGACGTGCAGGTGTGGCCCTCGGGGGTCAGCCCCTCCCTGGTCACAGTGGAGGACTCATCCCTGGATGGCAGCAGCCGGGCTGATGACTCAGAGGGGGCCACCTTGACCCTTCCCTTCAGCCTGGGGCGCCCCAGCAGTGGGGCAAGCTGGGCCAGTGGCTCCATCATGGGGCTGGAGGAGGAAGAGGAAGGGGAGGTAGAAGAGGTGCGGCAGGAGCCATCAGACAGGGACAGGGTGAGGGCCAGTGGTGCGGTGCCAAAGGTCAACCTGAATGGCCAGCTGGGAGGTCAGAGGTCGGAGGGCAGGAGGGTGGAGGTAGCAGCATCAGTGGCGGGCAGCAGTGTGACTGGAGGTGGAGGAGGAGTAGGGCAGAGTTCAGAGGAAGGGCTTTCTGTTGTTTCAGGACAGCAGGTCTATGCCCAGCTGTGTGAGATGTCAGGACTGAGCCGAACCATGGAGCACAACGGAGACAACAGGTGAGACTCAGTCAGGGGTTCAGACTGGTCTATTCAGACAGTCCTGATCTCTATGTGTGTACTGAATCCATACTCAATACTCAATTCCATGAATACATTATGGCATTCTTTTTTCGTGTATTTTGTCTGTTTGTCTTGTTCTCTTTCCTACTCGCACCTCTGTCTCTGTCACTCTGACTCTGCTCCTCTGTCCACTCCGTCTCTCTGTCCCTGTCTCCCCCTCTCTCTCAGGGTGTTGGGAGGAAGTGCATTCCAGCCATACCTACCCGACAAGGACTCCCTGCATGGCTGGGCGGGGTTGCAGACACCCAGGCTGCCCCGGCAGAGTGTGGAGACGCTGATATTGTTACCAGGGTCACGCGAAGCCCAGGAGGCTATCTTAACGCCGGTGTGTGACATGGGGCATGCTGTGCAGGCAACTGTTTGGCACGCAGCCCTTTGACAAGGGGCTGGGCTACTTTCATCAGGAGGCGGGGCCTGGGAGCATGAGTGGAGGCGGGGCCAGGTCAGGTTGTCACGCCGACTGACCACCTGCTGCGTCATGTGCCTGGAGGAGGGACTTCCTGTCCATGCCTGCGATAGATAGGACAATCTTTTAATTTGGTTTCAATCATCAAAATTCCAACCATCAATATTTTTATGATGTTATGCTACATCATGACCTGAAATAGGGTTAATAGGATAAAGTTGTGTTGTGTGGTTTGTAACCCTGTTTCCTAATGTCATTTGGTAATTTAATGTGTTATATCCTGATGTTTTGACACAGATTAATGTTGATAAAGAGGACTGTGCTGTTGAGTTTCTGGCTGAGGAGCAGTTTCTGGACGAACATGGAAAAGTCGTCGCTAGAAATGTTGGTTTGTCTTCTTCTGCACAACTATTTCCAACAAGTAGATTCACACACTCACAAATAGACACATACAAACATACATACAGAAACACACATGCTTGCAAATACACATCACATAGATCAGTGTTAACTCCTCTGTGTATTTTCTCCTACCCTGCTCCCCCCCTCCCTGCTGTACTATAGGTGGGGGTGGATGTGAGGAAGGGTGCTCAGTCAGTGAAGCGCACCAGTCTGCGGAGAGTAAAACACTGAAACACACATACCCAGTCCTCAAGGTACGGAACACATAAGCTCTCATGTATATATTCCAGTGCTTGGATAGATGCTTTTAGTTAGTGTCTATCAGACCCAGGTCAACCAGAGAGGGTTGAAGTTAAACTGGCTAATGTAAATGACAACCCCTGCACACTACTCTTTTGAAATAATGTTACAAAGTGAAAGATGAAAGAATCTTTGTCCGACAGCTCTCATTAGAGCATGTATGTGTACATAATATTCCACCACTTCTGAATGAGAATACATCACTTGTTATCTTTAGGTGTTGTTCATTTTTTATTTCATCAGTTACTTGTTACTTCATCATTTTGTCTGGATACCTCTGTCCATCTCTTTAACTGTGACGAGATTGTAGTCGTTAAAAAAAAAATCCCTTTTTACTGAATTCTGTTTTTTTTCCTGTCCCCTAGGACCCGACATCCACTGCCAAACTACCCTCCACAAACACAAAGTCAGGTAACAGAGGGAAATGAGGAAAATATTGAGAGGAGAGAAGAGGGAATGAAGACTGATAGAAAGACTAAGATCTGCAATCAACAAATACAAACACAAAACCATCTGCAGAACGACCCTGGAGTTCCACAGCAAGAGGAAAAGAGACAGAGATCTACTTGTAGTTTTGTAACATTTTTTTAAAGAAAAAGATACTAAACTAGAGTAGAGCATGATTTTTTTTTCTATGAAAAACATGACAAAATCCAACCCCAAAAAATGCAACAAAAAAGTGCTTCCTGTCAACTGTAACCGCATGATTGACTGATGGTGCATGACCTTTGAACTGTCATTATCTACAAACTGAAGGGGTACAAGGTACACGGCCGACCCAGGACTGGGTCAGGGGTGAGTTTAAGGATACCTTTTCCCCCAAAAGGGAGTGGTTTGTGTCAGCAAGTTGAGTCTGGTAACACTACAGCCAAAAAAGTGAAGTATTTTTTTCCCACAACTGATTGGTACGATGCAGCGAAGCCAATGCTGAGCCTACCAATGCTTCATTCACTTGGACCCTGTTTCCCTGTTATTCTATGTGATATATTCTCTATGCTTTGTGGATGTGTGTCTGTGTGTGTACCTTTACTGCTCGTGTTCTCTCGCTTCAGGCTTGGCACTGAGAATTGTCCTGGTTGGTCGGTGCTCCTGTGATGTCACGGCGTGCTCAGTGTGGGAATGAGAAAACCACTGTTCTCCCCTGCTTGTGAGCGTCTGTCTGCTTGTGCCGTCTTTCCTTTGTGAATGCGCTTCTTGTGTTTCTTGAGTGTTGTCAACCCCAGTTCCATTTTGTCTAACTTTGATAGGGAATCACTTTCTCCCCCTGTTTTACTCAGACAAAGTTTTTTTTCTTCAGATATGGTTAGTTGATTGATAGCATTGTGTGGCAGCCAGTGGACTCTAAGATTCTTACCCAACACATCCCTGATTTACAGTAGCATGATGTGCCCTTCCCCTCATACCACCCTCGCCTCCGATACGTTGACACCACACTCCTCTCCATCAACTCCTGTAGCTCCAACTTGTCTCTAGCCTATCAGCTTCAACCTTTGCTCTCTCTCTCTCTCTTTCTCTCATCCTCTCTGTTTGCTTTGGCTGTAGCACCTCATGGCTTCGTTCTTTTATGGTTCACATTAGATTGCACTTTCGGTTTTAGGGGGTGAAGAAGATAGGGGCAGAATGAACAGTGTGGATAATCATATTTATGGGAACGAGATGGAGGTATATGTGGAAGTTTAGATGAGATTCTAGAGACTGGCGTAGCTAATCAAGTAAGGACATACTGACAGATAGCACTGTGACCGCTCAACTTAACACTGACCCCTGAGCCCATGTACCTTGTACTGTGAACTTACACACACACACACCTCATACATGCATACATACAAACACACACATTATTATACACCATTATACACACTCGCACATATCACTAATACACACATGCACATACAGTAATTGATCTATTGTTCCCTAGTTGTTATGAGAAGCCAGGTCAGGCTCAGATGATGTACTTTGGTATCTGCAACAGCAATAATATCCCACAAGGAGAACACAGAGGGATATATAAAGTTGAAGTTGGAAGTTTGCATACACTTAGGTTGAAATCATTAACTTGTTTTTCAACCACTCCACACATTTCTTGTAGATTATTTCACTTATAATTCACTGTATCACAATTCCAGTGGGCCAGAAATGTATATACACTAAGTTGACTGTGCCTTTAAACAACTTCGAAAATTCCAGAAAATTTAGAAGCTTCTGATAGGCTAATTAACGTCATTTGAGTCAATTGGAGGTGTACCTGTGGATGTATTTTAAGGCCTACCTTCAAATGCCTTCAATGCCTCTTTGCTTGACATCATGGGAAAATCGAAAGAAATCAGCCAAAACCTCAGAAAACAAATTGTAGACCTCCACAAGTCTGGTTCATCCTTGGGAGCAATTTCCAAACATCTGAAGGTACCATGTCCATTTGTACAAACAATAGTACGCAAGTATAAACACCATGGAACCACGCAGCCGTCATACCGCTCAGGAAGGAGACGCATTGTGTCTGCTAGAGATGAACGTACTTTGGCACAAAAATTGCAAATCAATCCCAGAACAACAGCAAAGGACCTTGTAAATATGCTGGAGGAAAAAGGTACAAAAGTATCTATATCCACAGTAAAACGAGTCCTATATCAACATAACCTGAAAAGCCGCTCAGTAAGGAAGAAGTCACTGCTCCAAAACCGCCATAAAAAGCCAGACTACGGTTTGCTACTGCACATGGGGACAAAGATCGTACTTTTTGGAGAAATGTCCTCTGGTCTGATGAAACAAACATAGAACAGACCATTGTTATGTTTGGAGGAAAAAGGGGGAGGCTTGTAAGCCTAAGAAGACCATCCCAACCGTGAAGCAAGGGGGTGGCAGCATCATGTTGTGGGGGTGCTTTGCTGCAGGAGGGACTGGTGCACTTCACAAAATAGATGGCATCATGAGGGAGGATAATTATGTGGATACATTGAAGAAACATCTCAAGACATCAGTCAGCAAGTTAAAGCTTGGCTGCAAAATGGGTCTTCCAAATGTACAATGAGACCAAGCATACTTCCAAAGTTGTGGCAAAATGGCTTAACCTCTCTAGGGTATGTGCGTCCCACCTGACCAACACCCAGTGAGATTGCAGAGTGCCAAATTCAAATACAGAAATACTCATTGTAAAAATTCAGAAAACAAAACATATTTTACATAGGTTTAAAGATGAACTTCTTGTGAATTCAACCACGGTATCAGATTTTTAAAATGCTTTACGGTGAAAGCATACCTTCGGATTATTTGAGAACATATCCCAGCAGACAAATCATTACAAACAGTAACCAGCCAAGTAGAAGAGTTACCCAAGTCAGAAATAGAGATAAAATTAATCCCTTACCTTTGATGATCTTCATATGGTTGCACTCAGAAGACATTAATTTACTCAATAAATGTTCCTTTTGTTCGATAAAGTCTCTTTATATCCAAAAACCTCTGTTTTGTTCGCATGTTTTCTTCAGTAATCCACAGGCTCAAATGCAGTCAAAACAGGTAGACCAAAAATCAAAATTGTATCCGTAAAGTTCATAGAAACATGTCAAATGATGTTTATATTCAATCCTCAGGTTGTTTTTAGCCTAAATAATCGATAATATTTCAACCAGACAATAACGTTGTCAATATAAAAGGTAAACAATAAATGCACTCTCTCTGGTAGCGCGCATGAAAAAGCTCCGTGACACGGCAGGGTCCACTCATTCAGACTGTTCTTACTCCCTCATTTTTCAGAATACAAGCCTGAAACCATTTCTAAAGACTGTTGACATCTAGTGGAAGGCATAGGAACTGCAAGTCCTAAGTCAATGGATACTGTAATGGCATTGAATAGAAAACTACAAAACCAACAAACAAAAAACTACTTCCTGAATGGATTTTTCTCAGGTTTTTGCCTGTCAAATCAGTTCTGTTATACTCACAGACACTATTTTAACAGTTTTGGAAAATATAGCGTGTTTTCTATCCAAATCTATATGCATATCATATTTTCTGGGCCCGAGTAGCAGGCAGTTTAATTTGGGCATGCTTTTCATCCAAAATTCAGAATGCTGCACCTTACCCTAGAGAAGTTAAGGACACCAAAGTCAAGGTATTGAAGTGGCCATCACAAAGCCCTGACCTCAATCTTATAGAAAATATGTGGGCAGAACTAAAAAAGCATGTGTGAGCAAGGAGGCCTACACACCTGACTCAGTTACACCAGCTCTGTCAGGAGGAATGGGCCAAAATTCACCCAACTTATTGTGGGAAGCTAGTGGAAGGCTACCCGAAATGTTTGACCCAAGTAAAAAAATGTAAAGGCAATGCTACCAAATACTAATTGAGTGTATGTAAACTTCTGACCCACTGGGAATGTGATGAAATAAATCATTCTCTCTACTAATATTCTGACATTTCACATTCTTAAAATAAAGTGGTGATCCTAACTGACCTAAGACAGGGTATTTTGATAGGATTAAATGTCAGGAATTGGATGTCATAAGGTGAATGCACCAATTTGTAAGTCGCTCTGGATAAGAGCGTCTGCTAAATGACTTAAATGTAAATGTAATTGTGAAAAACAGAGTTTAATTGTATTTGTCTAAGGTGTATGTAAACTTTCGACTTCAACTGTATATACAGTATACTGTGTGTGTGTGCGTGTATGTGTGTGTGTGTGTGTGTGTGTGTGTGTGTGTGTGTGTGTGTGTGTGTGTGTGTGTGTGTGTGTGTGTGTGTGTGTGTGTGTGTGTGTGTGTGTGTGTGTGTGTGTGTGTGTGTGTGTGTGTGTGTGTGTGTGTGTACCAGTCATTTTGAAAACGTCTACTCATTCAAGGGTTTTTCTTTATTTGTACTAGTTTTTACATTGTAGAATAATAGTGAAGACATCAAAACTATGAAATAACACATATAGAATCATGTAGTAACCAAAGTGTTCAACAAATAAAAATATATTTTTGATTTTACATTCTTCAAAGTAGCCACCCTTTGCCTTGATGAAAGCTTTGCACACTCTTGACATTCTCTCAACCTGCTTCACCTGGAATGCTTTTCCAACAGTCTTGAAGGAGTTCCCACATATGCTGAGCACTTGTTGGCTGGTTTTCCTTCACACTGCGGTCCAACTCAACCCAAACCATCTCAATTGGGTTGAGTTCAGCTGATTGTGGAGGCCAGGTAATCTGATGCAGCACTACATCCCTCTCCTTCTTGGTCAAATAGCCCTTACACAGCCTGGAGGTGTGCTGGGTCCTTTTTCTGTAAAAAAAAATGATAGTCCCACTAACGGTGACCAGATGGGATGGCATATTGCTGCAGAATGCTGTGGTAGCCATGCTGGTTAAGTGTGCTTCGAATTCTAAATCAATCTCAGACAGTGTCACCAGCAAAGCACCATCACACCTCCTCCTCCATGCTTCATGGTGGGAACTACACACGCGGAGATCATCCGTTAACCTACTCTGCTTCTAACAAAAACATGACGGATGGAACCAAAAATCTCAAATTTAGACTAATCAGACCAAAGGACAGATTTCCACCAGTCGAATGTCCATTGCTCGTGTTTCTTGGCCCAAGAAAATATCTTCTTCTTATTGGTTCCCTTTTAGTAGTGGTTTCTTTGCAGCAATTCAACCATAAAGGCCTGATTCACGCAGCCTCCTCTGAACAGTAGATGTTGAGATGTGTCTGTTACTTGAATTCTGTGAATCATTTATTTGGGCTGCAATTTCTGAGGCTGGTAACTCTAATGAACATGTCCTCTGCAGCAGAGGTAACTCTGTGTCTTCCTTTCCTCTGGCAGTCCTCATGAGAGCCAGATTTGCGCTTGATGGTTTTTGCGACTGCACTTGAAGTTCTTGAGATTTTCCGTATTGACTGACCTTCATGTCTTAAAGTAACAATGGACTGTCGTTTCTCCTTGCTTATTTGACCTGTTCTTGCCATAATATGGACTTGGTCTTTTACCAAATAGGGCTATCTTCTGTTTACCACCCCTATCTTGTCACAACACAACGGATTGGCTCAAATGCATTAAGAAGGAAAGACATTTCACAAATTAACTTTTAACAAGGTGCACTTGTTAATTGAAATTCATTCCAGGTGACTACCTCATGAAGCTGGTTTCAGAGAACGCCAAGGGTGTGCAAAGCTGTCATCAAGTCAAAGGGTGGCTACTTTTATGTTTTGGTTACTACATAATTCCAAAGTGTTATTTCATAGTCTATTATTCTACAATAAAGATAAATAAAAAAAATACAGATAAACCATTAAATGAGTAGGTGTGTCCAAACTTTTTGACTGGTACTGTATATACAGTATGCGTATGGTGGTTGGGTGGGTTTTCTGTATATGCACATTATGGTAGCATTAAAAGCATTTCTCTCTCTTGCATGTATACAAAAGGCACAATCCAAGACTGTATGCAAATGGTTTTCCCCTCACAAATGTGATCCTTTCAATGTATTCACCAATGTCATTCAACAACGGTATCTCCTTAGTTGCATTGATGTTGATGTATTAGTGTGGTGGCACTCCCACCTCGTGTCGTAAAGAGGTATCACAGACTACATAACGATTGTATGGGTGGAAAGGGGAATACTTTAGGAAATGGGAAAGGAAAAGGAAAGGGGGATACCAAGTCAGTTGTACAACTGAATGCATTCAATTGAAATGTGTCTTCCGCATTTAACCCAACCCCTCTGAATCAGAAAATGGTTTGGTCCAGCACTTAACGTAGCAGATATTATCCAGGATATGCTAACTTCATCCATTGCATCTTGGGAATGAATCTCTCCTGGTAGCACTCATTTACTGAGAAAAATATTATATGTATCATAACCACTGTAGCTGGAGTAAAAATAATACACTGAATTTGGTATTTCTATTTATTGTGGATCCCCATTAGCTGCTGCCAAGGTAGCAGCTACTCTTCCTGGAGTCCAGCAAAATGAAGGCAGTTATATACAATTAATATTATTACATTACATTTCACAACATATTTCTCAACACATTAAGTGTGTGCCCTCAAGCCACTACTGTACTACCACATATCTTCAACACAAAATCAATGTGTACATGTGTGTATAGTGCATATGTTATGTGTGTGTGTCTCTTCACAGTCCCTGCTGTTCCAGTTTTCCATTTTTTAAAATCAGATTTTACTGCATGCACGAGTTACTTGTAGAATAGAGTTCCAAGTAGGACTGACACTATGTAGTACTGTTCACCTCCCATAGTCTGTTCTGCCTCTGGTGGCATGTCCCTCTTTGTGGCACCTGACCACACGACTGTACAGTAGTCCAGGTGCGACAAAACTGTAGCCTGTAGGACCTGCCTTGTTGATAGCGACATCTGTGTAAGTGTCGTACATGTTGAATGCCCTTATGCCCTTCTCTATAAGCATGCTGAAAATCTGTTGTTACTGTGAAATAGCATTGTATCTGGTCAAACACTATTTTTTTCAAAAGTTTACAAAGGGTCGGTAATAGGCTGTTTGGTCGGCTATTTGATCCATTAAAGGGTACTTTGCTATTCTTGGGTAGCGGAATTACTTTTTCTTCACTTTTTTGTTGGCTTAGATTGAAGAGATGGAAAATAGGAGTAGCAATGTCATCCACTATCATCCTCAGTAATTGTCCATACAATTTTGTCAGACCCAGGTAGCTTGTCATTTTTGATAGACAACAATAATGTTTTCATCTCTTCCACATTCACTTTACGGAATTTGAAATTACAATGCTTGGTCAGTTATGCATGGATGTGTAGGTTCAGAATTTGTTTTTGGCATGTCAGGCTTAAGTTGGCTAATCTTGCCAATGAAAAAATAATTAAAGTAGTTGGCGATATCAGTGGCTTTTGTGATGCATGAGCCATCTGATTCAATGAATGATGTTGTCGAGTTCGCAGTTTTGCCCAAATTTCATTTTAGGTGCTCCAAGGTATTTTACTATCATTATTTATATAATTGATCTTTGCTTCATAGTACAGTTCTTTTTTTTGTCACATGAATGACTGAGTGAGTAGATTAGTAACACATCACAGACCTGCCAATCAGTGCACATTGAAACCTCATCTGCCACATATATCACATATAACTTATCGTTCACTCTTATTCAACTCAGGTTTCAGTTCTAACATGATCCCAGCTGTCCCTGTGTGTGTGTGTGTGTGTGTGTGTGTGTGTGTGTGTGTGTGTGTGTGTGTGTGTGTGTGTGTGTGTGTGTGTGTGTGTGTGTGTGTGTGTGTGTGTGTGTGTGTGTGTGTGTGTGTGTGTGTGTGTGTGTGTGTGTGTGTGTGTGTGTGTGTGTGTGTGTGTGTGTGTGTGTGTGTGTGTGTGTGTGTGTGTGTGTGTGTGTGTGTGTGTGTGTGTGTGTGTGTGTGTGTGTGTGTGTGTGTGTGTGTGTGTGTGAGAGAGAGAGATGTAATGGGTTAAAGGTGAGCCTCCACTCTCCAGGTCATTTTTCTGTTTAAACAACAGTGGAGATGATTGACTTCTGTTGCTGCTTTGGGTCTGAATAGGCTGATGATGAATACAAGTGAAACTCTCAATCAGCAATGGATAAGTCAATCAATGTATCAATCAGATTTTCCACAACAAGACACTGAGAACAGATATGGATGAAATATAGAGACCACAGTCTGAAATATATTTAAAGTTGATGTTCAGCATGTTTGATGAGTCTCACATTAAGGGTAACTGTGTGTTGGCTTAGAGGTTTTTGATTTTTAAATTTCCAATATCAAACTGAGCCGGTCCACAACACTTTGCACTGTGAGAACTGTAGACTCCACCTGTGTGTGTGCGTGTGCGTGTGCTTGCTGTGTTCAAGAGGTTGATGGGAGGGTTAACTGTTAACTGTTGCAAAGAATAGAGATCACCTATACTCCTTTAGAATGGATACATGACAATATTAACACAATATCATATTACTCTCTACTAAGGAATGCAACTGCACACATGCACAGAAAATGTTTTTATGAAAGTATATTACAAAATATATTGAATTAGAATGCTATGCACCCTTATAGAGTTGTTATAGATGTTCTTTAAGCATATTAACTAGACTATAGGCAAACGCCCACATCATGGGGACTGTAGAGGCTTTGTGGGTATTTCAACTTGTTTACTTTTCTTTTTTATTGTCATGGAGAGGGGGAAAACATGAATATGTATACAAACCTTTGTTTCAATCAGATTCATTCTGACACAAAGATATGTATAGATCAGGGTTCCCCAACTTGTGGCCTGCGGGTGATTTTATTTGCTCCCCCACACACACACACAGTTTTCTGAGCCCAAACACGTTGAATTTTTTTGTTGGACATAAACGTGTAAAAACACCAGCAATTCAGCTCCAAGTGATTTTAATTTTGCAAATATGTTCCAAAGTATTCCCACACATAATAGAGATACAGTACCAGTTAAATGTTTGGACACAACTACTCATTCAAGGGTTTTTCTTTATTTGTACTATTTTCTACATTGTAGAATAACAGTAAAAATAAAGAAAAACCCTGGAATGAGTAGTTGTGTCCAAACGTTTGACTGGTACTGTATATGTGATCATATACAAATGTAAGCAAGGTTTGAAATTATTATGTTTTAATCAATCTGTTTGGGCTTCTTGCGGTCAATTTGCGGTCTACAAATGATGTTTTAATATGTTCTGGCTCCTTGACCATCCGCTCAAGAAGAAATTGGTCCGCGGCTGTATCCTATTTGATGATCCCTGGTGTAGATGGTCTACCATGTACACCAGCTCCAACCATTTACAGAAATTAATAAAGAAAGATGTGAACACAACTGATGTGTTGTCTTACACACTGATGTGTTTGAGAATCAAATGTAAATTGTTGTACGTTTGGAAATGTAACTCTATGGGCATGTGTACAGTATAAAGCAGTGGTGCCGTTTAAGATGAGGGAGGACAATTTATTTTTTTCATGAGCATGGCCGTATTTCTTTTACAGGATATTGGATGACTGTCATTCATTTTCTATTCACCCAGTTCAATGTAACAGTGATAGGTTTATGCTACTGCATGATACTCTAATTTTCCTTATACCCATCATGAGGTTGCCACAACCTTGCCTATGAATGAAAGTTTACAACGTAGGTGCACACCGGTCGAGAGAAAGATTTTAGGTGACAAGCAGTGACACATGCACAGATAGTGACACATTCAATACCGCCTTGCACACTCTTGCCTGCATCTAGCTGATATAGGGTGTAATCGTTAGTCCAACATTTATAAACGAGCATTTATATTCGACAATTTCAGGTGTTCTTTATCCCCGTTTTGTTCCATTTACTTCCGTATCAGAAACATTTTTCATCAGAATCGGCGGAATGAATACACTCCTGATCCTGTGTAAACACAGTACACTTTCATAGCAGGCACATTTGATTTCTTCTCTCCTCCTCTCACCTTTTCCTTTCGCTTGTGGACTTCAATGCACAACACATCAGATGTATGTGACCAGGCGAAAACAAACTTTCCAAGCCAAACCATATCATAACCGGTACACACAGCCTACATCGTTGTCACCATATTAGCTAAAGTAAAGTCATAGTCAACATAGCTAATAGAACTAACGAGTTAGTAAATCCGCTACAATCATGCAGTAACATTACAGTGTACAGTCAGTAAGCAGTTTGGCACTTACACCGGCGGGCCCCGGTGGCAATAAATTGGTCAAACCAAAAGCTTACCTTGAGCTTACCTTGATATTTCCAGTGTTGTTTTGGATAGTCATAGCCAGCTAGCTAACATAGTATCCCTGTATTTGAGCAGGGTGTTTGAGTAGGCCCAAAATAGCTAGCTGCATTTGCTAGCTAAGTAAGTGAAAAACATGATGGAATCCCTCTCTCTCATCTCTCTCTTGCTTTTCCTTCATTAAGGAAGAAATTAATTTGTCCAGAACTGCTTAACTATTGTCCTTCTCTCTCTTTCAGTTAACTACTCACCAGATGTTATGCACTGCAGTGCTAGCTAGTGGTAGCTTATGCTTTCAGTACTAGATTCATTCTCTGATCCATTGATTGGGTGGACAACATGTCAGTTCGTTCTGCAAGAGCTCTAATAGGTTGGAGATGTCCTCCGGAAGTTGTCATAATTACTGTGTTAATTAAGTCGAAGGAAGTGGGTGAGAACCATGAGCCTCCTAGGTTTTGTATTGAAGTCAATGTACCCAGAGGAGGACGGAAGCTAGCTGTCCTCTGACTACACCAGGTGCTACCTTACAGAGTACTGTTGAGGCTACTGTAGACCTTCATTGCAAAATAGTGTGTCTTAATCAATTATTGGGTGATGTGATTATATTTAAGATAGTTTTATCTAAAAAGGACAACTTTTTAAATGTTGTACAATTAAAAATGTAAAAAATTCACTGAGAAGGATGGCCTCCACTGGTATAAAGGTAATTACATTGGTGCAAAACATTTATCAGGCAGAGAGTATATGTTATTCTTGTTTCAAAGACTATGTATAGCCCTACATAGGCTATACATGTACTCCCACAGGGATATTGATATCTTCCTTTTTCCAGTTTACATAGTTATCTAGGCTATTTTATATTCCTCTACATGGGTGTTAGTATCATGACACAAGATGAGACCCAGATGTAGACACAGGAGGCAGATGGTTAGAGTCTAAGATGTTTAATAATCCAAAAAAGGAGTAGGTAAGAGAATGGTCGTGGACAGGCAAAAGGTCAAAACCAGTTCAGAGTCCAGGAGGTACAGAGTGGCAGACAGGCTCGAGGTCAAGGCAGGCAGAATGGTCAAATAAATACACTGGGGAAAACAAGTGACACCTGGAGGGGGTGGAGAAAATAATAAAGACAGGTGAAACAGATCAGGGTGTGACAGTTAGAGGATTCAATAAAACTACAACTTGCTGTAACCTCTCCCTTCTTTGGTTTACACATGAATCACATCTCCAGTATTTCAGCCAATCAAAGCTGGCACTCCTGGCAGTATTTTTTTGAGGAGCGCCACTTGCTGTTTGGGTATTGGGGGCACGTGGAGGGCAAGCAGTTACGACAGATCATAAACGATTGAATGTCAAGAAAAACGGGGACATTTAGATGCACATTTTTCTCGCCGTCTGTCAGCAGCTATAGGCCTAGTTTGATCTTGTTTACGAAGTGCATGGTTTAGTAGTTTGTCTTTATAGTTCTAAGGATGTCGTCAGGTACTGGGAGTTAGACTACTAGTTGGGGAATCCCTATCACCCACAGTGTCACCATCAAGAATACATCAAGAGTATTCTACAACACCAGGAAGGACACTCTTTAGTATGACCCCTAGACCCACTCCAATTTGCACACTACAGATGAAGCAATCGTACTCCACACTGCCCTTTTCCACCTGGACAAAAGGAACGCCTATGTGAGATTGCTGTTCATTGACTACAGTTCAGCGTTCAACACCATAGTGCCCACAAAGCTCATCACTAACTAAGAATCCTGGGACTAAACACCTTCCTCTGCAACTCGATCCTGGACATGGTAAGGGTAAGCAACAGCACATCTGCCACGCTAATCCTCAACACGGGGGCCCCTCAGGAGTCCTCTATTGTACTCCCTGTTCACCCACGACTGCAGGGCCAAGCATGACTCCAACACCATCAATAAGTTTGCTGACGACAAAGCGGTGGTAGGCCTCCTCACCGACAACGATGAGACAGCCTATAGGGAGGAGGTCAGAGACCTGGCAGTGTGGTGCCAGGACAACAACCTTTCCCTCAACGTGAGCAAGACAAAGGAGATGATTGTGGACCACAGGTAAAAGAGGGCCATTCACATCAACGGGGCTGTAGTGGAGCATGTTGAGAGTTTCAATTTCCATGGTGTCCACCACCAACAAACTATCATGGTCCAAACACACCAAGAAAGTCATGAAGAGGGCACGACAAAGCCTTTTCCCCCTCAGGGGACTGAAAAGATTTGGCATGGGTCCCCAGATCCTCAAAAAGTTCTACAGCTGCACTATCGAGAGCATCCTGACCGGTTGCATCACTGCCTGGTATGGCAACTGCTCGGCATCAGACCATACGGCGATACAGAGGGTAGTGCGTACAGCCCAGTCCAAGCTTCCTGCCATCCAGGACCTATACTATGTGGTGTCAGAGGAAGGCCCCAAAAATGTTCAAAGACTCTAGTCACCCAAGTCCTAGACTGTTCTCTCTGCTACCGTACGGCAATCGGTACCGGAGCATAAAGCGTCATTATTGTCATTTTATTGTGTTTTTATTTTATTTTTTAACTTGATTTAATATTTTCTTAACTCTTTTTGACAAAACTGCAGTTTTAGTTAAGGGCTTGTAAGTAAGCATTTAACGGTAAGGTGTTGTATTCAGTGCATGTGACAAATACAATTGGATTTGATCTGAGGTATGTGAAACTCAATCATAATAATATTAAATACACCAATGTTATTATAAGAATAATCATTATTATATTAATAGGCCTAATTTAACATTATGTTCGGATCTTCTTCATCACCTCATGAGTAGGCATAGGCCAATGATAATGTAGGCCTATAATCTGTGTCAACATGTACCCTTCAGACATTTTCTTCAAAAAATGTAATGCAATGTTATGCATGCTTAATTAGCACCTTGTTTATCACTCTAAACTTCTATCCTATTTATATATTTTCTTCCACTGCCATTGACACACTATGGAAATATGTTTAGCTTACTGTCAAGCACTTGTCTACCAAACAAACACTCAAAGTGCTAAAACCTTTCTCTGTGAACCATTACAAGTTTCTGTGTCCTGTTTAAGGCACTATTTCAAGGTGAAAGACAACAGATATAAAGAATATAGCTCAGAGCATGGTCTCTAACCAATCCCCTTTCATTAGCAGGTTGTGGGAATGTTGGCACTTAACTCATCTGGCCACAAGCTGAACAGATAAATGGTGACTGGTTGTTGTAGCCTGACAGAGATCCAATGTGGGTCAGTAACACATTCACAGGTACACTGCTGCCATGACGTGAAACACAGAACCCTGTTTGTGATCTCTCTCACTGTCGATCGACCTCCACCAAACCCAGTCAGGTACACAAATGATCTACGACCGGGAAGTTCCTCCTGGAGTGTCAAACCTCCCCTCTGACATGCACCCCTCCCTGTCTTCCCGATATTCCAGGGGTAACCATACCCATCTCAAACAACACTACGACTGACACAGCCCACCCCAAACAGAACCCCAACAACCACAATCCCCAGCGGACAACAGCGCATGTAAGAGTCTACAGGTAGGTGTGAGTGTGTGTGTGCTCAAGGATGTATGAGATATTGTGTCATTTGTGATGAGTCTTTTCATCATGCTTTTGCTTTCATCTTGTTTTTGAAATGGACATTTAGCCATTTGATGGATCTGCTGGATCTGCAGCCTTGAAGATGACAATGAAAGAGGGACTCATGTTTAAACTCATGTCTTTTTGGAAACGGCACAGCATACTGAAATGAATGAAGACTGCATTATTGAAGTGCTGCATTATTATGTGCAGTCATAATTCTAATCGCTCAGGAAGACAAAAAATGTACATACAATCTCTCCGCTATTGATTTAATATTATTAGTATGCAACTTTCACAAATATCCCATGTTGTTAAAAAATACAAGCCCTGTGAAAACCATAGATGCAGACTGAAATAAATTGAGGATTTATTAAACAAAAGGTTCATTTGACATTTTACAGATATTTAGTCCTTTATGAAATAATACTTCTTGCATGAATATGTACTCTTTTTTAAAAACCATATGATTACCAAGTCTCACAGTGGAATTAAAGCGCTCTAGGGGTCAGCATTGACAATGACAATTGTCCTTGTATCTGCTATTGTCTCAATCATGAGACCTTATGCATAATACATGTATGCAGTCATGAGATCTCAGTTTAAAATCCTTTCGAGTAATTCTCTTGATCCTTTTCGGTGCTTGTGTTCAGAGTCTGCTTCAGTGTCCATCACATCCATATAGTTTAGCATGGCTGAAGGCAGCAGCTGCCCTACTAGAATAGCCCTGAACTTTGAGGCTACACTCACAGAGTGAGCACACACATTTGCACCTCAACTGTCTTTGTGAGGCCTGCAGGTCAAGCAGAAACTGGTACAGAGTGATGTTCTCTGGGAAGGAAAGTGCCTATGGGGTGCTCATGTTGAAAGACACGCTGATCAGTGGCAGCCGCACTCGTCCATCACCATGCCCTGAAAGTGCTGCATCAGCACCTCGCTGTTTTCGTAATACAACATGGACAGAGGGGCCAGGCGGGTTGGGCACACAGGACGGGCACGGGACCCGGTCTGAGCGGTGAAGCTTCAGTAGACTCTGGAAAGAGAAGAAAAAGACATGTTAGTACAAGTGAACAATATACCCTGATGAAGACAGCTTGGCTGTCGAAACGTTGGTATTACATTTTTGCATCTGAGCTCCTAGAGTGTGCGGCTCTCTTTAATTTTCAAGTACAAGTGAACTCACACACAAACAGGAAATCATACAATATTGTAATAGGAAACAAATCAATGGCGCTATTTTAAATCTATTGACAGACCACCTCCCACCGCTCTGGTGACAACCTGGAGAGATAACATAGAAAATATTTGAGCAAAGCAGACAGCAGACACGGATTATGAAAGTGTGCAAGCATGTCTCTCACCTCTGTGACTATCAGACTGTCCCATTCATTAAATCACTCACAGATAGTGTCAATTATTTTATTGTTGCCCACAGACAGCTTTCACACGCCATCTTTTGACATGCAATGAGCAGTTAATAAAGTAGAATGTTGTTACTGTCGCATTGTGTATTGCTCTGTTCCTGACACACTTCTGACAGCCTGGGTCTAGTATGTGCTAAAGTGCCATAGCCTAGAGGATCTTCACAATACGCATTATATAAGGTTCCCATGCTAAAAAAATTACGAAGCACATAGGCGCAAAGTAATCAAAACGCGCTCTAGTAGCCTAAAAATAACTCTTTATTGAATAAATGTAACTGAGAGTGAATTCGATTATTATAATGAACTAAAAGTTATATTATTACATTGCGTTTAATTAGTGTTCCCAATTGAATTGGTGCTTTAAAAGTGTTGCAAAATAAAGATACTCAAGATTCTACCAGACTGAGTACAGAGTCAGAATCGTGAAGCCGGGAGATGTCCTCACTCTTGGTCGGGGCGGCGCTGACAGATGGCGGCGCCCTGAATGTGTCTCCCTCCAGCAGAGTCCGGTAGAGCTGCATCATGTAGAGTGGGAACCTGATGGAGTGATGAACATGGTCCCTGTGACCTCCACTACTTCTGTGGAAGAAAGCCTCACGGTTCCCAGGGATATTCTCCGCTCCAACCACAGAGCACAAATCCACCAGAAGCACAGAAAATATAGCCAGGGTGAGTCCTTCCATAATTCTCTCTGAAGAGGTACTACTAGCCTTTACCACTCGTTTGGGGATTCGTTAAGCCGGAGCAAGGAGTCTGGGTAGCTAGGCAACAGGCTATAGGCATCTACATTGACTGTACAGAAATCTTCATAGACCCTATCTAGCCTACTTATTTCTTAGATTAATCTGAAGAACAACACAACAAAGTATGCAAACTATTTGATGAAAAAAGGTGTGTAAGAAATGTAATCAAACATTTTATGATGAGGTTGCACGATATTTGGCCGGGCTTGCAATTATATGTGCATTCAAAAGATCTTCAAAAGATGCTTGAACTCGCCGACCACAAAAATAAATAAATAATTATGCCTATAGAAAAGCTTTAATTAGAACGTAATTGCAACAACACTATGGTATATGCTAATTGTGCAGCGCTGATTGGGAAAAAACAACAATTCATTCAATAGCTGGTTAGGCTACATTTTATTTGTACTTAGTTTATTCAAAATGTATGCATTTCATGGATATAATGTCACATTTAAAAATGATGTTTTATCCTTAACGTTGGGCATATAGTCCTGATAAAAAAAATCATTAAAATTACAAATATATTTTTTCTAGCTTATCTTGTGTTGGACTATATTTAATCAATGATCAAAGCAACAATTTGCAATATGTGCTGGGCTACTTTTCAGTGGACAATAAAAAACAGTTATTCATGGTCAATAAAAACAAATTCTAGGCCTAATTGTGATACAGGTATAGACCGAGCCAAGGATACTTAATATGAGCTCAATAAATCATGTTAAATCCGTTTTGTGAGTTGTATGGTTAGAGGCTATTGTTTCACCCATAGGCCTACCTCACACACAGGCATACATGTAAACTACACCTTGATCTGAACGATTGTGGCATCTGATCTATCTATTATCGGATCTATCCAGCAGGGGGCAATGTGTGGCTATGAGTCAACAACAATCTATTGAGCAGTCAGCCACACCCTGTGTGTGTATTACTGCAGCCTGTGTGTGATGTTCTGTAATTTTGCACTCTTTTCTCCATAAACTGAAATCACAGTTCAGTTCATATTGGAATCGGGCTCGTGCGATAGAGGAGCTCTTTGTTGGCTACACTCAACCTTGTCTCAGGGTAGTAGGTTGGTGGTTTTCTGCATATCCCTCTAGTGTTGAGGGGGCTGTGCTTTGGCAAAGTGGGTAGGGTTATATCCTGCCTGGTTGGCCCTTTTGAGGGTATCATCGGACGGGGCCACAGTGTCTCCCGACCCCTTCTGTCTCAGCCTCCAGTATCTATCCTGCAATAGTGTGTCGGGGGGCTAGAGTCAGTCTTTTATATCTGGTGTAATTATCCTGTCTTATCGGTGTCCTGTATGAATTTAAGTATGCTCCCTCTAATTCTCTCTCCCTCTCTCGGAGGACCTGAGCCCTAGGACCATGCCTCAGGACTACCTGGCCTGATGACTCCTTGCTGTCCCCAGTCCACCTGGTCGTGCTACTGTTCCAGTTTCAACTGTTCTGCCTGCGGCTATGGAATCCTGACCTGTTCACCGGACCTGCTGTTTTCTACTCTCACTCTCTACCGCACCTGTTTTCTCGAAACCTGAATGCTTGGCTATGAAAAGCCAACTGACATTTACTCCTGAGGTGCTGACCTGTTGCACCCTCTACAACCACTGTGATTATTATTATTTGACCCTGCTGGTCATCTTGGCTATGCACTGTTATAATCTCCTCCCGGCACAGCCAGAAGACGAATGGCCACCCCTCAGTGCCTGCCTTTCTAGGGAGTTTTTCCTAGCCACCATGCTTCTACATCTGCATTGCTTGCTGTTTGGGGTTTTAGCCTGGGTTTCTGTATTGCACTTTGTGTCATCTGCTGATGTAAATACATTTAAATTGTTATTAATTTTCATGAAGCATTACTAATCCTCTCTAATTTAGAGAGAGAAAGAGAGTGTATGTATGTGTTCATTGGAAGGAGTGAGGGGCCCAGGGGGATTATGTAAGCTGCTACAGTGCTATAATATGCGCTGGTGAACTGATCAACACTTATTGAAAACGGGTTACATTTCCATCGACAGAACCAGTTATGGTGGTGGTAGGTGTGGGCTAGGCTATAAAATATTAAAGGGCTTTCCTGTGGCCCCTGCTTCAACAGAATAATAGGGATAATTATCTACTGAGCAGAGAGGAGCAGTCAATTGAAACTGGGCCCTTTGATAGGAACTTCAATTCAGTTAGACCGCTGTTTGATTAAGATTCAGTTGGGAGGGAGTGGCGTGTGTTTGTTGTGTGTCTTTAGATTTGATTTAAATAAGAGTATGTAAACTGAGTATACAAAACATTAGGAACACCTTCCTAATATTTAGTTGTACCCCGCTCTTTTGCCATCAGAAAAGCCTCAATTCGTCGGGGCATGGCCTCTACAAGGTGTCACGAGTTCCACAGGGATGCGGGTACATTTTGACTCTAATGCTTCCCACAGTTGTGTCAAGTTGGCTGGATGTCCTTTTGTTAGTTGACCATTCTTGATACACACAGGAAACTGTTGAGCATGAAAACCCAGCGGCGTTGCAGTTCTTGACACAAACCGGTGCGCCTGGCACCTACTACCATACCCTGTTCAAACCGGTGCGCCTGGCACCTACTACCATACCCTGTTCAAACGCACTTAAATATTTTGTCTTACCCATTCACCCTTTGAATGGCACCGCATACACAATTTGTGTCTCAATTGTCTCAAGGCTTAAAAATCCTTCTTTTACCTGTCTCCTCCCATTTATTTACCCTGATTGAAGTGACATCAATAAGGGATCATGGCTTTAACCTGGATTCACCTGGTCAGTCTATGTCATGGAAAGAGCAGGTGTTCCTAATGTTTTGTACACTCAGTGTATCATATTCATTACTATAATTAATTGTTCCTCTAGTGAGTAACTGAGCTAATATCACTAGGTGCCCCACTGTCACGATTCTGTAGTGAGCTGAGATTACAGAGCTGAGACATGTTCACTACATGTACATCCTCAACCCCAGAGAACAAACCCACTGGGCACACCACTTCATTTCAACATGGAGAATTGGGTAATATTTGGTTGGTACGTTGAATGAGATTACAACTTATTTTCAGACACTCAAAAATACAGTCAAAGTTAGTTGAATTCCCAATGTGTTATCACTATGCTTTCAACTATCTAAAAAGCAAAAACAAATTCCAATGAAAAATCTATGTGTCACGCCCTGACCTTAGAGATCCTTTTTATGTCTATTTGGTTTGGTCAGGGTGTGATTTGGGGTGGGTATTCTATGTTCTTTCGTTCTATTATTTGTATTTCTATGTTTTGGTCTGGTAGGGTTCTCAATCAGGGACAGCTGTCTATCGTTGTCTCTGATTGAGAACCCTATTTAGGCAGCCTGTCTTTGTGGGTAGTTAACTTTGTTTGTGGCACATAGCCCTTAAGCGACACGTTTGTAGTGGTTTTGCAGGTGTCATTTCTAATAAAAAGGAATATCTACGCTCACCATGCTGCACCTTGGTCCTCTTCTTCAGATGCCTGTGACACTGTCTGATTTTTGGTTTAGTTGTCACCTAAATGTGATATCACTGCGCTTTCAACAATGTAAAAACACAACAAAGTACAAATCTGAATATAATGTTAGATATTTTGTTTATTTATACAATTGAATGTGTTATCACTGTGGTTCATCTAATAGCACAACCAAATGATCTGGATTGCAATTGAGATAATTTAGGTACAAGTGGTCAATGCCGTTTGAGATTATGCAAAGATTATTATAGCATTTGTGAAGATCTCCACAGACCTGCGACATTTGCAAGCTATGTTGAAAATGCACACTTTCAATGATTACATAAGACATTTATTGTTACAGTAACCTCAATGTGGCCAGGGATGTGTTACTCATTTGAAAGCTGAGTAAATACTTTTACATTAGTTTGTCAGATAGCTTTAACTTTAGGCGGACACATATCTAAAGCTAAGCAGGACGGGTCTTGGTTAAAAACCTGGATGGGAGACCAATGGGTAGCTGTAGAAAGTTCAACTCTCCAGTCGGAGGTGCTGCCCTGCCTACTGTTTTTTTCTCATAGTGGATATTCCGATCTGACGTTGTTTCAAAAGTACAAATTCAACATATTTTATACAAGGCTCGTCAATGTTGAAAATTGCTTACCATGGTGACATAATCCTGTCGTTGAAATTTCACACATCATAACAACAGTTTACATTGATGACCTTTATCAAATCCAATATATTTTCCATGTCACAATACATTGACAAATTACATTGAAACAACATTGATTTAACCAGTTTGTGCCCAGTGGGAAGTATCTTTCTTTGCCTCAGAAAAGTTATAAGAGTTCTCTGTATGCAGTTTCTCTGTATGCAGTTTCTCTGTATGCAGTTTCTCTGTATGCAGAATTCTGTATGAGTTCTGCAAGCTTTGCGAGACTCCCAGAAATGTTTCTGAAAGTTTTCTGAACTATTCCAGTCTTGTTAGTCCTGCCAATTGCCTTTACTTTTAATGAGTCAACAACCTTTTACGGCGTCACCTATAATCCACAGCCCCCAGGCTGTACAATTTGCATTTATATTGATGCAAGGAATATGATGATTGTAGCATAGCTGATAGTGTCTGCAGTCTTGTCAAAGTCTGACAAGTGGTGTTTGGGGTGTCTTGGAGCTTCTTGGGGACACTGGTCGGAACCAAAACATGTTTTTCTCACTTGTTGATCTATTTGGAGGGCTTTTGATGAAAATATCATGGCCATTAGAGCAACCACGATCAGCCGTGTGCTTAGTGTATCTCTTTCTAGACGGCTAACAATGTTCTGAACAAACTAGTCTGACATGAGTCATGTTATGCCAATCTCGTTTATGCTTAACTTAGTCATATCCAGGCCCCAGATATGAAATGATATGATGGTATAATTTAATATGATGGTATGTCCGCATATCTGTGACATCACAGACTTTTGTTTTTCACTCATTCATTTAATTTGTATTTTTTTCAAAGTGACTAAGTTCAAATAAATTATCCCAACCAACCCTACTTGGTGATCATTTATATTGGCTGTGTATTTATAGGAAAGGTTCCCAATAATAGACGAGGGGTCTATTGTAATTGTCCTGGTGGGTTGGACCTAGAGAGCAGAGACAGTTCAGAGAAAACACAGCAGGACTGTGTAAATCTCAAGGAGGAAATTGCAGGGAAAGGATATGTGTTAGAAGCACTGTTTCACAGGAAATAGGTGTTTTTCTCTTTCAGTACATCCTGATTCATAGGGACCATCAGTATTGGTAAAAACAAGTATCTGACAGATGGTATTGTAAGGGAACTGTATAATTTATTTGTATTCTTTTTAAATATATATTTCAAATGCAAAACAGATGAAAATGAATCATGTCTTTGTATATCATGCTGCTCCCCAAACTACTGCTGGTTAGAAGTTGATCCATAGTGGATCTATGGTAAAGCAGGCATATCTGTGCAGAGACGTTCTAATCTCCCTGGCACTGTCTGTATCAGGTCAAGATCATCACATGGGTCATTAATACCTGCATTAAACAATGTTCTGATCTGGAGCCACAAGTTCCTGTGATATAGCCAAGCGGAGCAGGGGCACCTTAAGACCTGTCAACTCCTGATGAATTTGCTGCTGGGAAGGACTGGCCTGAGAGATAGCTGCCTCTGATATTGCCTGTCACTGCGACCATGAGAGGGTCCTCTCTCACACCCTGAGGCTCTCGGGCTGCCATCTGAGGGGACACTGTTGGAATGGTTGTTTATGAGAGGGATTTTGAGGACTGTAAGATTTGATGAAATTTGATAAGGTGTGTGTATGGGTGTGTGTTTGTGCATCTTTTTGGACTTGTATTTGCAAGAATGTGGTCAGGTGCACATTAGTTTGTATTGTTGGGTTCTGAGAATATGAAAATATACCTATTCATGTCACTGATGGAGTGCTGAGGTTTAGAGGGTCTACACCAGAAGTTAAAGGTTCTAGGAGGAAGGTATATAGACTGTGCAACTGAGCTTGGAATGTGTTGAGTGCAGGGAAGCGATTACATGTGGCAGGAATTGATAAGGGGAGAGACCCATGGATTAGTGATGGAGGGGGGTTGAGGTCAGGTCACCTTAATGGAGAAAGAGAAGTTTATGGCCCATATCACTAGTGTCCTGCAGTAAAGAACACTGTTTGTACAGATGGGTAGGAGGAGACTCAGCCTAGGAGAAAGGGTTAAATATCAGTGCTTGTGTGAAATGTATTTTGTCTGAATCCAGCTGTATCGACCCTTTGGGAAGAATTAAACTTGATCAAGCTTTTCTAGTGTCCGTAAGTAATTTACTCTGAAAATTAGAACCCAACAGTATGTACAGTTGAAGTCGGAAGTTTACATACACTTAGGTTGGAGTCATTAAAACTAGTTTTTCAACCACTCCACAAATTTCTTGTTAACAAACTATAGTTTGGCAAGTCGGTTAGGACATCTACTTTCTGCATGACAAGTAATTTTACCAGCAATTGTTACATTTACAGACATTTATAATTCAATGTATCACAATTCCAGTGGGTCAGAAGTTTACATACACTAAGTTGACTGTGGCTTTGAAAATTCCAGAAAATATGTCATGGCTTTAGAAGCTTTTGATAGGCTAATTGATATCATTTGAGTCAATTAGAGGTGTACCTGTGGATGTTTTTAAACGCCTACCTTCAAACTTAGTGCCTCTTAGCTTGACATCATGTGAAAATCAAAAGAAATCAGCCAAGACCTCACAAAACAAATTGTAGACCTCCACAAGTCTGGTTCATCCAATTTCCAAATGCCTGAAGGTACCACGTTCATCTGTACAAACAATAGTACGCAAGTATAAACACGTTGGGACCACACAGCCATCATACCACTCAGGAAGGAGACACGTTCTGTCTGCTAGAGATGAACGTACTTTGGTGCGAAAAGTGCAATCAATCCCAAAACAACAGCAAAGGACCTTGTGAAGATGCCGGAGGAAACAGGTACAAAGTATCTATATCCACAGTAAAACAAGTCCTATATTGACATAACCTGAATGGCCGCTCAGCAAGGAAGAAGGCGTTGCTCCAAAACCGCCATAAAAAAAGCCAGACTACGGTTTACAACTGCACATGGGGACAAAGATCGTACTTTTTCAAATGTCCTCTGGTCTGATGAAACAAAATAAGAACTGTTTGGCCATGATGACCATCGTTATGCTTGGAGGAAAAAAGGGGATGCTTGCAAGCCGAAGAACACCATCCCAACCGTAAAGCACGGGGCTGGCAGAATCATGTTATGGGGTGCCTAGCTGCAGGAGGGACTGGTGCACTTCACAAAATAGATAGCATCATGAGGTAGGAAAATGATGTGGATATATTGAAGGAACATCTCAAGACATCAGTCAGGAAGTTAACGCTTGGTTTCAAATGGGTCTTCCAAATGGACAATGACCCAAAGCAAACTTCCAAAGTTGTGGCGAAATGGCTTCAGGACAACAAAGTCAAGGTACCGGAGTGGCCATCATAAAGCCCTGACCTCAATCCTATCGAAAATTTGTGGGCAGAACTGAAAAAGCATGTGCGAGCAAGAAGGCCTACAAACCTGACTCAGTTACACCCAAGTTAAACCATTTAAAGGCAATGCTACCAAATACTACTTGAGTGTATGTAAACTTCTGACCCACCAGGAATGTGATGAAAGAAATTAAACCTGAATTAAATAATTCTCTACTATTATTCTAACGTTTCATCTTCTTAAAATAAAGTGGTGATCCTAACAGGGAATTTTTACTAGGATTAAAAACTGAGTTTAAATGTATTTGGCTACGGTGTATGTAAACTTCAGACTTCAACTGTATGTGTGTGTCTCAGCTGTAGGTCTCACTCCAGTAGATTTTAATCTTTCACACTGAACCTTGATCTGACCACAACTGCCCACCCCTCCAGCATCACTACAACACCCCTGGGCCCTCCTCTCTTTGCTTGACAAAGTGATGGACATCCCTAAACACACACACTTTCAGCAAAACAGCTAACATGACTGCATCAGGCCAGCTGACCCTGGACAACCACACACCCATTATGGTTTAGCTCAACATCCACTTGATAATGCTTTCTCTCTTTCTTGTAGTATGGGGCTGATTGACATAATGGGAGCACGCTCCCATGTGTCTGTGTTTTCAGACTCTTTTTAATGGCAGTTTGCCATGCAGACAGTACGGTATAGTCACCCTGGTAAACAAGCACCCCCCACTCCCTGGGATTCCCTCTTTGAATCTCTTTGATCTGACTTTCTAGTTGTAAGAGCTCTCATAATATGAGTCATATCTGATTCCGGATTCTCAGCAGCACCTTTTGTAGATAACTTTCATTGAGATTTGAATCACTAGAGATGTTTGCCAATGGGTCGCTATGCACTGTGATGTATGGACCAGAAAATATTAGTGATTTGATTTGGAAGATCTTCATTTACCTTATTTACTATTTATCCGCACCTGAGAATTTAGCTGATCTCCTACTATTTGTTTTGGGAGATGTAATGTCTGTTAAGGTGTCTTTCCTGTTGAATCTATGATGAAGAGCTCCGTGAGACTGTGTTAGGTTCATGTAACAAAGAGAACTGGTGGCTGACAGTGATACATGCATTTTCAAGACATCGCCTTGGGAGAAAGATGAACACGAATAAAAATGTCAGCGCTATGACATTTACGATGATGAGGATAGAAGATCTCACCGCTTCTACTCATCTATTTTTCAGTCGCTCAAAAAGGGAAAAAGATGTGTGACCTCCGAGCTAGGAACTTCACAAGCCAAGGTTGCTGTCTGTTGAAAAGGGGTCCGTGATGCATATGTCTAGAAGTGTTGTTGAAAGTTTTTCTGTGTATGTCAATCTGGGTTATGTCTCAAGAGCGGTCAGTTGCACATTATTTTGAGGTTAGGCAAGGTACCCAATTTCAGTGCATTTATGGTGTAGACAAATGCATGGTGTAGTTTTTGAAACACAAAGATACACTATATATACAAAAGTATGTAGACACCCCTTCAAATTAGTGGATTCAGTTATTTCAGTCACACATTGCTGACAGGTGTATAGAATTGAGCACACAGCCATGCAATCTTCATAGACAAACATTGGCAGTAGAATGGCCTTCCTGAACAGCTCAGTGACTTTCAACGTGGCACCGTCACAGAATACCACCTTTCTAACAAGTCAGATCATCACATTTCTGTCATGCTAGATCTGCCACAGTCAACTGTAAGTGCTGTTATTGTGAAGTGGAAAGGTCTGGAAGTGTTAGGCCACATAGAAGCTCACAGAATGGGACCGCTGAGTGCCGAAGCGCGTAGCGTGTAAAAATGGTCTGTCCTCGGTTGCAACACTCACTACCGAGTTCCCAACTGCCTCTAGATAAACAGCAGTATTACGTCACTATTTTCCAACAATGAGGCCGAACTGCATAATTTCCTATTTCCTGTTTTACCACCAACAAAGAAGTAGCACAGCATAGTACATGTTAAGCTGCGGCTACACAAAACAGCCACTGGATGGTGCCAAATCAAAAGGCGCTTGGCCAAAAGAATAGAAGGCAGAATACTCCCCATCTGGCATCTGAAAGAGGCCACTATTAATTAATGTTACACACATAACTCAAAGACTAGCAACCTCTTAGTCTTCTTTGGCTAAAAGGAGTATGACCTCTGAGACGGGTCCCAGGAATTTATTGGTGGTCCCCTGAGCAATAATTTTGAGTTCCACTCAAATAAGAATAAGAATTCACGATTGGCTTGTGTGCGTTTTCCAGGCATACTTCGCCTACTAGGACCCAGCCTAAGTCGAGTCTCTGAGCAAAGGGGGTATTGTGTGGTCCATTGATTTGCTGTATCACTTTATGCACTCTGACAATTTCTTTCCCAAGCAACAGAAGGATCTAGGCACTTTGATCAAGCTCTGGAATCAAATTAAATCACATTTTATTAGTCAAATACGCATGGTTAGCAGATGCGAGTGTAGTGAAATGCTTGTGCGTCTAGTTCCGACTATGCAGTAATATCTAACAAGTAATCTAACAAATTCACACCAACTACCTTACACACACAAATACGCACAAATGTAAAGGGCTGAATAAGAATATGTACATATAAATATATGGATGAGCGATGGTGTGAGGCATAGGCAAGATGCAGTAGATGATGTAGAATACAGTATATACGTACATGTACATATGGAATGAGTAATGTAGGATATGTAAATGTTATTAAAGTGGCATTATTGTAACTAGTATTAAAGTGGCATTAAAGTAACTAGTGATACCTTTATTAAGTATGTTTATTTAAGTGGACAGAGATTTTAGTCTGTATGTTGGCAGCAGCCTCTCTATGTTAGTGATGGCTGTTTAACAGTCTGTTGGCCTTGAGATAGAAGCTGTTTTTCAGTCTCTCGGTCCCAGCTTTAATGCACCTGTACTGACCTTGCCTTTTGGATGATAGTGGGGTGAACAGGCAGTGGCTCAGGTGGTTGATGTCCTTGATGATCATTTTGGCCTTCCTATGGCATCGGGTGCTGTAGGTGTCCAGGAGGGTGGGATGTTTGTCCCCAGTAATGCGTTGTGCAGACCGCACCACCCACTGGAGAGAATTGCGGTTGTGGGAGGTGCAGTTTCCATACCAGGCGGTGATACAGCCTGACAGGATGCTCTCAATTGTGCATCTGTAAAAGTTTGTGAGGGTTTTAGGTGTTAAGCCAAATTTCTTCAGCCTCCTGTCTGTGTGGGTGGACCATTTCAGTTTGTTAGTGATGTGTACAGCAAGGAACATGAAGCTGTCCACCTTCTCCACTGTGATCCCATCGATGTAGATAGGGGGGTGCTCCCTCTGCTGTTTCCTGAAGTCCACCATCGTCTCCTTCGCTTTGTTGGTGTTAAGTGAGAGGTTATCTCTCTCAGAATGACCTTCTTGATCCAAATCAGTCAGGTTTCAAGACTAGTCATTCAACTGAGACTGCTCTTCTCTGTATCACGGAGGCGCTCCGCACCGCTAAAGCTAACTCTCTCTCCTCTGCTCTCATCCTTCTAGACCTATCGGCTGCCTTCGATACTGTGAACCATCAGATCCTCCTCTCCACCCTCTCCGAGTTGGGCATCTCCGGCGCGGCCCACGCTTGGATTGCGTCCTACCTGACAGGTCGCTCCTACCAGGTGGCGTGGCGAGAATCTGTCTCCTCACCACGCGCTCTCACCACTGGTGTCCCCCAGGGCTCTGTTCTAGGCCCTCTCCTATTCTCGCTATACACCAAGTCACTTGGCTCTGTCATAACCTCACATGGTCTCTCCTATCATTGCTATGCAGACGACACACAATTAATCTTCTCCTTTCCCCCTTCTGATGACCAGGTGGCGAATCGCATCTCTGCATGTCTGGCAGACATATCAGTGTGGATGACGGATCACCACCTCAAGCTGAACTTCGGCAAGACGGAGCTGCTCTTCCTCCCGGGGAAGGACTGCCCGTTCCATGATCTCGCCATCACGGTTGACAACTCCATTGTGTCCTCCTCCCAGAGCGCTAAGAACCTTGGCGTGATCCTGGACAACAAACTGTCGTTCTCAACTAACATCAAGGCGGTGGCCCGTTCCTGTAGGTTCATGCTCTACAACATCCGCAGAGTACGACCCTGCCTCACACAGGAAGCGGCGCAGGTCCTAATCCAGGCACTGTGGGAAGACTAAATGATGATTAGGGAATAGGAATAGGAACTTGTCATTTTATTCAAGAAACAGAAAGCGACAAATGAATCCTTAACAGGAAATGTCAAACAGGGAATAACAGAAGCCGTAGTCTGAGGAGGCTCACACGAGCATCTGAGGCAAAAACTCCCGTCTGGATTACTGCAACTCGCTGTTGGCTGGGCTCCCTGCCTGTGCCATTAAACCCCCACAACTCATCCAGAACGCCGCAGCCCGTCTAGTGTTCAACCTTCCCAAGTTCTCTCACGTCACCCCGCTCCTCCGCTCTCTCCACTGGCTTCCAGTTGAAGCTCGCATCCGCTACAAGACCATGGTGCTTGCCTACGGAGCTGTGAGGGTAACGGCACCTCAGTACCTCCAGGCTCTGATCAGGCCCTACACCCAAATAAGGGCACTGCGTTCATCCACCTCTGGCCTGCTCGCCTCCCTACCACTGAGGAAGTACAGTTCCCACTCAGCTCAGTCAAAACTGTTCGCTGCTCTGGCTCCCCAATGGTGGAACAAACTCCCTCACGACGCCAGGACAGCGGAGTCAATCACCACCTTCCGGAGACACCTGAAACCCCACCTCTTTAAGGAATACCTAGGATAGGATAAAGTAATCCTTCTCACCCCCCTTAAAATATTTAGATGCACTATTGTAAAGTGGTTGTTCCACTGGATGTCATAAGGTGAATGCACCAATTTGTAAGTCGCTCTGGATAAGAGCGTCTGCTAAATGACTTAAATGTAATGTAAATGTTATTTTCCTGGCATCACACTCCGAGAGCCCTCACCTCCTCCCAGTAGGCTCTCATGGCTGGGTGGCCACAGACTTGAGGTGAACGTGGTGAAGGGCTACCTCTGGGTTTGTTATTCCTGATCTGTTATTGCGGATCTCATTGCATTCGATGAGTGAAGGAAGGTCTAGGCTTACCCCTCCATTTACTGCCTTGATCTGGAAGCTGTCCGCCTTTCTTCCTGTTGTTTCCATGATGCCAGCGCAGGTCCTCAGTGAGTAGGCAGATTGGTTGCCCTGAATACTGAACAGATTGAAGAAGTCTGATCTTTCCAATGAACAGTTGCTCTGGTCATCTAGTATAAAGTACAGCTTGAAAGCGCTTTCACATTGCCCCTTGGGTTATACGCTCACTAGGCAAATCTTTGACTATGAACGGACCCTTACCACATGCCTCAGTACGTTGGGAGCTGATTGCCGGTGCATTGGTTGGGTTTCCTTCCCCCTCCCTACCATTCTCAGACTGGTCCAGGGGGCAGGGCCTGGATGCATTGGTTGGGTTTCCTTCCCCCTCCCTGCCATTCTCAGACTGGTCCAGGGGGCAGGGCCTGGATGCATTGGTTGGGTTTCCTTCCCCCTCCCTACCATTCTCAGACTGGTCCAGGGGGCAGGGCCTGGATGCATTGGTTGGGTTTCCTTCCCCCTCCCTGCCATTCTCAGACTGGTCCAGGGGGCAGGGCCTGGATGCATTGGTTGGGTTTCCTTCCCCCTCCCTGCCATTCTCAGACTGGTCCAGGGGGCAGGGCCTGGATGCATTGTTGTGCTGTGCCATTCGCTTTCACACTCTTTGTATTTCAAGTACAGAAATGAAAGCATATTTCCTTCTCTTTGAGAAAGGCCTTGCACTCATCGGTGAATCATTTGCATTTTCTGAGCAGATGTGGTTTATTGTGGATGGAGTCATCTCCTTTATTTTCTGTGGTTACTGTGTTGGGGTCAGCAGCGCTGGCAACGTCCGTTTTGTGTACAGATATAGGTGCTCTCGTGTTCCTCATGGCTGGGTACTTGCTTCTCGCAAGTCCACTGCCGCCACTATTAGAAAGGGCAAGGCTCAGGTCGTTTCTAGTTCTTGCTTCATTGCATAGGAACTTTGAAAAGAAGGAGAATGGAGGAAAGCACTGGTTGTTTTCGTTTTTGTACTTTGAATCATGGGAAATCCATCTTTCCTGAAGGCCGTGTGGCAGTTTTTCCACTATGGGGCTGATACCACGGGCGGTGTCCAGGTCAGTTAGCGCAGCTCCATCTTCTTTTGCAGACAGAACTTCCATCAGGAGATATCCAAGTTCTATTAGCTTGGAATAGTTTTTGCTAGAGATTCTGGGGAAGCTGTCCAACTTCTTAAAGAGTTCAGTTTCTATGACTACTGATGAGCCGTAACACTGCTTCAGTCTGTCACAGGCCTTTTTCAGGGCTGCACGTTGACGTGCACTGAGCGGACCCTCTTTACATGTTATGACGACTCCTTACCCAGCCATTTTGTTAGCAGATTCAGGTCCTCACTAGCGGTGAGGTCCAGGCCCTTGGTAGCATTGTTGAATGAGGAATGCCATGCCCTAAAGCTCTCAGGCTGGTCATCAAACTGTATGAGTCCTGTGTTTACCAACTCACGACGTGCTAGATATTTATCAAGTCAGGAGCTTGAGTCTGGTCTCCTATAGCTGTGTTTTGCTTAGGGGTGTAGTAAATTCATTTGATTGGACATGATTTGGAAAGGTACACGGCTGTCTATATAAAGTCCCACAGTTGACAGTGCATGTCAGAGCAAAAACCAAGCCATGAGGTCAAAGGAATTGTCCTTAGAGCGCCAAGACAGGATCGTGTCAAAGCACAGATCTGGGGAAGGGTACCAAAAAACTTAGCCTTGGAACCAGGAAGACTCTTCCTAGAGCTGTCCGTCCGGCCAAATTGAGCAATCAGGGGAGAAGGGCCTCGGTCAGAGAGATGACCAAGAAGACGATGGTCACTCTGACAGAGCTCCAGAGTTCCTCTGTGGAGATGGGAGAACCTTCCAGAAGGACAAACATCTCTGCAGCACTCCACTAATCAGGTCATTGTGGTAGTGTCCAGATGGAAGCCACTCCCCAGTAAGAAACACATGACACCCCACTTGGAGTTTGCCAAAAGGCACCTAAAGACTCTCAGACCATGAGAAACTAGATTCTCTGGTCTGATGAAATCAAGTTTAAACTCTCAGGCCTGAATGCCAAGCGTCACATCTGGAGGAAACCTGGACGATCCCTACGGTGAAGCATGGTGGTGGCAAAATCATGCTGGGCCAATTGTGCACCGCCTCATGGGTCTCCCAGTCATCTCATGGGCTTTTGATATCATTCACAGCATGCCTGATAATAATGACTTATGCTGTCAGAAAAAGACAAATACTGTAGAGATGTAGGCCTACACCTCAAATCTTGCCAGTGTTTGAAATGCATTATCATTTCCACAGACCTGTAAAACTCTTTAGGATTACTGGTGAGTCTATAAAATATTCAAACACCCCCTCATTTCCATATCCTGAGCAGAGGAGAAATTTCAAGTGACTTGGGCAACTTTGAGAGTAAAGTGAAGAGAAAATGTACCTGGAAAAAAGGGTATGAATTTGAAATGCTGAACGTAAAAAGTACTCTTCCCATTGTCTCTCATACTGTTGTCTGTCAACCACTGATCTTGGGTTGGTTGAGCCTCAGCTGTACAGTTCACAATGCCTTAAGCCTGTTACAATATCTCTCTTTGTGTGTATTTTCATTTCATCTGAGTCGTGATTGTCTGCACTGTATTTCAATCTGCATGGTCCTTATTGATTGCTGACATATTGAATGTGACTCAAACCCATTTCTACCAGTTCACCACCCAACCACTGGGTAAGGAATTCCCTATGAATAGTTTATGCATGTTTATGCATGTGTATATGTACTGATAACTTCCTTTGATGATAAGCAGGCTAAAATCAAGAAATTATGTCCCCTAACATGTTGTTCTTGGATGCTGCTCAGGCAAGCCAAAAGTTATTTATTTTAGTCTTCATCACTCCGCTAATGATAGGAATAAAATGCCAAACAAGCCTCTACAAACCTAACTAATATCTAACTGCATCTCAGCTTTCCCTTAAGTAAGACTGCTAGCAGTGTGCTCATGAGCTTCTGATTTTCTCCATTTTCTCCACTGCCAAACGCAAATCAGAACCTGTGTACACCATGATCCACATTGTCAGCAGTCAAAGAGAAAATTTCCTCAGCTCTGCAGCACCTTTCTAAAATAGAACAATGAGTGCAAGCTTTCCTGTCTCTCTCAATCTCTCTGTCTCTCACTGTCACAAAGATGAGAGTGTCTTAGGTGAGAATGGAGCATTAAGTTTCACACATTGATTTAATTGAGAGAACAGATTGTAGGTTTGTTACTTTTGTGTATTGATGTTGTGTGCATTTGCCCAATGAATAAACTATGAGAAATTGTGTTAACAGTCTACACACTCCCCTCTCTCCATCTCGTGCACACACAGACACACACACACACACATTATTTCAGAAGACTATCATTACAGTACCTTCCAAGTAGCCAGACTCAGTCAGTGTTGGCGAGCAGTAAAAGGCCATGTCAGACACAATGATCAGCCTCTTCAGTGTCCTTTTCCTCCTTCTCCTGATTGCAGCTATCATGCTGGGCGGTGTGTGGGTGAGCTGCCGGACTCTCATCTCTTAAATTAGCATTTACCTGGGTTTATATTCAAACTGAAACTGCTTTGCTCCTGCATTCTGTTATAGCATATCTGTAGATGAAAGTAATGAGAACGAGGCTAGAATGAACTTGCTTCAGGTGTCTAAACATTTCTTATGGTAGGAACATTTAGGTTTTTGATGATGATGACTGGCATGTGGCAGGTCAGCGAGATGGACAGCCAGGGGGTAAGAGTTCAGATGTCTAGTTTAATAGTTTAATCAGATATCTCGTTTAATCTAAGGACATAGGTCTTTTCCACAGTATCTCTTTGGTGGAGGAAGACCTGGTACCTGAGGTGAGAAGGGTCATGGGAAAGGAAAATCAATCCCCATTCATGTGAGAGTGGATGTGACTTCCCTTCACCTCAGTCAACTGCACCACAACAAACACACAGACGACCAGGGGGAGTGTGTGTGTGTGCGTGTGTGTGTGTGTGTGTGTGTGTGTGTGTGTGTGTGTGTGTGTGTGTGTGTGTGTGTGTGTGTGTGTGTGTGTGTGTGTGTGTGTGTGTGTGTGTGTGTGTGTGTGTGTGTGTGTGTGTGTGTGTGTGTGTGTGTGTGTGTGTGTGTGTGTGTGTGTGTGTGTGTGTACACGCGCACGCGGCATGTGTGGGTGTGCATGTATGTCTGTGTGCGTGTGTGTGTTTGTGTAGATACAGGTGTCATGGTTGTCAGTCTCAGATCAGTGATAGGATCTGTCAGTTGTGATGACAGCCTAATTATCAGGCAGTGTAATGGTAAGAGTAGGTGAGTGCCTGTGGGTGTTACACAATGAAGCAGCGCAATCAGACCCAGAGGAATTATCAGTGATAACTGTCCATGGTAGCCATTGCAGTCTGGCAGCTCTTCAAATTCAACAAAGCTCACTAAAGCTTCAACAATTTGAATTACACCACAGGGGAAGAGATATGTCATCATTCTCCTGTTGCTTACCCATCTCAGAGAAATCAGGACACAGACAGCCTTTGACACTGACATCAATTTGTCTTTTTCAGTCACTCACACACTGTCAATCACTCAAACTTATTCATGGTGTATTTTTGGGGGAGATTTTCAGGTAGTTTGTGGTCGTTAGGGGCATTTATGATAGTGGTGTTTTAAGGTATTTCGGGGGTGTTTTGGGGTAGTTTGTGGAAGTTGTCCAAACTTGAGCAAGGAGTGGCAGTCATGCCATCTCATTACCTGTAACAATGATATATCTCTGTCTTTCAGAAACAGACCATCTGCTGAATCTTTCCAGACAATATGAAGGAACAAACTGTTCCACCCTGTCACCTCCCAACATTAAGAAATATCCTTTAGCTAACACAAAATACCCATGAATCCTTCCATGGATCGATAGAAAGTCTCTGTGGTATTAAAAGGTATATGCCAGTTTCAGTCCCAGATTAAAATAAATCTATTCTTTTTCAGTGTTTTTATGCTCTCTTCCCTCTATATTTACAAAGAAAGCTAGATCAATTGACACAATGGGTCAATGTTCTTGTTGTACTGTGACTCCGTTAGATAGCAATGTTCTTGTTGTACTGTGACTCCGTTAGATAACAATGTTCTTGTTGTACTGTGACTCCGTTAGATAGCAATGTTCTTGTTGTACTGTGACTCCGTTAGATAACAATATTCTTGTTGTACTGTGACTCCGTTAGATAACAATGTTCTTGTTGTACTGTGACTCCGTTAGATAACAATGTTCTTGTTGTACTGTGACTCCGTTAGATAACAATGTTCTTGTTGTACTGTGACTCCGTTAGATAACAATGTTCTTGTTGTACTGTGACTCCGTTAGATAACAATGTTCTTGTTGTACTGTGACTCCGTTAGATAACAATGTTCTTGTTGTACTGTGACTCCGTTAGATAACAATGTTCTTGTTGTACTGTGACTCCGTTAGATAACAATGTTCTTGTTGTACTGTGACTCCGTTAGATAGTAATGTTCTTGTTGTACTGTGACTCCATTAGATAACAATGTTCTTGTTGTACTGTGACTCCGTTAGATAACAATGTTCTTGTTGTACTGTGACACCGTTAGATAGCAATGTTCTTGTTGTACTGTGACTCCATTAGATAGTAATGTTCTTGTTGTACTGTGACTCCTTTCGATAGTAATGTTCTTGTTGTACTGTGACACCTTTAGATAGCAATGTTTGGGATTGTTTTATGGAGTGCTTTATTCTTTACTCATTACTCACAGTAACAATCTGTATTCTGTCCTGCTGATGAGACATTCATATAGCATTTGTTAATAAGGTGTCAAACCTCCCTCTTGCATCATCATAATCAACATTTTTGTTCATTGACCATCTTAATTAATCTGTGTGCCTGTCTGTCGATGAATACTGATTTTTCTCTCTCCTTGCAGCCCAAGATCCATGAGTAAAGATACCACACGTTGTTATATGAACGTACCATACTGAGAGATGTACACCCATCTAGTACTGGGTCAAACACCCCTTTGCCACCAGAACAGCCTGAATTCTCCAGGGAATTCTACAAAGTGTCAGAAACGTTCCAAAGGGATGTTGGTCCATGCTGACGCAATGGCATCACTCAGTTGCTGTAGATTGGACGGTGATACATTCATGCTGTGAACAGCCCGTTCTCTCATTCCGAACATGCTCTATTGGGTTGAGGTCTGGGGACTGCACAGATCACTCAAGTAAACTGAACTTTCTGTCATGTTCCAGGCAATGTTTTTTCACTCCTCAATTGTCTGGTGAGATCGTGTGTCCATTGGAGACACTCCTTATTTTATAGCTGATAGGAATGGAACCCACTGCATTTGTCTGCTGCAATAACCGATCCGTGATAAGGATCGAAAGTTGTGCATTCGGAGATTCCGTTCTGCACACCACTGTTGTACTGCAACGTTGTTGCTATTCTCCTTCGACCTCCCTCATCAACAAACTGTTTTTTCGCCAACTAGGGCTGCCGCTGACTGGATGTTTTTTGTTTGTCGCACCATTATCGGTAAACCCTAGACTCTGTCATGCGTGAAAAGCCCAGGGGAGCAGCTGTTTCTGAGATACTGGATCCGGAGTGCCTTGCACAGATGATCATACCACGTTCAAAGTCACTTAGGTCACTCTTTTTGCCCATTCTAAAGTTAAATTGAACAGTAACTGAATGCCTCAATACCTCAAATGCCTCTCTGCCTGCTTTTCTAGCTGTTGCTCCTTACATCTCAGGGCACAATGGACTTGCCTGGCTACCCACACTCCTTCCACCGGCCAAACGCCACGCCCACGGACATTCGTTTTCTTCTCCGCAATGAGTAAAGATCTGAGTACCTCCCCAACCCTTTACTGAATGTGAACACATTAGGGTCCGTCTGATTGGTCCAGAAACCGAGGGGTTGGGCCAGAGCCAGAACACATGTGGGTAAAGCAGCACCTTGAAAATGAGTTTTTGGCTTTGATTCTCTGATTGGTTAGAGACGATCCAATTGCCGAGGAGTTTGTTTTGTACAATGCCCCTGGTGCCCTTTGTCACCACAAACAACTTAAATGATGGCAGTCTGACTAAAGAATGTAGCGAATGACAGAGCAGCATAATTTAGTGAGTCAGCAGGCTAACATTGGACTGCATCTCATTTATTTCATGACTCCTTTTCTCCAGTGATCTTGTGTTTTGTAGTCTCCTTTCTATGTGAGACCACTGCACTGACCTTGTTGTGATTAGGTTTGCTACTGTAGCTCATTACTGTGTTTATGTGTTTATGGGGCGCCAGGTAGCCTCGTGGTTAGAGTGTTGGGACAGTAACCGAAAGGTTCCTTGATTGAATCCCTGAGCTGACGAGGTACAAATCTGTTGTTCTGCCCCTGAACAAGGCAGTTAGTCCACTGTTCCCCGGTAGGCCGTCATTGTAAATAAGAATTTGTTCTTAACTGACTTGCCTAGTTAAATAAAAATATCTTCAGGCTGACTTTGTGGTTTTAGTCCTTGGCACATTCATAACCACCTACAGAGCTACTGACAAACCCACAGCCATCAGCCAATCACACGGATAAGTGCTCTTACATGGCCTAATGGTTTTTCCGACATACTGTATGTTTCCTTAGAACATAATTTACGTGTAGCCTACTCTCATCACGGTATTACACCCACTTGGCCTAGATTCTAGGAATGTTGGGTTACATGTCTTTCATGGGACATATGTACCATTCCTCTCACCATTTCCATGGTTACTAAAAGCATTTGTCAACCTGTAAGATTTTTTTTTTACATTTGTCCAGGTTCTCACAAGAGAGGGGCGGTGTTTAAGAGTAAACGAAATGTCAGTCAGGATGCAAACGTTAATGCTGCATTACATGAAGGACAATCTGTTAAACTAAGTAGGCTACTGAGTGCCAGCCTGCCAGCACAGCCAGGGGTTTTCCCATGTTATATGGAAAAGACTAATCGGTCTTTCTGAAATATATAATGGCTGGGTTCAGGCACATTATGTATATAATCTTATGCATGTTGTTTACTGAGGGCTACATAGTTACATTTAATTATTATTTTTATTTTTGTCACCTTTATTTAACCGGGTAGGCTAGTTGAGAACAACTTCTCATTTGCAACTGCAACCTGGCCAAGATAAAGCAAAGCAATTCAACACATACAACACAGAGTTACACATGGAATAAACAAAACATACAGTCAATAATTCAGGAAAAAAAAGGGGGAAAAAGTCTATATGCAGTGAGTGCAAATGAGGTAAGTTAAGGGAGTTAAGTAAATAAATAGCAGCAGAGAACTGGAAGGAAAGGCGACCAAAGGAGGAATTGGCTTTGGGGGTGACCAGTGAGATATACCTGCTGGAGCGCGTGCTACGAGTGGGTGCTGCTATGGTGACCATGAGCTGAGATAAGGCGGGGCTTAACCTAGCAGAGACTTGTAGATAATCTGTAGCCAGTGGGTTTGGCGACGAGTATGACGCGAGTGCCAACCAACGAGAGCGTACAGGTTGCAGTGGTGGGTAGGGTATGGGGCTTTGGTGACAAAACGGGTGGCACTGTAATCCAATTTGTTGAGTAGAGTGTTGGAGGCTATTTTATAGATGACATCACCGAAGTCAAGGATCGGTAGGATGGTCAGTTTTACAAGGTTATGTTTGGCAGCATGAGTGAAGGATGCTTTGCTGCGATATAGAAAGCCGATTCTAGATGTAATGTTGAATTGGAGATGCTTAATGTGAGTCTGGAAGGAGAGTTTACAGTCTAACCAGACACCTAGGTATTTGTAGTTGTCCACGTATTCTAAGTCAGAGCCGTCCAGAGTAATGATGCTGGACAGGCAGACAGGTGCGGGCAGTGATCGATTGAATAGTATGTATTTAGTTTTACTTGCATTTAAGAGCAGTTGGAGGCCACGGATGGAGAGTTGTATGGCATTAAAGCTAGTATGGAGGTTAGTTAACACAGTGTCCAAGGAGGGGCCAGAAGTATGCAGAATGGTGTTGTCTGCGTAGAGGTGGATCAGAGAATCACCAGCAGCAAGAGCGTTATTATTGATGTATACAGAGAAGAGAGTCTGCCCGAGAATTGAACACTGTGACACCCCCATAGAGACTGCCAGAGGTCCGGACAACAGTCACTCCGATTTGACACACTGAACTCTATCAGAGAAGTAGTTGGTAAACCAGGCGAGGCAATCATTTGAGAAACCAAGGCTGTCGAGTCTGCCAATAAGAATGTGATGATTAACAGAGTTGAAAGCCTTGGTCAGGTCGATGAATACGTCTGCACAGTAATGTCTCTTATCGATGGCGGTTATGATGTTGTTTAGGACCTTGAGCGTGGCTGAAGTGCACCCATGACCAGCTCTGAAACCGGATTGCATAGCGGAGAAGGTACGGTGGGATTCGAAATGGTCGGTAATCTGTTTGTTAACTTGGCTTTCGAAGTCGTTAGAAAGACAGGGTAAGATAGATATCGGTCTGTAGCAGTTTGGGTCTAGAGTGTCACCCCCTTTGAAGAGGGGGATGACCGCGGCAGCTTTCCAATCTTTGGGAATCTCAGACGATACGAAAGAGAGGTTGAACAGGCTAGTAATAGGGGTTGCAACAATTTCGGCAGATACTTTTAGAAAGAGAGGGTCCAGATTGTCTAGCCCGGCTGATTTGTAGGGGTCCTGATTTTGCAGCTCTTTCAGAACATCAGCTATCTGGATTTGGGTGTAGGAGAAATGGAGGGGGCTTTGGCGGGTTGCTGTGGAGGGTGCCGGGGTAGGGGTAGCCAGGTGAAAAGCATGGCCAGCCGTAGAGAAATGCTTATTGAAATTCTCAATTATAGTGGATTTATCGGTTGTAATAGTGTTTTCTAGCCTCAGAGCAGTGGGCAGCTGGCAGGAGGTGCTCTTATTCTCCATGGACTTTACAGTGTCCCAGAAATTCTTTGAGTTTGTACTACACAATGCAGATTTCTGTTTGAAAAAGCTAGCCTTAGCTTTCCTAACTGCCTGTGTATATTTGTTCCTAACTTCACTGAAAAGTAGCATATCACGGGGGCTATTCGATGCTAAAGCAGAACACCACAGGATGTTTTTGTGCTGGTCAAGAGCAGACAGGTCTGGAGTGAACCAAGGACTATATATTTTCCTAGTTCTACATTTGTTGAATGGGCATGCTAATTTAAGATGTTGAGGAAGGCACGTTTAACCTCTTACAGCTACCCCCCTACTTTTTTCAATTTCCGCCTGAAGACATACACAAATCTAACTGCCTGTAGCTCAGGCCCAGAACCAAGGATATGCACATTCTTGGTTTAATTTGAAAGAAAACACTCTGAAGTTTGTAAATGTGAATTGAATGTAGGAGAACATAACACAATAGATCTGGTTTAGATAATACAATGGAAAAACCATACGTTTTTTCATTTTTATTGTTGTAGCATCATCTTTTAAATGGAAAAGACAAAACAAACATTCAGATAGAATGATGGGGACAATTTCAGTGGAAAACATAAGAAGGCAACAGTACTTGTGCAAAGTTTCAGAATGATAACTTCCAACATGAGTGTGCTACATGACATTTATCATGAAGTCACCCAGGTGCCCCACACAAGTAGCCCAAGTGGCCAAATTGGTGAAGTTATACATTTTGAACGGAATAACTATGTATAAAATACCAAAATGGTATTCCAACACACCCCCCTCCCCCAACAAATGGAGACAAAACATGAAAAAAATATATATACATTTACAAAATAACACTTTCAATATTTGAAAGACCCTCAGTCCTCTACACAATATTGTGCTGCTGATGCCAGGTGCCATAGTAGTCTCTTTCTGCTGTTAAGCAGAGGGTCACCAAGCATGTGGCGCAGGTAATGAGGGACTTAATTTTGAAAAGAACACAGCGGCGCCTCCATGCTGTGCCCTTTTGGCCCTGAGGCACATCCATGCCCGCAGAAATATATTTGGGCAGATGAACACCACTTGTGGCAGGAGCAGAAGGGACAGAGGTAGAGGGGCCAGAACGTGGTCCTGCAGCCAGCAAGCTCCTTGATGAGCAGCTCTCTGAAGGCTAACTGTGAGATGGGAGGCTGTCCACAGCTCATAGCCATTTCCTTGTGTAGGATGAATGCATTCACCACAGCAATGTCGATGAAATGAAAGGTAATAGCCTATCAGCGCATCTGACAGATCCACAGCTCCCATGCTCTTGTTGTAGTCCTTTATTGCAGTTTATTGCAGCATTTTTTGCAGTCCATGCCCCAGTAGCGCAGAGACAACCGGTGTCCGGCTGGATGAACCAGCTTCAGTGGGGGATGGACACCTTGGCACTGGGGGCTCCCATTCGGAGTCAGTGTCACTGTGAAAGAAAATGTTCAGTTAGAATAGTTTCACATATGAGTCCTGTATCAACAGGTATAATAAACAGATATATATAGAGTACAGGGAACATAAGGTTGAATATATTATTATAGACCTGCTAGATCTACTGTCTCATTTATACTGTATTATGACAGACCAGCTGTCAATGTCTTTTTTATATTATGACATTTCAACTAGATCTACTGTCTCTATTATATTATGACAGACCAGCTAGATCTACTGTCTTTATTATATTACAACAGACCAGCTATATTTACTGTCTCCATTTCACTTTGGCCATTGTTGTGGGCCTGCCCTCCCCTCAACAGCCTCAAATAGGCTATTTCATGTGGGGGTGGGGTGGAGCGGTAGACACACGCATCTCGGCTATGCTCCCTCTAATCCACAATATGTATTAGCTGATAGGCTATTACATACAAATATACCCCCACCCACAATGTGTAGCCTACGTGTACTTTACACATTTCATTAAATTTGTATATATTGTTACTAAAAAATAAAAAATCACAAATAATATTTTATATTATTAATTTCAAACAACGGCATTAGCATGAGAAGAACTTACCAGTCCAAAACGATGCCCTCTCCATTCAAAAAATATTCCTCCATTTGGGAATCAAAGCTATGCTAGCTAAATGATTCGTCCTCCAACAATCTCTGTCTCACTTTCCCGATCAATTTCTTCTAAAATTGTGTGTACATCTGTATATCTAGACTTAGATTTAGCTTTCCCTGACTTAGTCGCCATACTGATTGATATATAAACAGCTGAAGATGCGCTTTACCAAAAAAGTGCCGTGCGTAACATGCGCTCCTTCCAGTATGAATCTTCAATGGCGAATGACCCTCTTTACGCCGAAGTTTACTACGTGGGTTGGTCTTCCAACACATAACCATTACATATTGCCGTTTACCTCAGCTCATTGGCAATCTACCCAGCTAGATTTCAAGACGATCAGTTGTCATTGGGTTAAAATAGTCAATCAACGTGTAACGGCGTTCGTTTGTCGAAAGAGAGTCGGACCGAAATGCAGCGTGGTGGTTATTCATGTCTTTAATGAAAAAAAGCGATACATGAAATAACTATACAAATACAAAAACAACAAACGGAACGTGAAAACCTATACAGCCTGTCTGGTGAACACTAACACGGAGACAGGAACAAACACCCATGAAATACACAGTGAAACCCAGGCTACCTAAATATGGTTCCCAATCAGAGACAACGAGAATCACCTGACTCTGATTGAGAACTGCCTCAGGCAGCCAAGCCTATGCTAGACACACCCATAATCAACCACAATCCCAATGCCTACAAAAACCCCAATAAGACAACACAATAAACCCAATAATCCCATGTCACACCCTGGCCTGAACAAATAATTTAGGAAAACACAAAATACTAAGACCAAGGTGTGACAGAACCCCCCCCCCCCCCCCCCCCCCAAGGTGCGGACTCCCGGACGCACCTCAAAACCATAGGGAGGGTTCGGGTGGGCGTCTGTCCATGGTGGCGGATCCGGCTCGGGACGTGGACCCCACTCCATTAATGTCATAGTTCCTCCCCTTCGCGTCCTGGGATTATCCACCCTCGCCGCCGACCATGGCCTAATAGTCCTCACCCAGAACCCCACTGGCCTGAGGGGCAGCTCGTGACTGAGGGGCAGCTCGGGACTGAGGGGCAGCTCGGGACTGAGGCAGCTCGGGACTGAGGGGAAGCTCGGGACTGAGGGGAAGCTCGGGACTGAGGGGAAGCTCGGGACTGAGGGGCAGCTCGGGACTGAGGGGAAGCCCGGGACTGAGGGGAAGCTCGGGACTGAGGGGAAGCCCAGTACTGAGGAGAAGCCCAGTACTGAGAGGAAGCCCAGTACTGAGAGGAAGCCCAGTACTGAGATGAAGCTCAGGTAAGTAGTTGACTCCGGTAGATCCTGGCTGGCTGGCGGATCTGGAAGATTCTGGTTGACTGGCAGATCTGGAAGAGTCTGATTGACTGGCAGATCTGGAAGATCATGGCTGACTGGCGGATCTAGCTGCTCTGGCTGCTCCATGCAGACTGACAGCTCTGGCTGCTCCATGCAGACTGGCAGCTTTGTGCAGACTGACAGCTCTGGCTGCTCCATGTAGACTGGCAGCTCTGGCTGCTCCATGCAGATTGACAGCTCAGGCTGCTTCATGCAGACTGACAGCTCTGGCTGCTCCATGCAGACTGGCAGCTTTGTGCAGACTGACAGCTCTGGCTGCTCCATGCAGGCTGACAGCTCTGGCTGCTCCATGCAGACTGGCAGCTCTGGCTGCTCCATGCAGACTGGCAGCTCTGGCTGCTCCATGCAGACTGACAGCTCAGGCTGCTCCATGCAGACTGACAGCTCAGGCTGCTCCATGCAGGCTGACAGTTCTGGCTGCTCCATGCAGGCTGACAGCTCTGGCTGCTCCATGCAGACTGGCAGCTCTGGCTGCTCTATGCAGACTGGCAGCTCTGGCTGCTCCATGCAGTCTGGCAGCTCAGGCTGCTCCGAACAGGCAGGAGGCTCCGGCAGAGCTGTAGAGGAGGAAGGCTCTGGAAGCGCTGAACAGGCGGGAGACTCCGACAGCGCAGGAGGGAAGGAAGGCTCTGGCTGTGCTGAACAGGCGAGGCGCACTGAAGGCCTGGTGTGTGGTGCTGGAAATGGTGATACTGGATTGAGGACACGCACAGGAATTCTGGTGCGGGGAGCTGCCACCGGAGGACTGGTATGTGAAGGTGGCACAGGATGGACTGGACCGTGAAGGTGTACTGGAGAGCCTGAGAGCAGGACTGGCACAGGACGTGCAAGGCTAGGTAGGTACACAGGAGGCCTAGTGCGTGAGGCTGGCACATTTTTCACCAGCCGACTAACACGCACCTCAGGACGAGTATGGAGCGCTGACCCAGGTGCCATCAAATCCCCGACACTCTCCGTCGGACGAATCTTGTACCTAAAGCACCAAGCTAGCAACTCCCTCATTACTCTCCACTCCACTTTCCCCATTAACTCCTTCACAGTCTCTGCTTCGCTCACCTCTAACACCGGCTCTGGTTCTGGTCTCCTCCTTGGCTCCTCACGAATAACAAGGAGAGTTGGCTCAGGTCTATCTCCTGACTCTGGCACTCTTCCTCTGAGCCCCCCCCCCCCAATAAATTTTTGGGGCTGACTCACGGGCTTTCTTCTGCGCCGTCGTGATTGTCTCTCCAACTCCATTCTCCTATAGCCCTCTTCGCACTGCTCCAGCGAATCCCAGGCGGGCTCCGGCACTCTCTCTGGGTCGACCGCCCACCTGTCTATTTCTTCCCATGTCGTATAGTCCCGATATTGTAGCTCCTGCTGCCGCTGTTGTTTCTCCTCATACCAGCGTCTCTCAGCTCTTGCCGCCTCCAGTTCTTCTTTGGGCGGAGATATTCTCCCGGCTGATCCCAGGGTCCTTCTCCGAACAATTCATCCTCCTTTCGCTGCTCCTGCTGTCGTTGCCTGTTACCACGCCACTCGGTCTGTGTGTGGTGGGTGATTCTGTAACGGCGTTCGTTTGTCGAAAGAGAGTCGGACCGAAATGCAACGTGGAGGTTACTCATGTCTTTAATGAAAAAAAGCGATACATGAAATAACTATACAAATACAAAAACAACAAACGGAACGTGAAAACCTATACAGCCTGTCTGGTGAACACTAACACGGAGACAGGAACAATCACCCATGAAATACACAGTGAAACCCAGGCTACCTAAATATGGTTCCCAATCAGAGACAACGAGAATTACCTGACTCTGATTGAGAACCGCCTCAGGCAGCCAAGCCTATGCTAGACACACCCATAATCAACCACAATCCCAATGCCTACAAAAACCCCAATAAGACAACACAATAAACCCATGTCACACCCTGGCCTGAACAAATAATTAAGGAAAACACAAAATACTAAGACCAAGGCGTGACACAATGAAACAGAGGTCATATCATTGGTACACAATGATGTCATTACTTGTTGTCTTCAAATCGGTTTCTTTCAGTCAATACGTCGCGTGAAATTACCTATCAAGTTTGGTTGTGTTACAAACAAACCAGTTGAATGCAATGAAACCAAACATGACTGGAAAAGTCTAGATGTGTGTATTTACATTGAATGTGTCGTCGAAAATTGAATGAGACGGAATTCCCGACACAAGCGGTTCACAAAATGTTTCGTTTTAGGCTAAAAAAAATGGATTTTATCAAACAAAAGACCATTCATTGTGTAACAATGAGCATTGGGATTGCAAACAGAGGAAGATCGTCAAAGGTAAACAATTTATTTTATTGCAATTTCTAATTTTGTTACGCCTGTGCTGGTTGAAATAGTTTTTAATAGGGCTCTATCCTCAGATAATCGCATCGTATTATTTCGCAGTAAATCCTTTTTTAAATCTGACAACGCAGTTGGATTAGCAAGATTCTAGGCTTTCGAAACATGTGAGGCACTTGTATTTTCATTAATGTTTAATATGACTATTTATGTAGTGATCACCGTATGTTGTCGAATGTAATCCCGCTAACGGGTTCGGTGCGTAGAGGGGTTAAAGAATAACCAGGCATTATCTGCTGATGGGATGAGGTCAATGTCATTCCAGGATAGCTCGGCCAGATCGATTAGAAAGGCCTGCTCACAGAAGTGTTTTAGGGAGTGTTTGACGGTGATGAGGGGTGGTCGTTTGGTCGCAGACCCATCACGGATGCAGGCAATGAGGCAGTGATCGCTGAGATCTTGACTGAAAACAGCAGAAGTGTATTTGGAGGGTGAGTTAGTTAGGATGATATCTATGAGGGTGCCCGGGTTTACGGATTTGGGGTTGTACCTGGTAGGTTCATTGATAATTTGTGTGAGATTGAGGGCATAAAGCTTAGATTGTAGGATGGCCAGGGTGTTAACTTCTTGGATATAGGGGGCGCTCTTTTAATTTATGGATAAAAAAAGCGTTCCATTTTAAACAAGATATTTTGTCACGAAAAGATGCTCGACTATGCATATAATTGACAGCTTTGGAAAGAAAACACTCTGACGTTTCCAAAACTGCAAAGATATTGTCTGTGAGTGCCACAGAACTAATGCTTCAGGCGAAACCAAGATGATATTTCATACAGGAAGTGCCCCAGATTTTGAATGCGCTGTGTTCCAATGTCTCCTTATATGGCTGTGTATGGGTCACGAATGAGCTTAGACTTTCTGTCGTTTCCCCAAGGTGTCGACAGCATTGTGACGTATTTGTAGGCAAATCATTGGAAGATTGACCTTAAGAAACTACATCTACCAGGAGGCCGCTTAGTGTCCTCCGTTGCAATTATTGTGTAATCTCCAGCTGCGTGTATTTTTCGTTTGCTTCGAGGAGAAACACAGCTGCCACGAATGATTTATCATCGAATAGATATGTGAAAAACACCTTGAGGATTGATTCTAAACAATGTTTGCCATGTTTCTGTCGATATTATGGAGTTAATTTGGTAAAAAGTTCCGCGTTGTAGAGACTGGATTTTCAGATTTTTTTCTTAGCCAAACATGATGAACAAAACGGAGCGATTTCTCCTACACAAATAATCTTTTTGGAAAAAATGATAATTTTCTATCTAACTGAGAGTCTCCTCATTGAAAACATCCAAAGTTCTTCAAAGGTAAATTATTTTATTTGAATGCTTTTCTTGTTTGTGAAAATGTTGCCTGCTGAATGCTAGGCTTAATGATATGCTAGCTATCAATACTCTTACACAAATGCTTGTGTAGCTATGGTTGAAAAGCATATTTTGAAAATCTGAGATGACAGTGTTTTTAACAAAAGGCTAAGCTTGTGAGTGAATATATTTCTATCATTTCATTTGTGATTTTCATAAATAGTTAACCTTGCGTTATGGTAATGAGCTTGAGGCTATAATTACGCTCCTGGATACGGGATTGCTCGACACAAGAAGTTAAGCATGCCCCAGTTTAGGTCACCTAGTTGCACTAGCTCAGAAGATAGATGGGGGGCAATCAATTCACATATGGCGTCGAGGGCACAGCTGGGGGCATAGGGTGTTTTTTTGCAAGCGACAACATTGAGAGAGTTGTTTCTGGAAAGGTGAATTTTTAGAAGTAGAAGCTCGAATTGTTTGGGTACAGACTTGGATAGTAATACAGAACTCTGCAGGCTATCTTTGCAGTGGATTGCAACTCCGCCCCCTTTGGCAGTTCTATCTTGGCGGAAAATGTTATGGTTAGGGATGTAGATTTCAGGGTTTTTGGTGTTTTTTCTAAGCCAGGGTTCAGACATGGTTAAGACATCCGGGTTGGTAAAGTGTGCTAAAGAAGTGAGTAAAACAAACTCAGGGAGTAGGCTTCTAATGTTAACATGCATGAAACCAAGGCTTTTACGGTTACAGAAGTCAACAAATGAGAGCACTTGGGGAGTGGGAGTGGAACGAGGCACTGCAGGACCTGGATTAACCTCTACATCACCAGAGGAACAGAGGAGAAGTTGGATAAGGGTACGGCTAAAGGCTATACGAACTGGCCGTCTAGCACGTTCACAACAGAGTTAAAGGAGCAGGTTTCTGGGCATGATAGCATAGATTCAAGGCATAGTGTACAGACTAAGGTAGGATGTGAGTACATTGGATGTAAATCTAGGCATTGAGTAATGATGAGAGATATAGTCTCTAGAGATGTTTAAACCAGGTAATGTCATCGCATATGTAGGAGGTGGAACAACATGGTTGGTTAAGGCATATTGAGTAGGGCTAGAGGCTCTACAGTGAAATAAGACAATAATTGCACCTTGTTAATTTTACTATTCTAACTATCAACAATAAGTTGTGACTCTGACTGAGTTCCTGTGTCCCATACACACATGCATGTTAATATCAGTTGAGTTCATGTAGCTCAGACTTTCCTGTTCAGGCTGTCAGTATGGCCATAATTGTAGTTTCATGAATGCCTGCTGCTCGCCTCTGCTACACTCCTTCACAGAGTCGAGTTGAGCTCAGGTGTGCATCCTGTTTCCAAAGATCATCCTTGAGATGTTTCTAAAACTTGATTGGAGTCCACCTGTGGTAAATTCAATTGATTGGACACGATTTGGAAAGGCACTCACCTGTCTATATAAGGTCCCAAAGTTGACTGTGAATGTCATAGCAAAAACCAAGCCAAGATGTCGAAGGAATTGTCCGTAGAGCTCTGAGTCAAGATTTTGTCGAGGCACAGATCTGAGGAATGGTACGAAAAGAATTGAAGGATGGAAGTTTTTTTCAGCGGCAGGGACTCCAGCCTGTAGGCTACAGAAAAGGCCATATTCTCATTCTACCATAGGCTGTGTTAGATTATTTTGTGATGGAATGTTGGTGGAGTGCCGCAGCAAATTCAACTCTCTAACAGTACCCTGTAGAGGTGCGCCCTGCATTGACAAGCAATATATTTTGCACCCTTGCTTTTGACAAAGTGGCCACTGCTTATCACAGGCAACATCTGCGCTCACCTGAATAGCCCATATGCCACTAGGTGAGAGAAATTATCATAGGTTTTGGGTAGAATTATGTGAGGTTTTATGTGTTGTTGGAGGAGTGTCTTGGTCAGTTTAGCTTAGAAAATCCCAATCTTCCCCTTTAGGGAGAGATTCCTGGTGAAGAGCCAGACGTGATCACCAGGATGGAACACAGGAGCCTCACTGCGGTGGCGATCCGCCTGCTCTTTCTGATAGAGGACGGTGCGCTGGAGTCATCCCATCATGTAGGTATCGTTCCATACCTCTTCTGCATGCCTGAACCACTCGTCCACCGCTTCGGTCTGGCTTGGAGTCCAAGGAGCCAGGGCTGGCTGATAACCCAGAACACACTGGAAGGGAGTTAAGCCCGGTGGAGGAGTGTCGCATTCAGCCCAAGGAAGGAATCTGGCCCACTCCCCCTGCCGGTCCTGGCAGTGGCTCCTCAGGAACCTCCCTAGCTCCTGGTTCATCCTCTACCTTTGCGTTAGACTGAGGCCGGTACCCAGAAGTGAGGCTGACCGTGACCACCAGCTTTTCCATGAAAGCCTTCTATACACGTGATGTGAATTGGGGACCACGGTCGGAGACTATATCCTCCGGAAGTCCATAGTGCTGGAAGACCTGCTGAAACAGTGCCTCAGCAAACTGGAGAGTGGTAGGGAGACCTGAGAGAGGGATGAAACGGCATGATTTAGAGAATCTGTCCACTATCACCAAAATAGTGGTAAAATCATCAGAAGAGGGGAGATCAGTGACAAAGTCAATGGACAGGCTTGGGAACGGGAGTGTTCTGGGGGGGATTTGGATTGGGAACATACGGAACATGAGTTGACATATCAAGTGACGTCATGCACCAAGGTGGGCCACCAATACTTTCCAGAGATGGACCGAATGGTGCAGGTAATACCTGGTTGTCCAGCAATGACAAATGTGCACCCAGGTCAATAGCCGATCCCTTATCCCCGCTGAAACGTAGGGCCGCTCAAGAGGACAGATAGCAGGGTTCCCACTCCAGGGCCTGGTAAATGTGCACATCTACGTCCCAAAGCACGGGGACTATGACTCGAGAAGGTGTGATTATGGGTGCACTCAAGACAGGAACCTCTCCTGAATCGTGGAGATGGGATAGGGCATCGACTTTGATGTTTTTTTTTTACCTGAGCAATATCAAATCTGCTTCTTCACCACACCGTCTGTGTGGGTGGACCATTTCAGTTAGTCTGTGATGTGTACGCTGAGGAACTTAAAACTTTCCACCTTCTCCACTACTGTCCTGTCGATGTGAATGGGGGGTGCTCCCTCTGCTGTTTCCTGAAGTCCACCATAATCTCCTTAGTTTTGTTGATGTTGAGTGAGAGGTTGTTTTCCTGACTCCATACTCCAAGTGCCCTCACCTCCTCCCTGTAGGCTATCTTGCTGTTGTTGGTAATCAAGCCCACTACTCTTGTGTCATCTGCAAACTTGATTAATGAGTTGGAGGTGTGCATGACCACGCGGTCATGGGTGAACAGGGAGTACAGGAGAGGGCTGAGCACACACCCTTGTGGGGCCCCAGTTTTGAGGATCAGCGAAGTGGGTATGTTGTTTCCTACCTTCACCACCTGGGGGCGGCCCATCAGAAAGTCTAGGAATCAATTGCAGAGGGCCAGGTTGAGACCCAGGACTTCAGCTTGGAGGGTACTATGGTGTTGAATGCTGAGCTGTAGTCAATGAACAGTGTTCTTACATAGGTATTCCTCTTGTCCAGATGGGATTAATGCAGTGTGCAGTGTGATGACGATTGCAGAGTGAGATCGAATCTGGTTCAGTTGCCTCGTTGTCCGTATATACTCCAGATTCCGATGGTTGGTGAGGATGAGAAATGGGTCATGGGCGCCCTCCAGCCAGTGTCTCCACTCCTCTAATGGCAACTTTATCGCCAGGAGCTCCCGATCACCAACATCATAGTTTCTCTCTGCAGGAAACAGAGTTTTTGAGTAATGTGCACATGGATACAATTTCTGTGGATTACCTTGACGTTGGGACAGGACAGCCCCCACACCTACTTCTGAAGCGTCCATCTCCACCACGAAGGGCAGAGTAGGATCGACTCTTCAGTAGGCTGGAGGCTTTGTCAGCTGAAGAATTTAATCCCAACTTCCGCGGACCACCCTTTAGGAGAGAAGTGAGAGGAGAGTCGATCGAGTTAAAGTCCTTTATGAATCAGCGGTAGAAGTTGGCCCAGAAACCGTTTTAATCCCTTTATGGTGGTTGGGACTGGCTATGACCTGACAGCATCCACTTCCTCTCATCCATCATGATTCCTTGCGGGCCGATCAGGTAACCCAAGAAGGAGACCTCAGCAGGCGTTCCAGGACTACTCGAATGTGAGCGATGTGCTCCTCAAAGGGAGCCGGGTAGACCGTGCTGAAGGCTGTCTTCGATTCTTCCTCCTCCCGGGTGCGGATCAAATTGCAGGCACTACGCAAGTCCAATTTATTGAAAAACCAGGCCCCGCAGAGTTGTTCAATCGCATCCGGAACCAACGGGAAGGGGTAGCGGTACATTGTGGTGATGGAATTCAGATTTCTGTAATCGATGCACGGGCGCAATCCTCCGTCTTTCTTGGCCACGAAGAAGTAGCCTGCCGATGCAAGGGAGGTGGACGTACGAATGAAACCCTGCTGGAGAGCCTCCTGGATGTACCCCTCCATAGCCTTGGTTTCGGCCACCGACAGAGGGTATATGCGGCCACACGTAGGGGCAGAGCCTGCAAGCAGGTCGATGACACAGTCGCAGGGGTGATTAGGATGGAGACATGTGGCGCGGGTCTTGTGCTGAAGGGCTACCACGGGGCTTTCCACCAACGTGGAACCACAGGGAAAGGGTGATGAGGAAGGGAAGGATTTATTTATATATGGATTCCACAGTGAGGGTGAGTGGTGCTGTTATGTGTGTGATTGTCCTGGATCCTAGTGGTTGACTATCCAGCGCTTGAACCGGACAAGGAGAAGAGAGCCAGTATGAGGTGACGTTAAGGGAGGAGGGCCTGGTCAATAAAATTCCCCACGGCACTGGAGTCCACTAGAGCTGTAGAAACAAACATGAAGGACAGACAGCCAGTGAAATTGATACAAGAAAAGGTTTGGCGGAAATTGATGATGATGGAATACTCACGCCAACCCCAGGAGACGGATGATCACGTGGCTGTCCCTCAGCTCTCATGGTACCCCAGTTAGAACATAACGGACACCATTGAAGCTAGTGCCCCACTTGTCCGCTATATGGACAGAGCACCAGCTGTCTACGACGGCATCGCTCAGCCACGGAGAGGTGTGTGGCCCCTACCTCCATGGGTTCAGGCTCTGACTCAGAGCAGAGAAATAACCGTGGCAATCTTTGATGTCTCGATGGTGGGGACTCCACTCTGATGGGCGAAAGAGAGGGAGCACTGGAGTAGGAAGCCACAGAATTTTGATGGAGTCCAGTCATATTTGTCCGGGAGGGACAATCGGACATCGCTGACCAGGATGAACTGCTGGGGTACTGGCTCGCTGGGCTGACTTGTGGCAGAGAATTGTCTGCTCTTCGGAGACGATGCCCCTTGAGTAATGACGACTCGTTGAAGAACGCGGAGGACCTCATCCATAGCCGTTCCCAATTGAGCCAGCTGGTCTTAGTTTTGACAAAATAGGTGTCCCTGTTCACCGACAATCTGGGAGATGTCTTTATTAACCCTTTCACACGTACCATCACACAGGTGTGATCATTCAACAGTGGTCCCTGAAGCTTACGATCACACCCGTGTGATTAGAACGCGTATTTAGAACTGCCGCTTGATGCAACAGTCAACATTTGAGCTGTTCACACTTTTTTCAGAAACTATTTACACAAACACAGTCCTTACAAAGTTATGTCCAGAATGTGAGCAGTTTATTTTTGGATGCAATGTTCAGATATTCACAGAAGTGTCTATAGCATAACACAATCATTCAAATCGAAAAAATGTAGACTACATTTTTCCAAGCACTAACTGAGGAAAGATTGACGCAACACAAGCGGTCATATTTTATAATTCCCTGCTGACATAAACTATGGAATGAATTAGCTAACAGCAATTACTATTTATAATTAATCACATCACTGGTGAGCTCACCAATGATCTAAATAATTGAGTAAAACACTTTCTAGAAATCAAAAGTAATCCGACGATTAGTTCCAGCGCACCACCATGCTTTTTTTCCTTACAGAAACCAAAGATAGATGACAAGATGTGTTCGGATTGTTTATAGTATGCATGTTGAAGGAGTGTGTCGTCTATCATAGTTCACATCCCACCATTCACTTCCTGAAGTTTTCAGAAAATGAGTGAACCCTTACTCACCTAATTTTGTTATAGCATCTTTGGTCTGACAGACAATTACGTGAAACCCAGAATGCATTGTATGTCAACAAACTTGGCTCCAAACATAGCTGGAATTAGCTTAGCTCATCATAATCAGTACAGCCTTCAAAAAGTATTTTACACACGTATGTGCCCATTACAATCTATGCAAGAATCTGAATGCATGAGCTACCATGATTAACACGCAAAACATTTTCTGATCGTGATTTGATACAAATGGTGTGTGCAGGCAGTCAATCACTTAACCTCGCACTCACACTGAGCAATTCAGTGATGTTGTTTATGTATGTAGCTAGTGAGATAAGCTGTAGCATTAGCAATGTCTTTCGAAAGGAGACATTTCACAAATTAAATTCTGGAGATCTTTTAAAATTCTGACAATGAGTCTGAAAGTCAGGAATCAGATTCTGACAGTGACGAGCTGCTCCCCAGCCATTGAGAACCCTGATTCTGAGGACCCCCTTGTCCACTGACAAAGTCCCAGTTCCCTTTGAAAATGCTGGTGGTGATGGAGGCAGACAGACAGTGGATGAAGTACAGGAGTTCTGTGGTAGCTGGAAGGCTGACAGCCATTTCACCCCTCCTGGCCCTGCTGTTTGCTGTGATGAGTCCCAGTCCTTGTGCAACGCCCCTCACCATTTCCATCTGAGGCAGAGTGCTTCAAGTTGTTTCTGACAGAGGAGCTGGTGGGAGACATAGCAGAGACCAATCACTATGCCTTGGAGCTACAGGAGAAGAGAGCCAGGAGTGGGGTGGAACAACCACAATTAGTGAAATGTATACCTTCCTGGTGACAGTCCTTCTCGTGGGGATAGTAAAGAATAACTCCCTAAGAGAATACTGGAGCACAGATCCTGTGTTTGCAATTCCCTTCTTTGCCACTCTCTTTTCCCAAAACTGCTTCCTAGTTCTGCTGCAATGACTGCATTTCATCAACAATTGCTACTGCCATCCTAAATGACCCATTACACAAAATAAGAAATGTCAACAGCTGGCAGTAAAGTGGCATGACAAACGAGACAGCCATGTCCTCTCCACTGTCCATACAGCAACCATGTGGACCACCTGACGGGAGAGAGAAAAATCATACCAGACTGCGTGCTTGACTATATCCACTGCCCACATTGAGGTTAAGGCAGACATGATAAACAGCTTTGTGGAATGCACTCAGAAAACATCCAAGTGGTATGAGATTATATTTTTCCATCTGATCAATGCAGCCCTTTGGACACATAGTTCACCGCCAACTAACAGGTGAGACGATTACTGAACAAGGGATTTTTTTGTAATTGGACATACAGTTCACTTACAGAAACTGCTAACTTAATAAGGCACTTACTTTGATAGAAACACAGACTGGATTTGAACCAGGGTGTCTGTACTGACACCTCCAGCACTGAGATGCTATGCCTTAGACAGCTGTGCCACTCGGGAGTCATAAAGCCAGGGTAGCTTCAAAATACAACAAGCCAATACTTCTGACGCAATTAGAATTGTTTTACAGAGCGAATAGAAGAATGTAGCTAGCTACATAAGCACGATTGAATATAACACCATAAAGGTTATGAAATGAGTAACGTTACCTCACGTGTCCGCGGTTATAAGGAATATACACAAATATATTATGCTCCATACACAGTGAGCTACAGTAGAAACGGTATAACAAGACATACAGAAACTATTATAACGTAATAAGGCACTTACTTTGATAGAAACGTAGGCTGGATTTGAGCCTGGGTGTCTGTAGTGACGCCTCTAGCACTGAGACGCTGTGCCTTAGACAGCTGCGCCACTTGGGAGTCATACGGCCAGGGTAGCTTGAAATTATAACACATGCTAATACTTCCGACGCAATTCCATTGGTTTACCAGAGCTAATAGAAGAACGTAGCTAGCTACCTAAGCATTGAGTAAAACACCATAAAGGTTATGAAATGAGTAACGTGTCCGAGGTTAAAAGGAATATACACAAAAATATTATGCTACAGTAGAAACGACATGCAAAAACTATTATAACGTAATAAGTCACTTTGATAGAAACGCACACATTTCCATAGTTATTATTGGCAATGAAAACAACTATGACTGCTATGCAGGCAACAGACGGAAAATGTGAACACGTGTGTGCAGGACGGGAGATGAGCAAATGTCTGCAGACCTGAACTGCACAAACAATTGGGAAGTGTTTGGGGAATTTTGGCCGGGTCAGAAATGTCAATTTTTTAAAAATTGGTCCACAAAAGTTTTAAAAAAATTATACTTATGTGAATGAATGAGGCGGAACACACCTCAATTCAAACTGTTCTTAGAAAATAAAAAAAACTTGTTAGAAATTCATTTGAAATTGACAAGTTGAAAACAGCCTATAAAAACCTTGGTTTGAAGGCAGCGCGGATTAAATGTATTGTTGTGTAACAATCACATTCTTGAATGGAGAGAACGTTCTAACATCATGTGCATAAAAAAGCTTTTTTTTTTAAACACCCTGGGGTGACAGTTAGAGCCAACCAAGACTTCACAAAATGGGACAAACACCAAATTGAGACTCTGCACGCAGAATTCTGCAAAAATATCCTCCGTGTACAACGTAAAACACCAAATAATGTATGCAGAGCAGAATTAGGCCGATACCCACTAATTATCAAAATCCAGAAAAGAGCCGTTAAATTCTACAACCACCTAAAAGGAAGCGATTCACAAACCTTCCATAACAAAGCCATCACCTACAGAGAGATGAACCTGGAGAAGAGTCCCCTAAGCAAGTTGGTCCTGGGGCTCTGTTCACAAACACAAACACACCCTACAGAGCCCCAGGACAACAGCACAATTAGACCCAACCAAATCATGAGAAAACAAAAAGATAATTACTTAACACATTGGAAAGAATTAACAAAAAAACAGAGCAAACTAGAATGCTATTTGGCCCTACACAGAGAGTACACAGCGGCAGAATACCTGACCACTGTGACTGACCCAAAATTAAGGAAAGCTTTGACTATGTACAGACTCAGTGAGCATAGCCTTGCTATTGAGAAAGGCCGCCGTAGGCAGACATGGCTCTCAAGAGAAGACAGGCTATGTGCTCACTGCCCACAAAATGAGGTGGAAACTGAGCTGCACTTCCTAACCTCCTGCCCAATGTATGACCATATTAGAGAGACATATTTCCCCCAGATCACACAGATCCACAAAGAATTCAAAAACATATCCAATTTTGAAAAACTCCCATAACTACTGGGTGAAATTCCACAGTGTGCCATCACAGCAGCAAGATTTGTGACCTGTTGCCACGAGAAAAGGGCAAGCAGTGAAGAACAAACACCATTGTAAATACAACCCATATTTATGCTTATTCATTTTATCTTGTGTCCTTTAACTATTTGTACATTGTATATATATATATAATATGACATTTGTAATGTCTTTACTGTTTTTAAACTTCTGTATGTGTAATGTTTACTGTAAGTCGCTTTGGATAAAAGCGTCTGCTAAATGGCATATATTATTATTATTATTATTACTGTTAATTTTTGTTGTTTTTCACTTTATATATTCACTTTGTATGTTGTCTACCTCACTTGCTTTGGCAATGTTAACACATGTTTCCCATGCCAATAAAGCCCTTGAATTGAATTGAATTGATATTTGGAACTCAGGCATGAAAATGTTAACTGTAGCTTCTGTTTTTTGAGGTAGTATTCTGTAACGTAGACACGGGCAGTCAGGAAGCAGGTGCAGTTAATAAGTTTAATAACAATGAACATGGGCCGATACAAACCAAGAGCAGCACATGGAAACAACCATTTCTACCTGCTGACTGATAACAAAAGAGTGCTAAATAAAGGTTGGGTAATAAAAGGAGTAATGAAGTACAGGTGTGACTGATGATGAGTTGCAAGTGTGCATAATGATGGTTGCCAGGTGTGCATAATGATGGTTGCCAGGTGTGCATAAAGATGGGTTGCCAGGACTGGTGGTTAGTAGACTGGTGACGTTGAACTCCGGAGCAGGGGTGGACGTGAAAACGACACATACATGATATCTGAATATGTTAATTTGAGTTATTCATCATATGGTAGTGGTTGCATGGAGATTAGCCTACATCTAGTACAACCCATTGAGAGTTCAAAGAACCGTTTTCACTCATAGTCAAACTAAGACAATGACTTCTCTGGACATTGTTCTGTCACGATTCAGCAGTGTAGCGAATTTACATTTGGTTGAGTTTTCAACTAACGTGAATTCAACGTGACATCAATAAAAAATGTCACCATGTCATTGGATTTAGGTTAAAAGTTCGGTGAATAAAATATGAAATTCCCTTACGTTGATAACATTGATCAGTTTTTCATTGCAGATGGACATTTCAGCACATACTCAAACACTGGCCTTTGTCTCAGCATCAAGAATATAGAAATCTGCTCCGATTTTAGGAAGTTGATTAAAAGTTTGCATGAAGAGTCTGTGGCACTTATTAGACATTTTATTGGGACAACTGAAAGGCTTTTAGCCACCGTCTCGTCTTCGGGCTGAATCCAACGCGGCCTCACGACGACTGACGTGACAGCCAACATGCTGAGACTGAAAAAACTCCTCGCTCTCATCTCCTCGGATTTCATATTGCAGCTTTTTCTTCTCTTAGTTAATGCCCTATACAGTGTGGTTTGATTCTGACTTATTAATGGACAGGTTCACTATAGCTCGAGTATAGGAAAGGTCTGAACAGGAAATTAACTGTAGGATGTGGTGGAAACATAAAGACTAATAGAAGGGATGCTGAGATGATGCATGCTGTCTGGAGGCAGTTGGCTGTGTTTTAAGTAGGATAATATGCAATTGAATCTATTCCGTATTTCCTCTTGGATGTATCGAATGTGATTATTATCTGCACACACACACGCAGACAGACTGCTCTGACTGAATTTTGTGGACTGTGACTAAAGTGAGAAGGTGCCCTTTCTCACTGATGAGATGAATATGTATGAGTGAGAGGAGGAGAGGAGAAGAGGCAGCTGAGACATGACTCTGGACCCACTCCTTGACAAATCACGGAGGTCAAACACCCAGACAGTGCTGACTCCATAGCCACAGTCACTGTGTGTGCGTGTGTGTGTGTGCACGCGCATTCGTATGTGTGTGCACGTGCATGTGTGTGTGTGCGTGCGTGTGTTTGCCTATGTATGCATCTGTGTCTGTGTGTGTTCATTGAGAAGTAAAGTGGTCATCAGTTTTGCCCAGCACAAACACACACACACATTTCCATCTAAGATTGCTGATTGCCACTAAATGTCTCAAATTGCACTCTCGTGTTCCTCTTGACTATCAAGTGTCTATTCTATATTCTCACCTTCCAGTGTTGGTCCTCATACTAGAATCAAAGCTGATTATTCATCTAAGGTGTATCTGCACAGATAAAGTGACATACAGTACTTGACTACATGCAGCTCACTCTACCAAGTTTCTTTACAAATATTTGAATACAGTTTTGTATGTTTGTTTTTTTCAAGCAGGAGTGGCCAACTCTGGTATATGAGATCCACATGATGTAAAGGATTTTGTAAAAGCCATATTAATGTAGTTAAGCTGTTTCATGACTCTATATCCGAGTGAGCGTTGTTGCTTTGTCTGGATGTTTGCTGTCTTGTTTGGGGTTGTCAGGGTTTGGGCGGCTGGTGGTGGGTGGTTTGTGGTGGGTGGGTCATTGGGATGGAAGAATGTTAGATGGGGTGCGTGCCCCCAGCCGGTGAGCAGTCAATGACTGTGTGAGGAATGTCTCCAGACAGCTGGGAAGCCGCTGGACAGGCCATGGGTGCTCCTCTCATAACCTTGCTGTCCTGACTGCCTATCTGTTGTCTGTAAAGCTGATCTGACAGCACTTTGCTCCGAGCCCTGGGCCCACGTTTGAAAGCACAACCAGCAGGTCCCAGACAGACAAACAGCCTGTAGGCTCCGGACAGAAGGACAGACAGACACAGGTACGAATACACACACTCAACCCCACAGATAAATACATTTCTAAAAGGTTTACCTGATTGTAAATAACCAAGGAAGGGATATTTTGTAAGGTATTTTAATGTCAGGGTTTTTAAATGTTCACTTTAATGTGCACTATAACCATCCTAAGTGAGACATCCTGGGCATCCTCTGTTACATTGTCTCAGATTTTGATTGGTTTTTATGACATGCCACTGATTGACTGTAATGATGGTAAATCAATTAACAGGAACATTTGCAGTATGAGAATAAAAATTCACACTGCAAATTGAACATTCTAATTTACATGCTGCTTAATTAACTTTGATAGTTCAGACAGATTTACACAAATTAGTTTTGAAGGTTCTGTCAATCACAAGACAGACAGGCAGCAGGGTTTTGGCTGTCATCTAATTACAATACAGGTTGGAAGCCACTGTTTGCCATGATATTGAGATAACACAGGGATTATGGGGAGTTCACTGCTCTATTATCCACTCACAGTCGAGAGGCTTTGAGATTTAATGTAGCTGAATTGCAATTGTCCATTTTTTGCTTAAATTTTGAATTCAAAATTGTTGCCCTAATCCATTTATTTTTGTTTTAAATTATGCTCTAAAAACATAACTAATTTATAGGTCTACCTTTACTTGTTCCTTCTGTGAACTGTCTTTATCCTCCCTCGTCTTAAGCGAGAGAGACATTTAAAAATATCTTAAAGATATGTGGGTTTTTAGTAACAGAATTTTAAGGCACAAGGCTATGTTTCCTAAACTTAAAGAAGGCATTCTTATATTCACTGTGGGGACGACATTGTCTATGCACTTATTGATGAAACCTGTGACTGTTATGGTAAACTCCTCAATGCTATTGGATGAATCCCAGAACATATCCCAGTTTGTACTAGCAAAACAGTCTTGTAACCTCGTGTCTGCTTCATCTGACCACTTCCATATTGAGCACATCACTGATGCTTCCTGTTTGAGCTTTTGTTTGTAAATAGGAAGCAGGAGAATGGAGTCATGGTTAGATCTGCCGAAGGGAGGGCGAGGCAGGGTCTTGTATGCACATCTGTGGGTAGAATTAAAGTGGTCTAGTTTTTGCGCCCCTAGTGGCACAGGAGAGGTGTTTGTGTTTGCATTTATATTCATTATGGATCCCCATTAGCTGCTGCCGAAGTAGCAGCTACTCTTCCTGGGGTCCAGCAATATTAAGGCAGTTTATACGATTTTAAAACATTACAATACATTCACAGATTTCACAACACTGTGTGCCCTCAGGCCCCTACTCCACCACTACCACATATCTACAGTACAAAATCCATGTGTGTGTGTGTGTGTGTGTGTGTGTGTGTGTGTGTGTGTGTGTGTGTGTGTGTGTGTGTGTGTGTGTGTGTGTGTGTGTGTGTGTGTGTGTGTGTGTGTGTGTGTGTGTGTGTGTGTGTGTGTGTGTGTGTGTGTGTGTGTGTGTGTGTGTGTGTGTGTGTGTGTGTGTGTGTGTGTGTCAATGTTTGTGTTGCTTCACAGTCCCCGCTGTTCCATAAGGTGTTTTTTTAATCTGTTTTTGTAAATCTAATTTTACTGCTTGCATCAGTTACTTGATGTGGAATAGAGTTCCATGTAGTCATGGCTCTATGTAGTACTGTGTGCCTCCCATAGTCTGTTCTGGACTTGGGGACTGTGAAGAGACCTCTTGTGGCATGTCTTGTGTGGTATGCATGGGTGTCCGAGCTGTGTGCCAGTAGTTTAGACAGACAGCTCGGTGCATTCAACATGTCAATATCTCTCATAAAAAAAGTAGTGATGCAGTCAATCTCTCCTCCACTTTCAGCCAAGAGAGATAGACATGCATATTATTAATATTACTTCTCTGTGTACATCCATTCTGCCCTGTTCTGAGCCAATTGTAATTTTCCTTCGTCCTTTTTTGCGTCACCTGGCCACACGACTGAACAGTAGTCAAGGTGCGACAAATCTAGGGCCTGTAGGACCTGCCTTGCCAACAAGGTTGGTGGTGTTGTTAAGAAGGCAGAGCATCACTTTATTGTAGACTTCTCCCCATCTTAGCTACTACTGTGTCCATATGTTTTGACCATGGCAGTTTACAATCTAGTGTTACTAAGGAGTTTAGTCATCTCAACTCAATTTCCACATGATTTATTACAAGATTTAGTTGAGTTTTAGGGTTTAGTGAGTGTTTGGTTCCAAATACAATGCTTTAGGTTTTAGAAATATTTAGGGCTAACTTATTACTTGCCACCCACTCTGAAACTAACTGCAGCTCTTTGTTGGGTGTTGCAGTCATGTAAGTTGCTGCAGTAGCTGATGTGTATAGTGTTGAGTCATCCCGCATACATAGATACTCTGGCTTTACTCAAAGTCAGTGCAATGTCGTTAGTAAAATGTTTTTTTAAAGCAATTGGTAGTGTTGGTAGAGGTGAGGTAGGAAGGTTTTAAGTCTCCCCAGGTTAAAATATCCACCCACCAGAAATGCTACCTCAGGGTGTGGGGTTTCTTGTTTGTTTATGGCCCCGTACAGTTGGCTGAGGGCCAGAGTGGTGTTGGCTTGGGGTGGAATGTAGACAGCCAGGATGATTATGGATGAGAACTATCTTGGTAGATTAAAGGGTCTGCAGTTTACCATGAGGTACTCTATATCAGGTGAACAAAAGCTCCATAAGGCACTGTTAACACTGATCCCAGAAGAAAGACACTCACTTAAATCCTGTCTTAAATCCTGCCTTTGTTTTACTATGGTCAGGGCGTGAGTTGGGTGGGTTGTCTATGCTCGTTTTTCTATAATTTGGTATTTCTGTGTTCGGCCTAGTATGGTTCTCAATTAGAGGCAGCTGTCGTTGTCCCTGATTGAGAATCATACTTAGGTAACCTGGTTTCACTTTTGAGTTGTGGGTGTTTGTCTTCCGTGTCAGTGTTTGTTGCCACACGGGACTTTTCCGTTTATTGTTTTTTTTCCAGTGTTCTGTTGTGTCTTGATTAAACATTATGGACACTTACCACGCTGCGCATTGGTCCTCCGATCCTTCTCGCTACTCCTCCTCGGAAGAGGAGGACGAGATCCGTTACAGACACCCTGGGTTCCCAAGATGACAGGCTTTTCTGTGGCTTGGGGACACATATGAGCACTTTAAGAGGAATTTCCTGTGAGACAGAATTAACTCAGACCTTTGCTGCTGCCATGCAATATTAACTATATTTCATTGCTGGAGTCACATTATTTAAGACTGTTGGATCATTGTTCCAGAGGTCTGCTGGAGGAGCTGAAATATTTAAGTGACCAAAAAAAGTTGTTTAGAAAGGAGACGACAGAGCCAGAAACCATCTGGTTAGTCAGTGGGTGTGTGTATGTGCTTATGTGCTGGCATGTATTCCTAGTACAGTATGTGCTCAGCATTATCTGTAATGAGATATGCAGCAATTTATCATCATTACATTTGTTAATAAACTGATTTGCGTATGTAGGTTTGTTGATGTTTTGATTAGGCTCTTTGACTGAATGATTATGGCAATTCAGTTGGTCCCTGCACTTACTATACTTTACACTAATTACCATACTGTAGCTTATCCTTAGTTTTAAGTTATAGTATGTACAGTCTGTACTAAAACTTAAATGAAAGGTAAGCTACAGATAGCTTACCCCCTCATGTATTGCAACACATGAAAGAGTGACAATACGCCTTTCTTAATACCTGGGAGGCATTGGGTTAGCGTTTGTACTTCACTGTATGTGGGCAGAATTCCCTAAGTGCTGTTCAAATGTGAGCATCTTTTCAACTCTTCTTTTTCATCGAGAAGAACCCAGGCTTTTTCATCTTTCATCTGCTAGCCACAGGAGAGCCTCTCTGCTCTGCTTTCTTCTTAGTTAATGACTGGAGCGCCATTAATTTGTGACACATCAGAGTTTATCTCCACCTTCCCTTATTCAAATACCCTTATGTTATTATCAATTTATGGTTAGATCAGAATAGCCATCATAATTATTTGGCCTGTACAAAGAATTAAGTCAATGCCACAAGTCTAAATCCACATCTCCATCCATGGCTTAGGAATGGGCTGATTTAGCAAGCTAGCTACTGCAGGACATCAACACAAGCAGGCCAGAAACAGACACGTTTGTCTGACAATGATGACGTTTTGTTAAGAATGTGATTTGATTGGTGTGAAGCCAAATCCAAACTGTCCTTCGTCTGTGTTAATGATCCCTGTCTTATTGTGCTTGGAAGATGGGGGGTGAGGGACAAGTAACAAAATATGCAGTGTGTTGGCACGTTCCATATCCATCTGATAGAGAGATAGATAGATGCAGAGCCCACCTACAGGTATGTGCCCGTCCATCTGTTCATCTTCTTTCCCCTTATTCTGCACCTGCACCTTTTTCCTTTCTCTCCACTCTTTTGTGCTTTCTCCTTTTGCCCACCCCTTTCACGTTGTCTCCACCTTATCGTCCCTTTCCCAGTGCCCGTCTTAAGACCTGTATCGAAAACAAATCCAACACACCCTTTTTCCACACGTGTGTGTGTTTGTGCTTGTGTTTGTGTGTATGTGTCCTCTTCTTCTCTTTCACTCTCTGATGTAATATATCTATAGTCATCTTTAATCTTCCTGTCCCATTGTTCTCTATAGATCACAGGTGAGTGGGAGCAGCCCCTGCAGAATGACAGCAACTGCCGAATGACAGCAACACTACAAACAATGAGCCTCTGTTTGATGTCAAGCATTCATCTGGTTCCTGCTCCTACAAATTGTAGCACTTGTGTGGGCTTAGAGAGAGAGAGAGAGAGAGAGAGAGAGAGAGAGAGAGAGAGAGAGAGAGAGAGATAGATAGAGAATCTCTCTTTTCCATCTTTTCGTATGATGAGAAGTTCATGAATAGTTAATTTCATCATATACTTATGTTTTCATATACTGTAAAGAAAGGTGCTGTGACTAGCAAGCAGAGAACAAAACGGAAACCAGTTATTCAATGAGTTTATAGGTCTACTTGAAGGACTGTAAACTTAATGGTACTGACAGAAGAACACCAGGGGCTGTTCTTTACTTCCACGGAGGGAGCATGACTTTGCCACCAATGCCCTCCTCGTGTTCTCCAATCCACACAGTGATTTAGTGAGGAGTGCACTCTATATCCACTCACAGACCCAACAAGTGGCTCAACTGGAGATTGCATAGGAATCTGAAGGGCAGCCTCATGATTAATTCTCCATCATGGTTCTGTCTGTGTGAAACGATCTTCCGGCTATTTGCAACAGAAAGAGACCATTGTACAACTGACAAACACTGCTCATTGTTGGAAAAAAAGAGGAGAATGAGTGAGATGTGACATGTTGATGGATGATTGTGTGGAGGAGTGGGCCTTGGATATGGTTATATGGCCAGGAGATTTTCGATTCTTCTGATCAGAACAGGAACAATGTGGGCCCTCTGTTCCTCTATTCTAGACGCCCTTTGATCAGATAATTGCCCCTCAGACCCAGAGTTTGAAGGCCCTGAGGGTCGCTGTGGCAACGTGGCTCGCCGTCCTATGTTCCATTGAGTGGTCTTTAGTGGGCCCAGCTTGTGTGGGAAGGGGTGCTGTGTGTGCAGAAAGAAAAAGTGTGACATGCTCCACGGGGCACACTGGTCAGTTTATATAGGTGGTTGCTTATAAACTCAGCAAAAAAATAAACGTCCTCTCACTGTCAACTGAGTTTATTTTCAGCAAACTTAACATGTGTAAATATTTGTATGAACATAACAAGATTCAACAGATGTAACATAAACTGAACAAGTTCCACAGGGTGACTAACATAAATGGAGTAATGTCTCCCTGAACAAAGGGGGGGGTCAAAATCAAAAGTAACAGTCAATATCTGGTGTGGCCACCAGCTGCATTAAGTACTGCAGTGCATCTCCTCCTCATGGACTGCACCAAATTTGCCAGTTCTTGTAGTGAGATTTTACCCCACTCTTCCACCTTACAACAGGCCTATAAGCCCTCAGTCCAGCCTCTGTCCGCAATAGGCTGAGAGTCTGAGCACTGATGGAGGGATTGGGCGTTTCTGGTGTAACTCGGGCAGTTGTTGTTGCCATCCTGTACCTGTCCCGCAGGTGTGATTTTTGGATGTACCGATCCTGTGCAGATGTTGTTACACGTGGTCTGCCACTGCAAGGACGATCAGCTGTCCGTCTTGTCTCCCTGTAGTGCTGTCTTAGGCGTCTCACAGTACGGACATTGCAATTTATTGCCTTGGCCACATCTGCAGTCCTCATGCCTCCTTGCAGCATGCCTAAGGCACATTCACACAGATGGGCAGGGACCTTGGGCATCTTTCTTTTGGTGTTTTACAGAGTCAGTAGAAAGGCCTCTTTAGTGTCCTAAGTTTTCATAACTGTGACCTTAATTTCCTACCATCTGTAAGCTGTTAGTGTCTTGATGACCGTTCCACGGGTGCATGTTCATTAATTGTTTATGGTTCATTGAACAAGCATGGGAAACCGTTTTGTTTAAACCCTTTACAATGAAGATCTGTGAAGTTATTTGGATTTTTACTAATTATCTTTGAAATACAGGGTCCTGAAAAAGGTACGTTTCTTTTTTTGCTGAGTTTATATGTACATACAGTGAAACAGGACAAGTGGGTAACCTGTACAAGTGTAAAGTTTGAAATGTGTATTTTGCATATGCCAACTCCCCCTGAGACGCTCTTAGAGAGTGGGGTCACGACCATGGTGAAAGTTAGATCTGTATGCGGTAACAATACAATTTCATATTTAAAGTAAAGATAGGACAGTCTTGGGCAGAGTCTGTTGCATGAGTAGATTCCTTCAGCCTCTGGAGATTTACTGAAAGTCACACAGAGGGACATGTGTGTGTGTGTGTGTGTGTGTGTGTGTGTGTGTGTGTGTGTGTGTGTGTGTGTGTGTGTGTGTGTGTGTGTGTGTGTGTGTGTGTGTGTGTGTGTGTGTGTGTGTGTGTGTGTGTGTGTGTGTGTGTGTGTGTGTGTGTGTGTGTGTGTGTGTGTGTGTGTGTGTGTGTGTGTGTGTGTTTTGCACAGAGAAAAGCCCTGCTCTGAGTTGAATTGGTCTCTACTATGCTGTGCAAATATTTCATCTGTGTTGCTATGCTAATGCCCCACTACACACTATGCAATTGCTCCCAGATGCAGAATGACACAATCACTCAAGCTATCATCTTGTTTTACAGCAGTGATCCGATCACACCCTACACATTGCACCATACTAGATATTTTATCTTGCTCTCTCTCCCCCTCATCATTTCTGTTTAGTGTTTGCACACACTCTTTCTCGTTCTTTCTTTCTGTCTCTCTCTCTCGTGCAGGTGTAATGAATGAAAATATGTCCACCATTCATATTGGTGTGGCGCACACACAGACACAAACACACGCATACACACGCACACTCACACACAAACACACGCATACACACACACACACGCATACACACACACACACAAACACACGCATACACACACACACACGCATACACACACACACAAACACACGCATACACGCACACAAACACACACATACACACACACACAAACACACGCAGACACACACAGAAACACACGCATACACACACACACACACACACACAGTATAGTAGGGAAGTGTCGCAGGCTTACTAGGCTGTTGGTTTTTAAAGGTTGGTATTGTCGGGTTTTCAGCTTTGACTTGTTGTGACTTGTTTTTAATTCCTTTTTTTTAAAATCCCTTAGTGACATGCCTCAATTGCAAAATACAATTTGAAATTCCTGAAATTATTGTATCTAGGATAGACTAAAAGCACAGGTCAGTGATGGCTTTCAACATTACACTTTCAAATGTTTCCTGATCTGACCATGTACAATTTTGAACATGAGACCATCTTTGTGTGTGTAGGTAATTTGGGGATATAACAGGTGATTTCTGTGAGTAACTCATCCACCCGTCTGTTATAAAATAATGTCTTCTTTGCTGCGGGATGATTTGGGTATAATCCAAAACGCTATTATGGAAAAACGAATTATGCTTATTCTTCCATAATACTTTCCTTTGCTGTTAGATTTAGATTTGCCTCAACACAAACACTATTTCTTCCTAAAATGCTATGGCAAATGCCCAAGAGGTAATATGAATCTCCAATTATGCACACATATCAACACAGTAGTACAGAAGTGTCTGAAATAGCACATTGTTTATTGAACACAACAAAGCATGTTTGACATGGGCATGAGTGGTCCACTCTAACATCCAGCAATCTTGTTTATAAAGTTTCATAAAACTCCTGGTATAATAATACAAATGATTAATAATATAACAACACGTATAACAGTAATAATAATACAATTATTTTTATGAAACAACATTCCTATCAACTCTCCCACCTCTCAATAAATGTATATTTCACTGAGTGGTGGCACTGGAATGGTTGTAAGCTTTGTCTTCTACAAACTTCAGTCGGAAGTCCGCAGTCAAACGTTTTAGACCATACGAGGATGATGCTTATGCTTATGTTTTGAAGTAGTGACATTTTATTATTTTCTTAAAAGCACTTTGGAAGTCCTTGTTGAAGTATGCGTAAATTATGGGATTCAGTAGGGAGTTGGAATACCCGAGCCAGTTAATGACGTCCTCGAGCCACTTTGGCATTTGGCACGACTGGCAAAAGGGCATTACCAGGGCAACGATAAAGAAAGGCAACCAGCAAAATATAAAAGTGCCCATAATGATACCCAGCGTCTTTACCGTTTTGCGCTCTCTGGCCATGGCCATCTTTCTCTTTGCCTCCATGTTCTTATCGTGTCTGCTCTCAAAGAGCGGTTCGGATTTGGGGGTGTTGGGGAGTGGCAGGTTGTTTTTCGAGTTGCTGTGAACCTCGATGATCTCCAGCGACTCGCCGTCCTCCGCGTGCTTGACCGCGCCGTTTACGCATAGGGTCGGTTTGGGCTTCACGCTCCTCTTCCAGCTTTTACTCGGGTCCCCATTGGTCCTCTTGTGGAAAAGAGTAGGGGACAGTCCCAAACAAGAATCAGACACTTTCTTTTTATCAGTTTTACGCACGGTTCTCCTGATTCTAAACCTCGCGGCTTTGAATATCCGCCCATATAAGACCAACATCAGTATCAACGGAATGTAGAACGCGCCAAATGTTGAGTAGATTGTGTACCATGGGTCTCGACTAATAATGCATTGCTCGGGGTTTGCTATGTCCTCGGCCTTACTACTCGGCTGGGAACGCATGATCAACATGGGTGGAACAGAGATAGAGAACCCGACAAACCAAGTGACACTGATCAGAACCGCCGCTCTTCTGGGCGTCCTCTTCTTCATATACTCTATGGGTTCGGTAATGGCCCAGTACCTGTCCAAGGCGATGGCGCACAGGTGCAGAATGGATGATGTACAACATAACACATCTAGAGAGATAAAAATATCACACGGTACCTGTCCGAGAGCCCACCTGTTTAAGACTTGGTAAAGGGCCGCCATGGGCAACACCAGAACCGATACCATCAAGTCAGTCACGGCCAGAGACCCGATCAGATAGTTCCCTACATTCTGAAGATTTCTCTCCAGGGCGATAGCTGCAACCACACACGCGTTACCAAATACGGCACAGAGAATGAGCGCAGCCAGGAGAAAGGACGGGAAGATTTGGGAACTTAATTTCACCTCCTCGGAATTAGCTGTCGAGGTTTCGTTTTGAAAATCAAATAGAAACCATGCGGCCGTCGAGTTGTTTCTTTCCTCCATGTTGATGAAAAAGGAAGCGCTCCTCAGTGACATTGTGTCATCTCCCGTGCCCAATAGAGCTCCACCCTTGGAGAGCGCCTTGTGATCTACAGCTGGACTCTGCGCTGCGCGCTCAGTGTGCACTCTGTGCCGGTTGGTGACGACTGACGAGGGGGTTCATTTATACCAGTGATGGAAAATACGTCAGTTGGCTGTGAGATTGAAAGAGAGATGTTCTGTCCACACCAACAGTTGGACTCTCTGAGAGAGTGCGCGCAGTGAGATGCAGGTGCTATCATCCCTTTACCAACAGGATTTGATAGAGCACTAATAACAATTAATTGGCATAGACACACACACACACACACTCGTTTTCAACGTTTTTACTTGTATGATGCATTTATTATTCATTGTTTAGATATGAGCAATAGCCTAAATTATTATAGAAAACCACAGCTGTACCGGAAACCATAGGACTATGCCTGTCCTTACGAAAATATTACAAACAAATCTGCCATTGCTGTTCTTGCTTAAAAACAATATATGGAATTTATTGTAGTTAATTCTCAGATCAGCACCATGGACAGCGTACCTCGCCGTGACCAGGTCTGATGCTGCCACCTGGCGTAGACCTACATGGCAGAGTGGATTACTTGTGAAGTTTGGTGCATCTGACGCTCCGTAACAAAAAGAAGTGACGTCATTGTCCTCTAAACTTTCGGACAAATGTTTCTTCTATTAAATAGTTAATTAATCGTTTCGAAGGGAACGCATAGGAATTTGGAAATCCCAGGTAGGATATGTTACTTTTCAGTATGGCAATTGTTTCAAAAGCCATCGTCATAAACATTTGCATTTGTCAAAAAGAATGAACAGAAATGTTGAACTTGAACTTCTCGTGAACGCCTCACGAGAGGAGAGGAGTTTCGTTTTTAGATTTTTTTCTTGCTAGATTTAGCTCAGCTGGCATGGCTAGTTTTGTATTTCACGCGATTAATAATAATCATTGACATTGGAATGTTGCCTTTTTTATTGATTTTTTAAAATTTACGTAGCAAATAAAAGACTATCTAAATAAAGCCTAAGTGTTTATTAGCTGTTATATCATGAAATTGGCGTGACGCTGCTGTATAGGGCTATGGCCATGCACGTTTAGAGGAACTGCATCCATGACCAAGGTTGAGTAGATAGGCCTACTGTCTCAATTTTGACTCTTAGTTGAAATGTTGTCAGTTATGTTAAAACGAAGGCTGTATACGAATATAGGTACACATACAGTAAGCCTTTTTTCAGCAGTTTTTCTGAAAACCCAAGAGTCATTATCACATGGATCATATTGTGATTCAACCTTATTTGGGTTCATCTTCTAACAGTGCTTCAGAATAATTCCCATTAGCCTTATCACCTGTGCTGAATGCATATCACATGTGGTATCCTCTCCATGAGAGGAAATACATGCTCCCTGCCTATTTGTCTGTGTGTTGGCATTTAGCCTACTGTGCCCTCTTTTCCATTGATTCTGTGGCAGATGAGAACAGCAGACATCGGTCTCTATGGACAACCCAGGGGCGGTGGCTATGCTCCGCTGCAGGAAGTGTCGTAAAGGCTTTGTAGACACAACATGCCTGCATCCGGTGAGTGACGGGGTTACTTTTCCAGCTAGTATAGTGTATGTAAAGCACTAAAACCACCAGGAATTCAACTAAAAGTCTGTTCCCAAGTGTTCCCACAAATACAAGATTCTCAATGTAATCAAGGTATGAAAGGATTGTTATTTTCAAATTCCATCTCTTTTTGAGTTTAGTTGTCAATATGCACTGTACAAGTTATCTTAATTATGTTCACCATCCTCTCTGACAAAAATCATCCCATGGCTGAATCTAGTTTCCTGCCCCTGATGTAAAGTCTCTCAGTGGTAGGTGAGAAAATAGAGCAGCACGTGTCTCTAGCATTTTATTAGCATCCCCATTAGTCGCTGCTAACACAGCGGCTACTCTTCCTGGGGTCCACACAAAGCACAAAACATGAAATGCTACAAAACATCAATAGACAATAACAACTCAAGGACATAACTACACACATTTAAAATATGTACACTTTCATACACTAAGGCTACTGTACATCTGTAATGATTTTCGTTGGTGGAAGGAGAGGAGGACCAAAGTGCAGCGTGGTACGTGTCCATAATACTTTTCATCCAGAATGAATACACAAACAAAAACAACAAAACGATAAACAAACAGTTCTGACAGGTGCAACAAACACGAACCAGAAAAAAATAACTACCCACAAATCATAGTGGGAAAACAGGCTGCCTAAGTGTGGTTCTCAATCAGAGGCAGCTGTCAATCGTTGTCTCTGATTGAGAACCATACTTAGGCAGCCTGTTTTCCCACTATGGGTTGTGGGTAGTTGTTTTCTGTCTTTGTATTCTGTACCAGACAGAACTGTTTTGGTCTCGTTCATGCTCTTTAGTTGTTTTTGTCATTCTGTGTTCAGTTCATTTCATTAAATTGACGATGAACACTTACCACGCTGCGTGTTGGTCCTATGATTCCTATTCCTCATCATCAGACAAGGAGGAGACATTTACGCCGGCACATACATTTCACTATTCTGCTTATGTGAAATAAAAAAAAACATGCATCAGACGGTGTTTCACCATAGGTCCTTCACTCCTGTTGAGTTCATAAAAGGAAAAGAGCAATGTTTCTTCAGTAGGGAGAGCCAGGCTGCTGTTATACCATATGGTTAGGAGTTGACCAGGTCTGTACTGGGTAAAGTTGGTAGTTTATCTCCCTACAGATGGTGCCTGATGATGACACAACGGCAGCAGGTACATGCAGCGTCTGGCACATGAACGTTGATACACTGCCTGAGTGGATACTGACATCAGTTCACCAGGTAAGGCTTTGTGTTTGTACAGGTGTGTGCTAGTGTTTGATTTGCACTGTGTTCTTTTGTAACTTTTGGATAAAAATTTGAGACAAGCCTATCAGTTCTTTCTGTTCTAATGTCCTCTTTCTGCAGGCCCAGTGGACAGTGGGGAAGCTGAACTGTGGGAACTGTGGTGCTCGCCTGGGTGGCTTCAACTTTCTCAACAACACCAAATGCCCCTGTGGTCAGGAGTCCACCGTGCACCTTAGCAAGAGTCGGGTCGACCAGGACCACAAACGCTACCTTCATGTGGTCAGACCGCAGACGACGAGAGGTAGGGGAGGACCGGGCTGCCTGAAGAGCGAGCCGGTGGGTTCTCACAGTGAGCAGTACAGGTCAGAAGTCGGGGAGGACTTTCTGGTTGGCTCACAGCTCTGCTGTACTTCTGTGTCCCACCTTAACGCTGAGAGCCGACCAATCACAACACACCCAGATGCCTTTTTCCAGTTGGCTGACATCAGAGCCACCCAATCAGTTCCATTGAGCTCCCCCAGCATTGTTTCTCATACGAAGTTTGGTGCGAGGGGCAGGTTGGAACCTTCCTGTAGCTCTGGCTCCCAGACTGGCCCTGTTGAAGTGACTGAGGGAGAGGTGAGGACTGGGACAGAGCGGCTGCCCTATTCACCTGTTGTGTCCTTCACCCCTCATCTATTTGCAACTAGTATTATTAGGTCACCTACCTGCCTATCACATCTGACTAGAGAGGCCCCTGGTTCTCGTCTTCTCTCCCTGAGAGGGCCAGGTGTCTCCCACATCCCTGGAGAGCAGGAGGAGGCCGTGGAGGAGGAGAGAAGGGGAACCCCCACAGAGCTCCAGGCCCAGGTAGTAGCCAACAATGCTTCTCCAGCCATACAAAGGTTCAGCAAGAAAGAGAAGAACCGGCTGAAGAGCCAGAGGAGGAAACAGAGGAAGAAAGAGCGCTGGCTCCACTCCCAGGAACAGGTGAGAATTGGTCATGGCCTCAATTGAGATCTGACGGTTATTTACAGGTAGAGAGAAAGAGACACTTGCTATGGCAATGTTAAAATATGTTTCCCATGCCAATAAAGCCATTGAATTGAGATATGCCGGTAAAAGACATCTGGCTGTAACAGAAATGTCTAATGGAGTTATGCATGTCATGGTAAGACAAATTCATACAGTTTAGTTTGTCCAGTATTTTAGTTTACATTGCATTTTTGTCAAATTATTCTTGATCATTTTGTTGAGCTTACAAGACGACCACAGTGGAGTCCCTGTGGTTGTTAGTCTGACACTGTTTACCACAAGCAGTTAAATTGGGGCAAAAAAACTATTTAGTCAGCCACCAATTGTGCAAGTTCTCCCACTTAAAAAGATGAGGCCTGTAATTTTCATCATAGGTACACTTCAACTATGACAGACAAAATGAGAAAAAAAATCCAGAAAATCACATTGTAGGATTTTTAATTTATTTATTTGCAAATTATGGTGGAAAATAAGTATTTGGTCAATAACAAACAAGCAATATTTCTGGCTCTCACAGACCTGTAACTTCTTCTTTAACTTCTTCTCTCTGTCCTCCACTAGTTACCTGTAAATGGCACCTGTTTGAACTTGTTATCAGTATAAAAGACACCTGTCCACAACCTCAAACAGTCACACTCCAAACTCCACTATGGCCAAGACCAAAGAGCAAAATTGTAGACCTGCACCAGGCTGGGAAGACTGAATCTGCAATAGGTAAGCAGCTTGGTTTGAAGAAATCAACTGTGGGAGCAATTATTAGGAAATGGAAGACATACAAGACCACTGATAATCTCCCTCGATCTGGGGCTCCACGCAAGATCTCACCCCGTGGGGTCAAAATGATCACAAGAACAGTGAGCAAAAAATCCCAGAACCACATGGTGGGACCTAGTGAATGACCTGCAGAGAGCTGGGACCAAAGTAACAAAGCCTACCATCAGTAACACACTATGCCGCCAGGGACTCAAATCCTGCAGTGCCAAACGTGTCCCCCTGCTTAAGCCAGTACATGTCCAGGCCCGTCTGAAGTTTGCTAGAGAGCATTTGGATGATCTAGAAGAAGATTTGGAGAATGTCATATGGTCAGATGAAACCAAAATATCACTTTTTGGTAAAAACTCAACTCGTTGTGTTTGGAGGACAAAGAATGTTGAGTTGCATCCAAAGAACACCATACCTACTGTGAAGCATGGGGGTGGAAACATCATGCTTTGGGGCTGTTTTTCTGCAAAGGGACCAGGACGACTGATCCGTGTAAAGGAAAGAATGAATGGGGCCATGTATCGTGAGATTTTGAGTGAAAACCTCCTTCCATCAGCAAGGGCATTGAAGATGAAACGTGGCTGGGTATTTCAGCATGACAATGAACCCAAACACTCCGCCCGTGCAAATGAAGGAGTGGCTTCGTAAGAAGCATTTCAAGGTCCTGGAGTGGCCTAGCCAGTCTCCAGATCTCAACCCCATAGAAAATCTTTGGAGGGAGTTGAAAGTCCGTGTTGCCCAGCAACAGCCCCAAAACATCACTGCTCTAAAGGAGATCTGCATGGAGGAGTGGCCAGAATACCAGCAACAGTGTGTGAAAACCTTGTGAAGACTTTGACCTCTGTCATTGCCAACAAAGGGTATATAACAAAGTATTGAGAAACTTATGTTATTGACCAAATACTTATTTTCCACCAAATAAATAAATTCATTAAAAATCCTACAATGTGATTTTCTGGATTTTTTTATTTTCATTTTGTCTGTCATAGTTGAAGTGTACCTATGATGGAAATTACAGGCCTCTCTCATCTTTTTAAGTGGGAGAACTTGCACAATTGGTGGCTGACTAAATACCTTTTTGCCCCACTGTAAATGTATGACACACATTTCAAAGTCCTTCACCTTACTTTGACTGTGTCTGGAAGGGGGGAAGTTATAGCTTGCCTTTAATAATGTAGTCGCCCATCAGCTAAGCAAACACAAACAGAAGATTAGTGAGTTGGGTGTTGCCTGCCAGGTGGGTGACTACATGTCCCTGTGTTGTCAGCAATAGCAGAGAGATTGTTGGTTGACAGTGGCCAGTGTGGACCTACAGTGTATATGATTGAGACACTTACAGTACTGTGGAGTGTGGACTACAGGTACTGTGCTTGTTCTAGTCTAACTGACCGTAGAAAAGAACAACTCCATGTCATTCTCTTGTGGATGAACCCATATTATAGGTTGATTTATGTGGTTTGATAAAGTTGGCTAATCTTGTGCCAAGATGAGTTTAATTGTTTTTGGTTGATAGCTTGTAAACTCAAGCCCTTCCACAAACCACTCTAGTCATGGTTACAGTCGGTCTCTGTTTTATGGGTATCTGAATTGGGGTGACTAGTGCATGTCAACAAGCCGTCCATTCTCCCCAAACCATAGACTCTATTGCCGGTCAGTAATCTCTCACAATGACACTCGACGGGCTGATTGGAGTGCTCTCATATCATATGTGTGCATCATGAACAAAGAGATGTAAAAAGCAACAAATGGGCCAAATGTCCCCTCCTTTTACGAAATTCAGAAGATGTAAGCACCTGCCAAATCGTGATTTGTCCAAATGATCAGTGATGACAAATCAAAGTGCCAGAAACAAAGTTCCTTGCTAATCGTTGCTTCCCACAGTCTGTTGACAGACGCTAAGATACCATTTATGTTACATGCGTCTGTCCACGAGATTAGTAGTGTTACTGTTAGATATTATTTTCCATATTGCCTCACTATTTTATCTTGTGGTATATAGAGTGTGACAGGGCTGCTAACAGACAGTGAGGAGGTGGACAGAGAGGGCTACACCTGTGCTGTGTGCCTGGATGTCTACTTCAGTCCCTATAGCTGTCACCCCTGTGGCCACATCTTCTGTGAGCCCTGCCTCCGCACGCTGGCCAAGAACCGGCCAGCCAACACCCCCTGTCCCCTCTGCCGCACCCTCATCTCACACACACTCTTCCAGAAAGGTGAGTTACGGCTTCAATTTATGGTGCATACTCCTCCCAATGGTTCTGTTATTGATAACAAATAGCTGTTTTCTCCATAGCTGTAAATAGTAAGAAGCCCTTTGAGAGATTTAACTAAATTGTTTAATTGCCTTTTGGTTTCAGAGCTCAACCAGACAGCTAAGACTTTTTTCCCGAAGGTCTACCACTCACGGAAACACAACTTTCAAAAAGCCAACTGTGCTAAATTGCCTCTTCCCAACTGCCCAAAACGTTTCCGCATATTTTGGGGTAAGCTATATTGTGGATGTGTTGCTTGCAATAGATATCTGATCATCTGTAACTCAGTTTGTCTTCTTTTTGTGCAGTCTTGTAAGCTCTTATGCAACAAACATGTTATAATTCTCATGTAAGTAGAGTTTCTCACAAAGTGAATGTCTCTTTTAGTTAACTAGCATGCCAAGCTTGAGCAGTCCTAAATGTGTACACTAGGGACTGTGTCTGCCTCCCTCTCTGACCCCAGTTTTCCTGTTTGTATCCCAGGGTACCATGGGCAGGTGGCTCCAGGGAGGTGGTGGCACTTTGCCCCAGCAGGCTTCGCCCTGGATGCCCTGGACCTGGCCGACATGCGCGGCTGGTTCTTCGATATTGACCTGGTCATCATCTACATCCACTCTGTCAACTGGATACTGGCCCTGCTGGTTCTTTGCTTTCTAGCATACCTCTTCTTGTCTTGAGTGCTGTTTGTGTATTTAGCCAGTGATGGCTGACCTCTAAAAATGGTACAGCTGAGGTTTCTGGGTGATGTAGTATTGTGCCTAATAGTGCTTACTGCCAGGTAACTCACCTGTCACCTCCATATGTTAACTGGAATCATGAGCAGTCCTGAGGGGAACTGGAACTGTAAGGTGTTTTTTTGTTGCAGTTGGGGAGGTCATATATATAGAAATACCTGTACTCAAATGAAGTTGTGTAGATGGGCTTATTTCATATTTTGTGAGAGTTTTACATACAATCTTTTCACTGTAAATCCAAAATTGTTTTATGAGGGACAGAAGTGTAATAGAAGTGAAAACGAAAGACCAATAATTATTATTGTTTAAAAAAATCAGGTTAGGAAATGCACAGAGATCTATAATAATAGGCCTATTTTGATATATGTATGACCAGTGGGCCCGCTCTGTCAAGGACTTCCCTCAGGTCATCAACATGAAGGTAGAATAATCACACACAGTACCAGCCAAAAGTTTGGACACACTTACTCATTCCAGGGTTTTTCTTTATTTTGACTATATTCTACATTGTAGAATAATAGTGAAGGCGTCAACTAGGAAATAACATGTGGAATCATGTAGAAAGCAAAAAAGTGTTAAACAAATCAAAATCTATTTTATATTGGAGATTCTTCAAAGTAGCCACCCTTTGCCTTGATGACAGCTTTGTACCCTCTTGGCATTCTCTCAACCAGCATCATGAGGTAGTCGCCTGGAATGTGTTTCAATTAACAGGTGTGCATTGTTAAAAGTTCATTTGTGGAATTTCTATCCTTCTCAATGTGTTTGGGGCAATCAGTTGTGTTGTGACAAGGTAAGGGTGGTATACAGAAGATAGCAAGTCCAAGTCCATATTATGGCAAGAACAGCTCAAATAAGCAAAGAGAAATGACAGTCCATCATTACCTTTAAGACATGAAGGTCAGTCAATATGGAAATGTCAAGAACTTTGAAAGTTTCTTCAAGTGCAGTTACAAAAACCATCAAGCACTATGATGAAACTGGCTCTCATGAGGACCACCACAGGAAAGGGACCCCGTTACCTCTGCTGCAGAGGATAAGTTCATTAGAGTTAACTGCACCTCAGAAATTGCAGCTGAAATAAATGTTTCACACAGTTCAAGTAACAGACACATCTCAACATCAACTGGTCAGAGGAGAATGAGTGAATGAGGCCTTCATGGTCGAATTGCTGCAAAGAAACCAATACTTAAGGACACTAATAAGAAGAAGAGACTTGCTTGGGCCAAGAAACACAACCAATGGACATTAGACCAGTGGAAATCTGTCCTTTGGTCTGATGAGTCCAAATGTGAGATTTTTGGTTGAACGGATTACCTCCGCATGTGTACTTCCCACTGTGAAGCATGGAGGAGGTGGTGTGGGTGTGCTTTCCCTGTCTGATTTGATTTAGAATTCAACGCACACTTAACCAGCATGGCTACCACAGCATTCTGCAGCGATAAACACTGTCCCATCTGGTTTGCACTTAGGGGGACTAACATTTTTCAACAGGACAATGACCCAACAAACCTCCAGGCTGTGTAAGGGCTATTTGACCAATAAGGAGAGTGATGGAGTGCTGCATCAGATGACCTGGCCTCCACAATCACCCAAACTCAACTCAATGGAGATGAGTTGGACTGCAGAGTGACGGAAAAGCAGCCAACAAGTGCTCAGCATATGTTGGAAGACTGTTGGAAAAGCATTCCAGGTGAAGCTGGTTGAGAGAATGCCAAGAGTGCAAAGCTGTAATCAAGCCAAAGGGTGGCTACTTTTAAATATATTTTGATTTGTTTAACACTTTTTTGGTTACTACATGATTCCATATGTGTTCTTTCATAGTTGTGATGTCTTCACTAGTATTCTACAATGTAGAAAATAGTACCAATAAAGGAAACCCTTTAATGAGTAGGTGTGTCCAAACTTTTGATAATGTACATCTCATATAACTAAACTTTTTATTCAATATGCACTACATGACCAAAAGTATGTGGATACCTGCTCGTCGAACATCTCATTGCAAAATCATGGGCATTAATATGGAGTTGCCCTTTGCTGCTATAACAGCTTCCACTCTTCTGGGAAGGCTTTCCTCTAGATGTTGGAACATTGCTGTTGGGTCAAGGGCGTTACTGAGGTCGGGTACTAATGTTGGGCAATTAGGCATAGCTCGCAGTTGGCGTTCCAATTCATCCCAATGGTGTTCTAAGGGGTTGAGGTCAGCTCTCTGTGCAGGCCAGTCAAGTTCTTCCACACCTATCTTGACAAACCATTTCTGTATGAGCCTCGGTTTGTGCACTGGAGTATTGTCGTGCTGAAACAGGAAAGGGACTTAAGTTGGATGCACAGAATTGTCTAGAATATCATTGTATGCTGCAGTGTTAAGATTTCCCTTCACTGGAACTAAGTTTCCTAGCCCAAACCATGAAAAACAGCCCCAGGCCATTATTGCTGCACCAAACTTTACAGTTGGCACTATTCATTGGGGCTTTCTGCTGGCATCTGCCAACCCCAGATTTGTCAGAGGGACTGTCAGTAAAGTGTGATTCATTACTCCGGAGAACGAGTTTACACTGCTCCAGAGTCCAATGATGGAGAGCTTTACACTACTCCAGCCAACGATTAGCATTGCACATGGTGATCTTAGGCTTGTGTGCAGCTGCTCAGCCATTGAAACACATTTCATGAACAGTTTTTCTGCTGGAGTTGCTTCCAGAGGCAGTTTGGAACTCGGTTGTGAGTGTTGCAACCCAGAACAGATGATTTTCACGCACTACACGCTTCAGCACTCGGTGGTCCCGTAGACGTTTCCACTTCACAATAACAGCACTTGACCGGGGCAGCTCTAGCAGGGAAGAAATTGGACAAAATTACTTGTTGGAAAGGTGGCGTCTCTATGAGGCGCTACATTGAAAGATCCTGAGCTCTTCTGTAAGGCCATTCTGCTGCCGATGTTTGTCTATGGAGATTTTATACGCCAATTTTATACACCTGTCAGCAACAGGTATGTGTGAAATAGCCGAATCCACTGATTGAAAGGGTGTCCACATACTTTTGTATATATAGTGTATTTTAGTACTGTTGCAATTTTGTGTGTTGCAGGGACTCATTGTAATATTTTGTCTACCAGTGTGTCATTCGGTGTATTACCAATGATAGACATCTTATATACATTTTACAGAACAAATTGCCAAATATCTGGTAAGTTATGTGTCAAATGTACAGTTTTCATTGGTTTACAATTGTGGTGACAATAATACATTGGTTTGCTTGCAGCCAACGGGGAGGCTGTGATGTGCGTAAATTGATGACTTTGAGCATTCATATTCCTGCTGGTCTTTGAATGTGCTGTTGCTCATGCCAGATACCAATAATATTTGTAGATATTTGCGTTTATTCTCAATACTTTCCTGCGACAGACCCGCTTGCTTTGGAGTCGTCGACGCCTCAACAGTTAACGGGATGCCGGAGCAGTGACAAATGGTCGGCTCAGGCTCCCCATGAATTCGCTTCTCAGGTGAAAGCACGACAGAAGACCGTTCAGCCGCAGTTGGCCTTCTGCTGGGGTGAAGGTGACTCGCTTCGCCGCTGAGGAGAGAGATGCAGAGAAGAAACTGCGAGCCGTCCACTACTTGCTGTCGTCCTGCAAGCTGAACATACGAATATTATAGATAGGCTGGCCGTGGGATTTTATCAGTGACTGTGTATGCATGTGTTCTGCACCGAACGGGCGCATTAACCGCCCCAGATCCGCAGCGAACATTTTCCAGCTCGGCAAACCACCGCAGAGGGACCCCGAGCGCCGGGAGAGCACCGAGAGCGCGCGGAAAGCCCAGCGGGCCGTAGGCGACTGTAGGATGGTGAGATATGATCTATCGTGCATTATTTGTAAAAGCAATGGAGTCATTTCTGCCGTACTAGTATAAGAGCAGACACTATCCTATATATATTTTACCCACAACAAATTAAAATGCGCAACGCTAGATATTCTAAATGTAATTATCCAGAGACATTTTCCTACCAAGCTACATTTATCTGCCAACTAAGTCCTAGATGGGAGTCCAGGAGCCATAGAGAAATTCATTTAAGAATGTCCTTGAATGGTTTCTTAACGCTTTAAGGTGCGATAGACTAAATAATGTATGTTGCACTCAGAAGGGCATGCCACAAGGATAGCTACTACAATATTACACCAATGTGCCACAATTAGTAGTGTGTATATATCTATGTATATATGTGTGTGTCTTTATAGTACAATAGTGTTATTAAAGTTTAGGCCTATATTGGGCCCTTGAAAACCTATGGAGCTATGCATTGACTTGCTGAAAGGGGTTATGTGTACATGTTGCTTCTCAGACTGTCCAAGAATTCAACACTCTTGTGGCGCTGTACCGAGAACAGGTCATCTCTATTGGGGAGATTTCTGCCGATTGTCCCTCTTTACGGGGCGTGTTGCACCGTACCAGGACCAAAGGATGCGCTATGGCCCAAGCTGCCCATCAGAACCTCACCGTGATATCTGGGTCTGGGTAAGGAATCTGCGTCCACGATATACGGATAGGCTACAATTTAATGAATATGATATGTTGACATCTTCAGTCATCACTGGAGCTGTCCACGGTGCTAGTGTGTCAATCCAAGCCCTGCTATTCGACATGATAATTCAATTCAATAGCAGGTTTGGGTTCAATTCAATTTCAATTCAGAAAGTAAACCAAATTCCAATTCCACGTTTTACTAAAACCAATTAAAGAGAATTGATATTGGAAATTCAGTGTAGACTACTTCCTGAATTGACTGGAATTCAAATTAAATGTACCCCAAGCCTGTACAGTGGGCTACTTGGAATCTATGATACAGTCACTGGATGTGATAGGTTGATGTCTTCAATTGCCGCTGGAGCTGTCCTTGTTGCTAAGTGTAATCTACTCATAAATTATCTGCTCTTCCTTAGCCATTAAAGACCCCTCACACCTCCAGTCTCTTTAGAGCAAGGATGGGCAATTAGCGCCTGCGGTCCCGCTTAAGTGGGCCCATGGATCAACAAAATGTTACTTAGGGCCTTATCAACTGCATGTGTGGGTGGGTATGGATGTGGATATGCAGACCCCTAAGCCACTGTGACCCCCCATGATGAGTTCAGATTTTTTTGTGGTCCTCACCAAAGTTGCCCACCCCTGCTTTAGAGCCAGGGGGTTTCACGAAGGGCTAGAATAGGAGCCAGTGATAAGATTTGAAACTGTCCATTCTCCTACTGTATGTGTTGTAGGCCAGAGGATGGGGAGATCCACCCAGAGATATGCCGGCTCTTCATCCAGCTGCAGTGCTGCCTGGAGATGTTCATCACGGAGATGCTCAAATCCATGTGCCTATTGGGGGTACTGCAGCTCCACAGGAAAGGTGAAATATCAATCTCAACCAGCAGATGGCATAATAGTAGCTACAATATTTTTTATTTATTTTTTATTTCACCTTTATTTAACCAGGTAGGCTAGTTGAGAACAAGTTCTCATTTGCAACTACGACCTGGCCAAGATAAAGCAAAGCAGCGTGACACAGACAACAACACAGAGTTACACATGGAGTAAACAATAAACAAGCCAATAACACAATAAACAAGTCAATGACACAGTAGAAAAAATAATGTCTATATACAGTGTGTGCAAAAGGCATGAGGAGGTAGGCAATAAATAGGCCATAGGAGCGAATAGTTATAATTTAGCAGATTAACACTGGAGTGATAAATGAGCAGATGATTATGTGCAGGTAGAGATACTGGGCGGCAGGGTAGTCAAGTGGTTAGAGCGTTGGACTAGTAACCGAAAGGTTGCAAAAAAGTATCAAACTTCAGCGATTTTTGCAATTCGTTCCAGTCACTGGCAGCAGAGAACTGGAAGGAAAGGCGGCCAAATGAGGTGTTGGCTTTGGGGATGATCAGTGAGATATACCTGCTGGAACGTGCTACGGGTGGGTGTTGTTATCATGACCAGTGAACTTAGATAAGGCGGAGCTTTACCTAGCATAGACTTATAGATGACCTGGAGCCAGTGGGTCTGGCAACGAATATGTAGCGAGGGCCAGCCGACTAAAGCATACAGGTTACAGTGGTGGGTGGTATAAGGTGATTTGGTAACAAAACGGATGGCACTGTGATAGACTGCATCCAGTTTGCTGAGTAGAGTGTTGGAAGCTATTTTTTTAGATGACATCGTCGAAGTCGAGGATCGGTAGGATAGTCAGTTTTACTAGGTTAAGTTTGGCGGCGTGAGTGAAGGAGGCTTTGTTGCGAAATAGAAAGCCAATTCTAGATTGGATTTTTGATTGGAGATGTTTAATATGAGTCTGGAAGGAGAGTTTACAGTCTAGCCAGACACCTAGGTATTTATAGTTGTCCACATATTCTAGGTCGGAACCGTCTAGGGTGGTGATGCTAGTCGGGCGGGCGGGTGCGAGCAGCGAACGGTTGAAAAGCATGCATTTGGTTTTTACTAGCGTTTAAGAGCAGTTGGAGGCCACGGAAGGAGTGTTGTATGGCATTGAAATATGCCATACAATATGAAATACATGGCATCACAGGTTACCCAGTATTATATGTTGATCATATCCCAGGAAAGGATTCATACCCGGAGCCCAGGCTGGACTTCAAGATGGATGAGAGTTCTGATGTACCCATCCTGGAGGAGCGCTCCTCCTCACCTGTGGACTACCAACACGAGTCCTGGCTGGTGTGCACCGATATTGAAAACATAGAGAGGTATAGTGTAATGCAATATGCTTACACACTCATGGTCTCTCATGGTCAACAGAAATCCCAGGCCACAGAGTACTGTTTAAGCCATACATGAATAGGATTATCAACAGCTTGGACATTACAAGTTATAGTAGACATTCATGTTTCAGTTTGTGTGTAGGCTTCCTCTGTGACCATGTAGAGGTGGTAAATGGATTTACCCATGATTCACCCTGTCTCCCCAGGGACATGCGAGAGATGAGAAACCTACTCAGCAAACTTAGGGAGACCATGCCTTTACCACTAAAAAACCAAGGTAAGTAGCATTTGTACTGTAAGAGTGTGTTAAATCATGAAAGATACACAAGATGGAAGGCACTGCACTGTACTCAGGTTCCTCTGTCTGTGTTGTCTAGATGACAGCAGTCTTCTGAATCTCACTCAATACCCACTAGTCAGGCAGAGGAAGAGGCGCTTCTCTGGGTTCTGCTGCCTGGTGTCTGGCTGAGTCAGTCGGGTCCTGCAGGCAGCAGCAAGGGCAGCACACCAACCCTACACAACACCTTACATGTTATTACTGCCATTTGGGGAAGGAACTTTCTGATCAGTCTGTCTTTATTTTGTAATATGATTATATGTAGAAAAAGCTATTCAAATATAATGTTACAAACATGCATATTTTGCTATTATATTATTCAAGCTGTCTCTCTTTGTAGAAAAGGAGGACCCTTAGGTCTATAGACGAGCACAAACAGATGTGCCAAACTGATGCCATGAGAGATGCATTATGTTGGTAGACAGCTTTGCCTAATCTTTGCCTTCAGACATCTTCCTCAGAATGTCATTATATTTCTTCACTGTGCGATGCTTCTTTTGCAGTCTTCCATGAAAAGGAAATCTGTCTCCAACTTACTTTTTCCATCACAAGGGCTTTGCAATGCTCCATATCAAAAACACTTCTCATTTCATGTAAATACAGTATATAAATGGTGGTAAATGTTTTGTATGAAACTTTCTTTGAATAATGTAACTATAGATTATCTAAAGATTGAATGTCTACATCGTTTGCTTTGATTTATTTAGATGTCTTGGCCGAAAGTGTACAGCATGAATATTGCTATTTGTACTGTAGTTGATGTATAGATGTTGTGCTATAGATTGTTGTACGGCTGACAGTATGTATAGGCCATTTTATAATGTGAATAAACTTTTTGTATTTAAATAATCCTTTTTGTCTGGTTTATAGAGAGGCTCTGATCTGTTGTTTCCTGTTGGTTTCAGAGCCCACACATGATGTCCGCTTAAAGTATACTTCACATGAAGGAGACAAATGAACCTATTCGTTATAGTTGTGGGTACTTGCAAAGCTATAAACTTCCTCAATCACAACATGAAACTATTTCATATTTTATCAGTGTGACAGGAACTCAGTGTTCCACCCATGACCCCTCTTTCCACACTCAAGGGAGTGTCAGGGGTCAGAGTTGTAGAGACAACTTACAGCTGGTGAATGTTACTGGAATCTGGAATTTCCAGACACTTCTTCCAGTAAGGGGATAGGATGGAAGGTTGCGAAAGGAGGGTTTGGAACACTTGGGGACTTTGAACTTTGTGTTGTCATGGCTTACAGGCTGACTACACCGCTCACATTGCGTGCGCAAGTGTTGCAAAAATAAATGTAGAAATCTATGTTATTCAATTATTGTACCCACACTGCCTGCGCGCACCAACGAGCGTCTGCGTTGCCAAGGGCTAAAATAGAAGTCAGTTCTATTTGTGATGCAGATAGCTCTGCAAGTCCTGCCTCTCCCATCTCCTCATTGGTAAATAGAAGTAGGTACCCACGTGCCATCTCATTGGTTATACCCACGTGGGTGACTGAAAGACGAACAAGGTCGGTGGCGGTAATGCACCTAATTTCTGAAAGTTGCCAATATAAAGTCCAGAGAAAATATAGCCTGGAAGGAGGAGAGATGACTAGAAATGATTCGGTTGACCGTTTTATGTGTGGATTAATTGTCGGAGTAGAGGACCTTGTGCATTTCAGGTAAAATAACAACTCAATGTTTATATCCCAGGACAAATTAGCTAGCAATAGCAAGCTATCTAAATAGGACAAATTAGCTAGCAAGTGCAAGCTAGCTAGCTAAATTGCCATAATTGTTAAATGCTTTTCGACCTGTCCCTAAATTAATGTAATTGGTTCAGAGTTTGTTTTGATATTTTAATCTGCGTGTTGTGATCACGTTTGGTGTGGGGGGACAAAATAAATGTATGCACGATGGCGCATGATGGCACACGCGCACAGCCGGTTTGGGTTCCGTGTTAGTCTTCAGTCTTTTTTTGTCTTATGGTTTGTGGCTGATGCAGGAAGTGGGTGTCTTCTTTGACAGACAAGTTAAATAACCAATCATTTGTGAGGGATATATGAAGTCATACCCATAGACATACATTGCCGTTCAAAAGTTTGGGGTCACTTAGAAATGCCCTTGTTGTTGAAAGAAAAGCACATTTTTTGTCCATTAAAATAACATCAAATTGGTCAGAAATACAGTGTAGTTATGTTATATATGTTGTAGAAAGAGGAGTGGGAAGCCCGAGTGCACAACTTAGCAAGAGGACAAGTACATTAGAGTGTCTAGGTTGAAAAACAGACGCCTCACAAGTCCTCAACCGGCAGCTTCATTAAATAGTACCAGCAAAACACCAGTCTAAACGTCAACAGTGAAGATGTGACTCCGGGATGCTGGACTTCCAGGAAAAGTTGCAAAGAAAAAGCCATATTTCAGACTGGCCAATAAAAATAAAAGATTATGATGGGCAAAAGAACACAGACACTGGACAGAGGATCTAGAAGGCCAGCATCTCGGCGTGATAAAATATCTGCATTAAAAAGCACAAAGCAGTTATAAAGAATATAATATATTCAAGAAGTACAAAGATGAGATCAAGATTATGGTTCAGTGGCCTGCAACTTAAAAAATATTGTTTTAGGATGGAATGTCTGCTCATCCCGGAGCTTTGGGGGTACTATTTAATGATGCTGCCAGTTCAGTCTGTTTCTTAAACTAGACAGTCTAATGTACTTGTCCTCTTGCTCAGTTGTGCATCGGGGCCTTCCTCTCCTCTTTCTATTCTGGTTCGAGACAGTTTGCTCTGTTCTGTGAAGGGAGTGGTACACAGCGCTGTACAAGATCTTCAGTTTCTTGACAATTTTTGTCATGCAATAGCCTTAATTTCTCAGAACAAAAATATACTGACGAATTTCAGAAGAAAGGCCTTTGTTTCTGGCCATTTTGAGCCTGTAAATACTGACGCTCCAGATACTCAACTAGTCTAAAGAAGGACCGTTTTATTGCTTCTTTAATCAGAAAAACAGTTTTAAGCTGTGCTGACATAATTGCAAAGGGTTTTCTAATGATCCATTAGCCTTTTAAAATGATAAACTTGGATCAGCTAACACAACGTGCCATTGGAACACAGGAGTGATGGTTGCTGTTAATGGATTCTGTACGACGATGTTGATATTCCTGCCATTTCCAGCTACAACAGTCATTTACAACGTTAATGTATTTCTGATCGATTTTATGTTATTTTAATGGACAAAAAATATGCTTTTCTTTCAAAAACAAGGACATTTCTAAGTGACCCCAAACTTTTAACTGTAGTGTGTTTCCCTTTCCAGTGAATCACAGGGATCTGGGCCTGGTCGGGTGTCCGTAGTATATACATTGTGTATTACTCATTGAAGAAGAACTCCTCATCCAATTTGAGGTGAGTAATCCCAGTTCTGATGTCCAGAAGCTCTTTTCGGGTCATAAGAGACTGTAGCAGCAACATTATGTACAAAACAAGTTACAAACAACGCGAAAAAAAAAAAAAAAATAACATGGTTGGTTAAGAGCCGACGGCAGCCCTACCCTCCGGCGCCATCATTCCAACTGGAATTCCATTCCAATATACACTTAGTATTACTTTCTTGGCTACAGTATACAGTGGGGAGAACAAGTATTTGAAACACTGCCGATTTTGCAGGTTTTCCTACTTACAAAGCATGTAGAGGTCTGTCATTTTTTTATCATAGGTACACTTCAACTGTGAGAGACGGAATCTAAAACAAAAATCCAGAAAATCACATTGTATGATTTTTAAGTAATTAATATGCATTTTATTGCATGACATAAGTATTTGATACATCAGAAAAGCAGAAGTTAATATTTGGTACAGAAACCTTTGTTTGCAATTACAGAGATCATACGTTTCCTGTAGTTCTTGACCAGGTTTGCACACACTGCAGCAGGGATTTTGACACACACCTCCATACAGACCTTCTCCAGATCCTTCAGGTTTCGGGGCTGTCGCTGGGCAATACGGACGTTCAGCTCCCTCCAAAGATTTTCTGTTGGGTTCAGGTCTGGAGACTAGCTAGGCCACTCCAGGACCTTGAGATGCTTCTTACGGAGCCACTCCTTAGTTGCCCTGGCTGTTTGTTTCGGGTCGTTGTCATGCTGGAAGACCCAGCCACGACCCATCTTCAATGCTCTTATTGAGGGAAGGAGGTTGTTGGCCAAGATCTCGCGATACATGGTCCCATCCATCCTCCCATCAATACGGTGCAGTCGTCCTGTCCCCTTTGCAAAAAATCATCCCCACAGAATGATGTGACCGAGGGTGATTGACCGTCATCTTGAACTTCTTCCATTTTCTAATAATTGTGCCAACAGTTGTTGCCTTCTCACCAAGCTGCTTGACTATTGTCCTGTAGCCCATCCCAGCCTTGTGCAGGTCTAAAATTGTATCCCTGATGTCCTTATACAGCTCTCTGGTCTTGGCCATTGTGGAGAGGTTGGAGTCTGTTTTATTGAGTGTGTATACAGGTGTCTTTTATACATGTAATGAGTTCAAACAGGTGCAGTTAACACACAGGTAATGAGTGGAAAACAGGAGAGCTTCTTAAAGAAAAACTAGCAGGTTTGTGAGAGACGGAATTCTTACTGGTGGGTAGGTGATCAAGATAAAATTGCAATAAAATGCAAATGAATTACTTAAAAATCATACAATGTGATTTTCTGGATTTTTGTTTTAGATTCTGTCTCTCACAGTTGAAGTGTACCTATGATATAAAATGACAGACCTCTACATGCGTTGTAAGTAGGAAAACCTGCAAAATCGGCAATGTTTCAAATACTTGTTCTCCCCACTGTACATATCCCCCTGGCATATTACATCATTTATGCAGCAGCATACAAGACATTTCTGGACTCACCTTTTTGTGCTGTGCTCACTTGAACAGGAAGGTGGCGCGTGGCATTCCTTTGTGGGCAAATTTTGTCTTCAAACTTTGTCATCAAAGTCTGTCTTTCTCTGGATTTATGGTGCTTTCAAAACAACTAGGAATTCTGAAAAAAACAGGGTCGAATCATGATGACGTCAGTGATCTTCAGGTCGTATGTTATGCTGGTGAATGAGGACCCAAAAGCAACTTAACGAAAACAGAGTCTTTATTCCAGTATTTTGACAAAAGTAATAATCCTGGATATTATCAAGGAGAAAACAAAACAGGAAAACTGAAATCCACTCGTCAGTAGCGAGGACTGACTGGAGACTCGACCATAGACTGCAGGTTGCTTCGGGAAGGCACCGACCGTAGCAGACTAAGACACCTGCTCACACGCAGCATCTGAAGAAGGTAAAACACGACAGGGCGAGACAAGGACACAGAACAGCGAACATCATACAAGGATCCGACAAGGACAGAAGCGGAAAACAGAGGGAGAAATAGTGGCTCTAATCAGAGGGCAAAATAGGGGACAGGTGTGAAAAGAGTAAATGAGGTAGTTAGGAGAATGAGGAACAGCTGGGAGCAGGAACGGAACGATAGGGAGAGAGAGCGAGAGAGGGAGAGAGGGAGAGAGGAAGGGGAAGAGAGGGATAGAAAGAGGGAAAGAACCTAATAAGACCAGCAGAGGGAAACGAATAGAAGGGAAGCACAGAGACAAGACATGATAACCAATGACAAAACATGACATCGTAGTTCTAGAAAGAGGCTCAAGTTCCTGATTGACAATTCCGAGTTGGGTGACCGTTTAAAACTTATTTTCCCAGTTGTAGCTAGTTTTTTCCTGGGTTGTCTTGAACTCACTGAAGTCAGACTTCCTAGTTCTGAGTTAACAGTTGTTTTGATTGCGGCAGAAATCATGCTGGATTTACAGCATGACCAAAGCTGAATGTTTATCATTTTAAAATATTAAAAGAGAACCTTAAAACGATAATTGGGATAACACACCCACTCCACTGAATTGCAGTTAGCCACTGATTCCTTCCAAACCACATTGTTGAATTTGAGATTTCCAACTTGTTGTGTAATGTTTATGTCCAATGTCCGATGAGCACCGATACGTTTTATCTGTAATTTCTCATCATTATTTCTCTTCATATGACAAGGATTAAATAGGATTTACCAGTAGATTGTTGACTTGATTTATAATGACTGCTAGCTAATATTTTGAAAGTATGATGTTGACATGATCAATCCAATTAAAGATACTGTAGATATAACGGGATTTGACATAATTTTATCTGTTGCCAATGACCTTGAGCCTTCTTGGATGGGCACTTCTAATGTAACTCTATGGCAGCACCCAAGGGGCTTGAATGTTCGAGCTCTACACTTAGATTTGGCAGTGACGTAGTGTCCCCATGAGTGACAGAGCACTAAGCCAATCAAGGCACAACTAGTGAACATTATCAACCCCTACGCTTCGTATTTTCCACTGCTGCCCCACCACCACAGAAAGCATTGAGCTAGGCTGAAACTCCTGCATTTTGGAGCTGCCTTACTCAATAAAGCAAAAAAGAAAGCATGTTGGTATAGAGGCTTTCTTAACTCAATTATTTTAAAGTAGTGCAAGGTGGGCTACTCTGTGGGACTCGACTGCACTGACAAAGGCATGACACCGTCAGGGCGGGGCTTCTAAAGCTGTTGCAGAGTCTAACCTGGGAGCCTTCACATCCTGATAACCTGCACTGCAAAATAGGTGGAGACTGTCTCAAAAGGGCTTTGAAGAAACATTAGAGGATGTTGGTGTCCTTTTTAAGTCATCATATAGTTTATCGACAATTAAGTGAAGATCACATGATTGACAATAGGATTCAATTACATAATGACATAATTATGTTTTTTTTTGTTCTGTCTGTGTGTCTGTCCCAATAAGTTGTTTGTTTCTAACACTCAATGTGGGGGTGGAGAGAGGCATGATAGTTCCAAATGTATTTGCGTGGCATGAGAGACTTATGTGAGTACTTTCATTTATCAATCTTCATTAAGTCATGAATAATGTAATATTAATGGGTTGTTAAGTGCCTTTTAATGTTAGCTCTACTTGGATTGATCTATGGTTTCCATATCTGTGTGTGCTCCACCTTTGTGTGTGTTGTGTGTATTGCAGCCTATACAAAAACGAGTTTATGCGTCTTCAATGTTGAAGTTGGCAGTGGTATGATGATGTCCTATTGTGGTTTCCACCTGGGTTGTTGCCATGGTGACCAGCTCTTCTCCATGAATGGGGGTCCATGTGACAAGGATGTGGTCAGCCTGGACTGGGCCAAGTTCAGTGCCACCATGTCTGACAAGAGCTCAGTCCAGGAGCCCTGCAACTCTGACATCTGTTACGAGTGTAAGAGCTGCACCGGCAACTCTGACTGGCCGCACATTCCCTCTATGAGTCAGATAGCACTTGACCATGTTCAGCTGAAATAACCTTATCTGAAAATAGTTAACTAACTAGTTAAGATGCAATACAATTAATTATTTGTCAAAGATAAATTTCAACATAGCAAAATCATTCCATGTACATGTTGCTCTTACCCTTTGACTTTGTGCACCCAGAGTCCAAACAATGTCTGTGTAAAGTTCCCCCGGACTGTTCTGAGGGAGAACACATGTTCTGTGTGAAGCTGCTGAAGAACCAGAGCAAGAGGAGTATGGCCCTGTGCTCCATGTCTGCCATCAAGTGTAGAACGATGGTGTTTGAGATTCTCAATGAAGGCCTGTGTGAATAGTCCACATAATCAGGTCCTGCTGTACCCATCCTCTTCCCATATTCTATCACTCTCTCCTTGTCCATAATACCATAGAGCACACACTACATATAACTGTAAAGACTAACATTCAGAAGGAGCACGTTTTGTCCCGTTTCAGTTGTAGCTTGGTTCAACTTAATTTGCTAAAATTTAGATTGTTGTTAACTTGTTGTTAAAAAATGTCACTTAATGCAATCAACTCTATTGTGTCACAACGTAGCGTTTATTTGAAATTAACAAAAATGTAACTTTTTTTGTCTAATGATCTAATATTTACAACTTGCAACAATCCCAGTCATCTTCCAGACATTTTCCAGACGTTGACATAACGTGCATTTCCGGTACTGAATGAAAGGTTATAATACATCGTATACAGACGTCAAAAATACGTACTATCCAGACATTGAAATCAGGTGCATTTTAGGTGCTGAATGAAAGATAAAATACATATTTTACAGACATTGAAATGTTTTTCGTTCATTGATTCTATGGCCAAATTTCAACCAATAAAGGAAGTCAAAAGCTTAGTGGCATAGTTCTCTCCATTACCATGTAGAGTAGAAAATGGATAGCTCTACCTTGATGCACACTTTATTAGAATATAAGGGACTACTCTCTTATAAGTAAAAAAACAACAACATTACAATTATGGGTTAAGAATCATGTTTTAAAGTGCAGAACAGGCCTTGATGCTGACCACATCAAACTGCTCCCCCTGGCACCTCCGAGCCCCCACCTCACATGCTGACATTGTCACAGCAACAGCACTGTCTGGTAGTTTGACACAGAGCTGGACAGAGGTGTCAAAGCACTCCTCCTGGCAGGAAGTGAGCCCCTGATCCGACCAATCACAATCACTGTCCTTCACCAGCTTGAAGCTCCGCCCCAGACACTGCAGAGCTCCAAGTTGACACACGCCCAATTTACTTGTTCTGCCTGTGTGGAGGGTGGCACATAACTGCAGGGAAGGCCTTTAAAGAGAAGAATTATCAGATTAAAATATCTTGTTTATTTCCAGGGTTGTATATACTTAGTTGTATTACCCTGTCAAAAGTCAAGAAATGTGAAAAGACTGCAATTAAAATACTCACTGGCATTGGTATGGAAGCTTACACACACACTGACTCTTTCCTGGTGTTTCCCATAGTTTGCAGTTCAAGCCAAGTGGAGGGGTGGGGCCCTTTGGCACTGGCACACAGAATAAACACATCAAAATTAATATTTAATGGAATGGGATGCCTCCTCATTTAATTTCAGAGCAAAGATGGTAAGAATTTGCTTTCTAGAGTCCCATGTAGCAGTTGAATCTCTGGATCTCTTACCTTCTCTGCACCTTATGCTGTCTGGGGATGGAGACCACTGCAGACTGGAGCTGCAGACGATCTCTGCCATGCCCTCTCTCATCATCCCCACAGGACAGGACAGGGACACACTGTCCCCAATTTGATAGATCACTTTCCAAGGAGTGCCTGTGACATCATTCTCAAGGGACGGAACATCACATGTTGCTCCTAGAATAGAGTTTGAGCAAAGACAGTACAGTATGAAGATAGGCTAAAACTGCTTCTCCAATAGAAATCCCCAATCAAACTTGTTGGCAATGTCATGGCGACGTTGGCTAGCTAAGCTCATGCATAGAAGCTGTACATGTGCAGTCTCCCAAATCAACGGCACGCAAATGAAAACGGGTCAGCTTGTCACTTTTGCGATGTCAGAGTAATAACATGTTCAACTACTTAAGACCTTGTCTCAAATCTAGGTTGTGTCTTTACATTTTGAGAAAATTAACATCTAAAGATGAATTGTTCAATTCTCTCATTGACTTTTCAAACCCCAAACTCCAGCCTGGTCTGCTTCGCAAGCGTTCCCGGGAAGTCTTGTGATGTTGCGCCTCTGGGTTTAGTAACTCTGTGGTTTGACGTCAGTGTTTTAAAAAGTTAACCCTTTGAGTACCTACTCTTGCACTCCAATGGTCCTCTGGTCCAGCTGTTGTTGTCAGTGCACTCAGCCACAGTTTCTCCAGTGATGTAGTGGCCCTCTATGCAGGAGTACTCAATCTTACTGCCTACAAGGTATACATCTCTGGGGCTCTAGATGCAAATACACATTGATGCTTTTTCACAACATACAGTAGACAAATTCACACACACACTTCCTTGAAGGTTATTGAATTCTGCAATAGATAACAGGAATGGAAAGGTGACCATTACCAGGACAAAGCCATTCCTCAGGGCTGGCGGGGCTCTACATGCCTTCGGTGGACTTATAGAGAGAACAAAACACTGAGGCTCCATCATCCTGCAGACAAACACACAGTCAACCCCCATACTCTGAAGCAGATGTGGCAACTGTTATAGTCTACTGAGGTTATTGTAACTGTAGCTACTGTGCTAAGGTGTGCTGTTGTTCACAGCGTATTTGGTGAGAGGTTAAGTTTCCTCACTGTAAATGTTGTAGGTCTGACTCTTCACAGGAAGTATGTTCTGTGGGCAGCCCCACACAATGGAGGCCCCCTCGCCTGGGAGCAGGGTTAGTGCAGGTCCTAGACCTTGACAGTTTACTTTGAGAACAAGATCCCCATGACGACCAGCAGCTCCAGCTCCCATGGATCACCCCTTATAAAAGACAAAGCTAAAATATCACATTTATAAGTCTATCATTATGGATAAATGTACAACAACATCATACATTGATCTTAAATCTTGCTGGCTCAGTGTCAGAGGCAAGGGGCCTGTATGAACAATACAGTGTCAGTGGACAAGTCATTACAGGAAGTGAGCAATTTATGGTTGTTTTACCTGGCTGCTCCCCTATAACAGTGCCACTTTCACAGGCAGGGCCCGAGGTACCAGGCCTGCAGACACATTTACACTCTGTGCCAGTCAGCAGGGGCTGCCCGTTGTTGTGGCAGGGCCGGCAGTGGCAGGGATGCTCCTCTGCCAGGTACTCCTCTGTAGCTCTCTTCAGATGGAGCTTCCTCAGCCCGGCACACTGCACCTCCTTCACCAGCTCATACAGAGGCCGCAGCTACAATATGGATGGACTTGATACAGTATAACATGACGGCATCCCAAAAAATATGATAGAAATTGACTAAAAAGTTTATAGTTATATGAGATATATGTGATTATTCTACCTTCATGTTGATGACCTGAGGGAAGTCCTTGACAGAGCGGGCCCACTGGTCATACATTTGTCCATTGGCCTCAGGGTTCTCCAGGTCCAGGACACTCAGGCCAGCTATGAAGGATGGGTCTCCACCGATTACATTGGTCTTAATAGGCAGCTTGTTGTTGTTATACTCTGCAGACAGGATCATGGTTGACAGAGGTGATTACATACAGTACAATGCATCTGTTATTGTCACTTCAGACCTATTCAATTCAGTACCTTTCTATTCTTAACAATTCAGACTAGTTGATATTTTCTAATACTGTGTTGTTTTTGATTCATTGTAGCACTCGTGGTGCATACCGTGTATATATGGTTTACTAAGGGTGACATAGAAACTTGTAGACCTACCTTTAGAGGTCTTGAGAGAGTCCACCAGTTTTTCACATGTAGTTTTGACCTTTTTCCTGAACAAGCGGCGCTTCTTCTTCGTAACACACCGTTGGTACTCTGTATCTGTTGTGCCTTCAATCAGAGAAAGAGGAAATCAAAAAGAATGTAATGTATTCAATGCAATTAATACCATATTTAACAGTTATGTGTCTCTATCTGGTGAGAAAGGGGTCCTACTCACTGGTCTCTTTGAGGGCCTCGTTGTCAAACTCCAGCAGGGCCTGGTACTGGCCCCCCAGGGCCCCCTCTGACAAGTAGTGGGTGCCATAGGTCTGCAGGAGGGAGCGGTAGGCTGGGTAACTGTACGTGGTTGGGAGGGAGGACAGTGTCTTCCAGAAGCCCTCAGCCAGAGTGACGTACTGGGGCACGGTGTTCTGGAACTGGGCTAGCTCCACCTGATTCTTTATGATCAGCAGCCTGTGAGACTGGCAGAAGAGAGGGACACGCATATAAGACCTAACCATCATACTTTACATACTCGCGCAGGGCTATATTGTCATCAACCAGCTATAATCTCAGTGAGTCACCTTGTCTTTGTTGAGCTCTGTGTGAAAAGTGCGCCGATCATGTCCCCATAAGGCATTGTCCTGGATGTGCTTCATGTAGGACCAGGAGCTCTCATAGGCCTCATCGCTGAAGTCATTCTCAACCACCACCTAGGAAGAGATCTCACAGATTGTAGTTGTATTACTTCACCAGTAAGTTACTACCTGTTACTAAACCAAACCTGCAGTCCCATATAGTATAGTATGGCTCACCTGGAAGGTGTACCTGAGGATACTCTGAGGCAATCTGTAGAAAGTCTTGTGGTCTCCACTGAAAACCTTCCTGCACTGCCCTCCGAAGCTTAGTGTGTTAATGACACCAGACCTGAACTTCCCTGTCAGCACATCATACCTACAGGGGACAATACAAACCTTAACTCGGATACCTATCTGCACATCTTCAACACTGGATTATCGCATCAGCATGTTGAGAAATGCAGTATAGCCAATGCAAAGTGACCATTAAGAAAAACACAAGCAAAACTCATCACATCAAATCTGCAAGATGTGTTGTACTATACATGTCATATGATGTTAGTGGTAGAGGGGGGCCTGCCTACCCTTTGCCAGTGTGGTCAGAGTTGGGAGGAGTTTTGTCCAGGTCACAGACATAGTGGCTATTGTCAGCATCACAGTGTCTCTCGTCTGTCCCGCCCTCCTCACAGTCCTGGTCTCCGTTACATACCAGAGAGAGGCTCACACACTGTCCTAAGATACACATACAGTACATATGTTGTTGTTGTTTATGAATCATATATGCACATACATACACATCGGTCGCCTGTATGAGATGAAAATACACATACTAAACAATACACTAATTCAGTACAAAGTGCACAAATAGACAGAAATTACTTATTTTTACTGGTTTCATGTGGATTTCAAAAAGTACCTGCAGAACAGCGGAACCTTTCTCCACAGCCTGTGCCCAAGGGACATCCTTTCTTGGGGACACACTCTTGACTCTGAGAAGCCTCCCCAGAGCATGGACTGCCCTGATACTGGGCAAACTCCTCAACAGTCCGTGTGCGGACCTATAAATATTCAGAAAACATCAATATTAATACATGCAAGTTTAAAAAAAATACATTCCTTTCTTGAAGTCCATGCAATTAAGTGTGTGTGTGTGTGTTTGTGATTGACTGTGTGTACCTGTGTTTTTGTGCAGCCATCGCATTCAGACCATTCCCCATAAAGTCCCCATCTGCAGTTCACAGGGTGCTCACAGCTAAGTGGACGGATGGAAACAATCATGTTCAGCTTTTACGTAGAATGGTAAATGTCAACCATGAATGTCACATTCAGGTTCTCAGTACATACCGAATGTGAGGGAGAAGGGAGAGTAACAGAGTCAGACAGGACAGAGTTACATCCAAGTTCAGCTAGGAGAAATAATGACATTCACAAGGTCAGATTGAGTTTATAGTAATCATCATTCATGTTGAGCGGATCAGTGAGAACTCCTTACCTTCATAATGCACACCACAGAGACAGACAGGTCTTTTCCTCTGGCCCAGCACAGTGAGCCCAGCTCATATAGCCAGTGAAGAGAGAGCTTACTCAACAGCACCCAGAATTCAGGACATTCCACACTGGAGAAACACTCATGTTCTTTCCCCCAGCCAGACAACAATAAGAACCCATTTCCCCCTCCCTTGCTTGATGCGTAATTAATGGGGGCCTTGTAGCCCTGTGCCAGCAACAAACCTAATCAGTATATTTATATCCATTTTGCCATGGGCTTTTATTCCTTTCTAGCAAAAGTATTGGTGGTGTCAAGGTTTTTGTGAATGGTATTAGGTAATACTGCATGTACAATCATGAAATAAATGTGCTTTTCTTCAAACAGCACCTGAACTTTGTTTCTGAGTTGGGAGGGAGTTGTGCAATCATTGTTTTTCCAGGATGAGTCTCTCTGCTCCACACAACTGGTGCAGAGGTCACAAGCCTGTATTTACCCAAGTTAGTAGAGCCAAATTCTATGAGTTTTTCTACTCCAGTTGCTCCCAAGCAAATGTGTATGTAATGCATGACTGACTGTATGATATCAACCAGACACAATACAGCAGCTGACATACTGACATACATCATCCCATACTGAACAAAAACAATTGTATGTTTTAAAAAAAAAAAAAGATAATTACCAATTTAACAACATGTCAATTTACACCTATAAGATCTGATCACAGTCAGACCACAGTGTGTATTTTAATCATGTACACGTGTCTAAAAATGTACAGGACAAAGGAAACATGTTAAAACCAGGTATAAGTAAGGGTTTAAGTAACACAGCAACATGGATGGTGCTGAACACTTATCCCACAGGACTCCAGTACAAGAAAGTATGAAAATGTATGCACTCCTTACTGTAAGTCTGGATAACAGCGTCTGCTAAATGACTAACATGAGAAATAGAAATATGAATAAAATTAGTTTTTACAATATGCACAGTGTAATCACACATTTAGTCCACCAAGTAATTTTGAAAGTTTAAGCTAAAAAAAGTGCAGCTCGGTCCAATAAACCCACATATCAGACATGGCATTGCTGTAGGCCTATTCTGAAGCTAGCCTACTGAGATGATTGAAGGCAGAAATTGCTGTTGTATTGCAGCAGAAGGACATGCTGTAGATGAGCATCAGACATCCTGTTTCGCTGAGAGGTAAACAGGTTTCCACCATAGCTGAAAAGGCACTCAACTGGGGCACTGGAGGGCAGTGTAGTATTGCACTTCAAAAAACAGTTCCGAACTACGGGGGAACGATTTCAAAGAGTCCAAAGACTTGTCTTTTTCTTGTATTTTTTTCTTTTATTATTGTTAACCCATCCACCCTCTTCAGAGGACACATATCTTGTTTGTTTTTACAGCTTTTCTGCTACATATACATTTTACATTGACATTTCACATAGACATTTTTGTACACATTTTGCATAGTCGCATTATACGGGCCTGCAAAGTGATGTGTAATTCCTATTGGAATCAAAGCAGACTTTTTTAATCACCCACAACCTGCATTCAGAACGACTGCCAGGGTAGGAAAGACCATCTCCTTAACAGATGCAATAACTCCATCACGTTGGACTAGTTTAGAAAACTGTATGTTATTTATCTTTGTGTAGCATCAAATGTATCAACCAATCAATGTGATATTACAGCAAAACAAGCAATTCTGGGAATCTACCTGCAATAAGGCATGCTGGGAAATATTCTATATGGTTCTATGTAGAACCTTTCTTGCCTTCCAAAGAATCATCAACGAACCTTTTCTTCTAAAATGTGTTATTTGGATGTTAAAACCCTTTGCCTTACAAAGTACCCTTGTCTACCAACATGGGTTATTCTGATCCAATCGGTTCTTGGTAGAACCCTGTCCATCCACAAAGAACCGTTTTGGAACCCTTTTTTCTAAGTGTAAATAGTACATTTGACCTTTCAGCTTCCAGACAACCTAATAATGACAAATGGTTTGATGAAGAATGCAAAAACCTAAGAAAGAAATTGAGAAACTTATCCAAGCAAAAACAGAGACCAAGAAAACCTGTGTCTATGCCTTCAGCGTGTCAGAAATCAACTCAATGGGATTGAAGAAAATTGGAACACACTAAACGAACAACTATACAAAGAGTTATCTATCCAAAATGGAGGTGGATGGATAAACCATTTCTATAACAAAGAACAAAGAACAAACAGCATAAACATAGACATGATCAATTACAAATCTTAGAATCAGACAATAAGAACCCACTGGATTCTCCACTTACCTTGAATGAACTACATGACAAAATACAAACTCTCCAACTTACAAAAGGCCTGTGGTGTAGATGGAATCCTAAATTAAATGATAAAATACAGTGCCTTTAGAAAGTATTCACACCCCTTGACTTTTTCCACATTTTGTTGTTACAGACAGAATTTTAAATTGATTGAATTGAGATTTTTGTGTCACTGACATACACATATTAAACCCCATATTGTCAAAGTGGAATTATGTTTTTAGACATTAAAAAAAACATAAAAAAACAATGAAGAGCTGAAATGTCTTGAGTCAATACATATTCAACACCTTTGTTATGGTAAGCCTACATAAGTTCAGGAGTGAAAATGGGGTTAACAAGTCAAATAATAAGTTGCATAGAATCACTCTGTGTGCAATAATAGTGTTTAACGTGATTAATTACCTGACGAAGCTATGACAACGGTTTTTATTCATGTCTGAACTGCAGGCTATGTAATTTTGGTGCTTAAATGTGTAAATAACTATTTGTAGTCGTGAATGTTATATTCAATATTTACCAGCAGGTGGCGCTTTAATGTTGGCTCTGGCAGCTTGAGCGTGCCTAGGATAGACGACCAGACATCCCCCACCATCCTCCGCAGTCCGCACTAAAAAAAGCAGCTGCCTGCCAGAGATTTTTAGAATCTCTGTGCAAGACAGAAAAAGCTATGTGTCTTGCTACAAGTTGCAACCTGTTCTCAACATTACATATGTCGAATATGGCCACGTTTAAATTGTGTTTTTTTTTAAAGCCATGAACGTTTTTGGTTGTGGTCTACCAAATGCAAGTATTCCCGTCTTCAGACGAGACGAGCGTTTCGCCTTTGAAGAAAACAACAGCGATATACAACTTGCTGATACGGTGAGTAGTTTGCATAGATATTAAATCCATTGTTAGGTAGTATGCAGTATTTTGTTGTTCAAAGAAGTTTATTCAATCTAGTCTACTGCATATGCCCACTTTCGGTTAAATTGTGTGTGTATGGGGACGTTAAAATGGAAATATTAAAGTAACTTCGTGTATTTTAAAGTCTAAAACACATGACTGTCCTCGTAAAATTAAGAATATGATGTTTGTTGATATCTTCTTCAACAATCTGTCTAAATAACAATGCTTCCTCAAATGTGTATGTATTAATGAACATACTAAAATTTAATTACGAATACGTATACATTTAAACACTGGTAATCAAATACACACTTTGGATTGAAATAATTACTTTTCTACTGAAAGGTCTTCTCCCTTTTTGAACAGATTTGACCATTTCCTTTAGTGTAGCTCAGTGGTGATTTTAGCATGTAAATCTTGGTGAGTCAACAACAACAACAAAAACCTGGGGTGCATGCCAGCAAAGCCACTACACAACACCAATACATTAATTGCACTATAACGGTGACAAACGGAGTCCCAACAGCAGTCCCAATACCTTAACACTGCTTCACCTGGCTATCAGCGGAGCCTTGTCTGGCAGCGAAACAGTTCATTCAGCCTCTTACTGGCTGACTTGCTTAAACAAATGTGATTTCTACTGACAATTGAGATGTACAAACTATGGCATACGGGGACAATGAGCCGATAACAGGCTATCCGTAATTTCGATTAAGACATTAATGAGCGAGCTAGGACGGATGTAGTCAATATAACTATTTGTTCAGCACTTTTGAAATGTACAGCTACAGAATTCAGAACATGGGCCGGTCTTACACTGTTCTCCCTGTACACCAAGTCAGAACCGTAGGATAAATAAATGGGGCATATGAAGCAGACAATGAAAGCTCTTACAATATTCGATGATTACGTTTCTCAAAAACAGGTTATAGGCTACATGTGCACCACCAAGTCAGAACAGTAGGTGAAATTAAGAGATGAAAATAGACCAAATTATTAGGGTGAGGCACATGCGCTACTAACAGCTTACTACACAACATACACTTAGTATTACTTTCTTAGCTACAGTATACATATCTCCCTGGCATATTTCATCATTTATGCAGCAGCATCAAGACATTTTGGTACTCACCTTGTTGTGCTGTGCTCACTTGAACAGGAAGGTGGCGCGTGGCGGTCCTTTGTGGGCAAATTTTGTCATCAAACGTGTCATCAAAGTCTGGCACTCTGGATTTATGGTGCTTTCAAGACAACTTTGAACTCGAAGAAGAAAAAACACTGAATCATGATGGCGTCAGTGATCTTCAGGTCAAATCTCTAGAAAGAGGTCCAAGTTCCGAATTTACAATTCCGAGTTGGTGAAAGTTCAAAATGTATTTTCCCAGTTGTAGCTTGTTTTTCCCGAGTTCCCAGCTGTCTTGAACTAACTAAAGTCAGATTTTGCAGTTCCAAGTTCAGAGCACAAATCATGCTTCATTGACAGTATGTCCAATGTTGAATGTTTATCATTTTAACTTCTTACCGTCTCACCTGGCCAACATCCGGTGAAAATGAAGAGTGCAAAATTCAAACTGCAGAATTATAAATATTTAACTTTCATAAAATCACAAGTGTCATACATCAAAATAAAGCTTAACGTCTTGTTAATCCAGCCGCTGTGTCAGATTTCAAAAAGGCTTTACGGCAAAAGCACACCGATTATCTGAGGACAGCGCCCCGCATACAAAACCATGAAAAACATATTTCAACCAGGCAGGTGCGACACAAAAGTCAGAAATAGCGATATAAAAATGCCTTACCTTTTGATGATCTTCTTCTGTTGGCTCTCCAAAAGGTCCCAGTTACATCACATATGGTCCTTTTGTTCGATAATGTCCTTCTTTATATCCATAAAAAATCAGTTTAGCTGGCACGCTTCAGTCAATAATCCACCCAGTTTCCCTCCATCAAAATGCATAAAAAATAAATCCAAAACATTACTAATAAACTTTTCCAAACAAGTCAAACAATGTTTATAATTAAACCTTAGGTACCCTAATACGTAAATAAACTATACAATTTAAGACGGACAATCGTTATTGTCTTTACCGGAGAAAAATACCAAAGATCGTGCTCTCATTCACACGCTTGGAAACACTACACCCAAAATGGGAGCCACCTAGAAAAACTACAATTTCTGTCTCATTTTTCCAAAAAACATCCTGAAACTCTCTCTAAAGACTGTTGACATCTAGTGGAAGCCCTAGGAATTGCAATCTGGGAGAACTTCGCATTATAATAAAAGTGACAGCCATTGAAAATAGTGGTAGGCTGAAATTATTTTTTTGGGGGGATGGTTTGTCCTCGGATTTTTGCCTGCCATAATCAGTTCTGTTATACTCACATACAGCATTTGAACAGTTTTAGAAACTTTAGAGTGTTTTCTATCCAAATCTACCAATTGTAGGCATATCCTAGCATCTGGGCCTGAGTAACAGGCCGTTTACTTTGGGCGCGCTTTTCATCAGGACGTAAAAATATTGCCCCCTACCCAAGAAATCAAATCAAATGTTATTTGTCACATACACATGGTTAGCAGATGTCAATGCGAGTGTAGCGAAATGCTTGTGCTTCTAGTTCCGACAATGCAGTAATAACCAACAAGTAATCTAGCTAACAATTCCAAAACTACTACCTTATAGACACAAGTGTAAGGGGATAAAGAATATGTACATAAAGATATATGAATGAGTGATGGTACAGAGCGGCATAGGCAAGATACAGTAGATGGTATTGAGTTCAGTATATACATATGAGATAAGTATGTAAACAAAGTGGCATAGTTAAAGTGGCTAGTGATACATGTATTTACATAAGGATGCAGTAGATGATATAGAGTACAGTATATACGTATGCATATGAGATGAATAATGTAGGGTATGTAAACATTATATTAGGTAGCATTGTTTAAAGTGGCTAGTGATATATTTTACATAATTTCCCATCAATTCCCATTATTAAAGTGGCTGGAGTTGAGTCATGTGTTGGCAGCAACCACTCAATGTTAGTGGTGGCTGTTTAACTGTCTGATGGTCTTGAGATAGAAGCTGTTTTTCAGTCTCTCGGTCCCAGCTTTGATGCACCTGTACTGACCTCGCCTTCTGGATGATAGCGGGGTGAACAGGCAGTGGCTCGGGTGGTTGTTGTCCTTGATGATCTTTATGGCCTTCCTGTGACATTGGGTGGTGTAGGTGTCCTGGAGGGCAGGTAGTTTGCCCCCGGTGATGCGTTGTGCAGACCTCACTACCCTCTGGAGAGCCTTACGGTTGTGGGCGGAGCAGTTGCCGTACCAGGCGGTGATACAGCCCGACAGGATGCTCTCGATTGTGCATCTGTAGAAGTTTGTGAGTGCTTTTGGTGACAAGCCAAATTTCTTCAGCCTCCTGAGGTTGAAGAGGCGCTGCTGCGCCTTCTTCGCAATGCTGTCTGTGTGGGTGGACCAATTCAGTTTGTCTGTGATGTGTACGCCGAGGAACTTAAAACTTACTACCCTCTCCACTACTGTTCCATCGATGTGGATAGGGGGGTGTTCCCTCTGCTGTTTCCTGAAGTCCACAATCATCTCCTTAGTTTTGTTGACGTTGAGTGTGAGGTTATTTTCCTGACACCACACTCCGAGGGCCCTCACCTCCTCCCTGTAGGCCGTCTCGTCGTTGTTGGTAATCAAGCCTACCACTGTTGTGTCATCCGCAAACTTGATGATTGAGTTGGAGGCGTGCGTCGCCACGCAGTCGTGGGTGAACAGGGATTACAGGAGAGGGCTCAGAACGCACCCTAGTGGGGCCCCAGTGTTGAGGAAGTGAGTGCTACGGGGCGGTAGTCGTTTAGCTCAGTTACCTTAGCTTTCTTGGGAACAGGTACAATGGTGGCCCTCTTGAAGCATGTGGGAACAACAGACTGGGATAGGGATTGATTGAATATGTCCGTAAACACACCAGCCAGCTGGTCTGTGCATGCTCTGAGGGCGCGGCTGGGGATGCCGTCTGGGCCTGCAGCCTTGCGAGGGTTCAACTAGGAAAAGATACCCTTAATCTTAGATTTGGGACCCCACAGCCACTCCACTGAATAGCAGGCTAATGATTGCTTTGCCATGCTCGCAGTTAGCCTCTGATTCCTTGTTGAATTTGTGATTTCCAACTGACTGTGTAATGTTTATGTCCAATGACTGATGAGCACCGATACGTTTTATCTATAATTTCTCTTCAGTATTTCAAGGATTAAAAACTATTTGCCAGTAGATTGTTGACGTGATTCATGATGATGACTGCTAGCTAATATTTTAAAAGTACGATGTTGACATGATCAATCCAATCAATGCTACTTTATATATAATGTGATTTGACGTCGTTTTATCTGTGGCTAATAAAACTCTATGGCAGTACCCAAGAAACTTGAATTTTCTATCTCTACCCCTAGACTTTGCAGTGATGTAGTGTCCCCATGAGTGACAGAACACTGAGCCAATCATGGCACAACACTCCGTATTTTCTGCTGGCTTGCCCAACCACAGATTTGTGCACGAATATTGCATTTTAAAAGCATGTTATATTAAATTAAGTGCCCTTTAATATAAAGCACATGGAGAATTAAATACATCTTTAATATGAAGAAAGACTTGCAAAAGAAATGGCTAGAAATGTTTTCACTGTTTTTTGTGTGAAGCTTTCATTAAATTACCCCTCCCTATTGCACACAACAAGCTTCCATTCTCCCAAGGGGATTCATTGTTGATTTAAAATTAAATCATCAACCCTGTTTACGGTCAACCATGTGTCAGGACCCGGTTACGAACCCAGGTCTCCGGAGTGAGAAACAGTCACTTAACCAACTGAGCCACGAATAGTCGGCAGAACCCAGAAGATGAGGCAGACACAGCAGTACTTGAGACGGTGTATTTAATGAAGTAAAAAGTGAAGTCCTTCAGGAAAAAAAAGGTAAATCCACAAGGTGGTAGGTATAGCATAAAAAGCCTCAAAAGATACTCAAAAATAAATAAACAAGAACAAAAAACAGAATTCCACAAGAGAGTCCACCGGGATCAACAATAGATCACAGAATACTAGGGCTGGGTGCTAACATACAAACACAGAGCAAATAACTGAGGAAAACTAAGGGTTTAAATACAATCAGGGGAAACGAGGCACAGGTGCAAATAATAATGGGGATCAAAGGAAAACAAAAGGTCAAAAAGCACAATGGGGGCATCTAGTGACCAAAAACCGGAACAACCCTGGCCAAAACCTGACACCATGTTACTTTATTTGGTGCCTAATAGGTACTTACTATAGTCACTTTTTCTATCTAACCTCTTGAGATGGGAGTGTGTTTTTTATGAAGTCGAAAATGTGCTCTTTATGACAGAATGCTATAATTGGGTGAAATCAAACATTTGTTTTTTTTACCAAGTTACATTTTTCAAAAGCACTGAATTGGTGGAACGACCTGCCTATATTTTTCATAGAGAGGGGAAAATAACTGGAATGGGGCCAGGATGTAGGAGGGATTGATTTCATAAACGCTGGACACAACTCAGCCCAGAGTTGTTGACTGCAGAACAAATGTCATGTTCAACAGTGGACTGTTGACTTTGTCAGGTTTCAAAATGTGGCCAAACAGTCAAATTCAATACCCCCCCAGGAAAACCAGGAATAATGAACAAAGTAGACATCATTTTTATAATTTTTATTTTTTATTTTGTTTGAATTATTGTGTCATCTGGGTTTGTCAGGGCTTGGCAGGCAGGGATATCCTTGTCTGACCAGGTCGCCAGGTGTACGGTGTTTCCTCAGACACATTGGTGCGACTCGCTTCCAGGTTGGGTTGTGTTTCAGAGGACGCATGGCTCTCGACCTTCACCTCTCCCAAGTCCGTAAGGGAGTTGCAGCGATGAGACAAGACAGTAACTACTACCAATTGGATACTATGAAAAAAGGGGCTAAAGAAAAGTTATCCTTACTGTAATGTTCATAACCTGGATTTTGTTTATTATATGGGTCGTGGTGTGTAAATTTGGTGTCCAAAGGCCATTAATTTAACATAAAACGATAAATATTTATAAATATAATATTAAATCACTCAACACTCACTCAATTCTTCTTTTGACCCAGAAATATTTGTGTTGCAAACTATTAAATTAAGGGAGTTATTGATCTCTAAAGTGTAAAAAATATCCTTCAGTGTCACTGTCCGGGTTAAAATTCTAATGAAAAAAGGGATTTTAAATGTAGAAATTCATCTTAATATAAATGAACACCCATGGCATAATTGTGTTAGTGCTTGCAACAATATATAGAATAAGGGGTGATATATTGTACCAAAAAAATATTTAAAAACTTGAATAACATTTGTCTGGACTTTTGTGCTTCATCAATTACATTCAGTATAACAAAGGTAAAAAGCCATTTTAAAGCATATCACATGATGGTAATATTGTGATATATTTGATGATTTCACCTTTTCACCGTCTAGTAACATTTGTGACAAAAAAATGTCCTTCAGTACAACACAGAAAATATACTTTTAATGTTATTTTATAAAATGCTATATATTAAATATGAAAAGTAAAGATAATCTTTATAGGTCAAGGTCATTACTTTATATAGGTGGCCAAGGAACTGCCTGTTAAATATGTTTATTTATGAAATCCGTCCTTCAGTATCATGCTTTTGTCCTTCAGCACAACAAAAGTTTCATGGTATACCACAATGTCACCCATTATGCTGAATGACAGTATCTTTGTTATCCCATGTTTTCACTAGTTACAACATTTAGTCATGCAATTCAGATTTACTTGTATGAATACGGAATATTTTAATTTTAAATAATTTTATGGCATTTTAAGGTATTTCAAGGCATTATCTTTATACTGTATATGTCGTTGTCTAATAAGAAGAGGGCTGCACAGCACAGACAAAATATTCATGCAGATCCAGTTACTAGGCTGGAAAGGCTAGCCAGAAAAAAGCAAGGTATTGTTTTCATGGTCTCATGCTACTGTCAGCAACAGAATATGATGTAATAGGATATAAAGCTAGGTGGATAATACTTAATGTTAAGTTGCACTTTTGCACTGTAGTTAATGTTTAATTTCATTGCATTTAAGGTATAACTGATGGATTATATTAATTAATATAATATTACACACACACACACAATTATGGATAAAAACTGGATTATGAATTATATTAGTTAATAGCTGCTTCACATTTGGGGCACTATATGAATAATTGAGTATGTACCAGTTTGATTTGAAGTAGTTTGATGGGCATTTTATGTAGCTATTATGTGTAGGTATCTTGAAATTGCATTTGTGTACCTGCATTAAATATACATTTACCTGTTACAGTGTAACAATGAATAATTACAACATTAACTATCATGTAATAATCGTGTAATAATGCAACTTAATGCAACGTAAAGTGTTGCTGCAGGCTCAAATTATAGAGATTAGAAATGAAATAGTAACAAAACATGGTTGGGAGAGAAAAGGAGATGGAGTTGATTTAACTTTTAAACTTTGATTAAGTGTTTTCATTGTATAGCCTATTATTAATAGACTACTAATAACATTTAATGGATGTGAATCCTATTCTGTGCCAGTGTCATAATGATTGCATTTTCGTTTTTTAGCTATCATAGATGAAAGAAGGATGTCAATCCTGATCATCCACCGATCCATACAATGACACAATCTGATGCTGAAAAACGAGGGAAAATTGGAGATTGAATCAGAGGAGGCGCCGTGAAAAAAATCAAAAAAATGAATGTGGTGATGAACTTAACTCCAGTATCAACTGAAGGAAACCCATTATTGTTATTGCTGAAGGAATCACATTTAATCAATATTTGTGGGCCTTAGTGATATGTCTCATTCAGGGTACAGTATATTTTATATTAAAATACAATATCTTTATTTTGTTGACTCAGAGAGACAAAAACAAATCTCAAAGGAAGAAGTGAAAGATATTTTCAAAGATTTGAGCATTTTTGTCAGTGTAAGGCGGAAAGTTTTTGTAAAAAACCTTCAACAAATTATGAGTTATACCTGTGACATCAAATATGTGCTATTCAAAATAAAATAATGTCCTTTTTTCTGGGTAGTTACATTTCTGCCAGTCTAAGCATGAATATATAACCTTGTGATTATGATAAATGGGCATACAATGACATAAAAAACACTTAGTGTTATACTGAATTACATTTTACTAGGGCACATTCATACAAATCACAATAAAAATGAATTATTGGCTTTATTCTTGAATATAACTAATGTAAGGGCATAGGTAACACTCCAATGAACATAAGAAAGCTTTTTAGGGAATTGTAATTGCTGTTTTTTTTTCTACTTTGAAAACCTTTTGTCTTTGACCCATATATGTTTTAAACTATTATTAATATTAAAAAGTACATAAATATAAACAGCACATTTTATGCAAAGCTCAAATATTTAGTTCTGTCATATTATTCTAGGAATATTTTATCATTGATGATGCATTTCAGTCATCTACCATGTTATGGACCACATTACGGTAATGAGCAAATGAGCAAATGTTAATGTTTTGATCTCTATCTCAAGTAAAATCAAGATCTTTAGGTGAAAAATCGATTAGATTTTTTGCCCATATCATGCAGCCTGGTAACTTTACCAGTATATGCAAACATTTGGTGGCACAGAAATACACAAAAGTTGATATCTTCTTCAGGAGATGTGCTTTAAAAATAAGTAGGTAGAATATACTATATTAAAAAATAAGCTTTGTTTTTACAGCTTTTTCTTTTGTTTTTACATGTACATTCTACACACATTTTATATACACGCCACAAATATATATACATACAGTACCAGTCAAAGGTTTGGACACATCTACTCAAGGGTTTTTCTTAATTTGTACTATTTTCTATGGAATCATGTAGTAACCAAAAAAAGAGTCCAACAAATCAAAAACATATTTGTTATTCAAAGTAGCCAACCTTTGCCTTGATGACGGCTTTGCACACTCTTGGCATTCTCTCAACCAGCTTCTTGAGGAATGCTTTTACAACAGTCTTGAAGGAGTTCCCACATATGCTGAGAACTTGTTGGTCTCCTTCTTGGTTAAATAGCCCTTACACAGCCTGGAGGTGTGTTTTGGGTCATTGTCCTGTTGAAAAACAAATGATAGTCCCCTAAGCGCAAACCAGATGGGATTGCGTATCGCTGCAGAATGCTGTGGTAGCCATGCTGGATAAGTGTTCCTTGAATTCTAAATCAATCACAGACAGTGTCACCAGCAAAGAACCATCACACCTCCTCCTCCATGCTTCATGGTGGGAAGCACACATGCAGAGGTCATCCGTTCACCACACTTTGTCTCGCAAAGACACGGCAGTTGAAACCAAAATTTGGACTCCACAGACCAAAGGACAGATTTCCCCCATTGCTGGTGTTTCTTGTCCCAAGCAAGTCTCTTTTTCTTATTGGTGTCCATTAGTAGTGGTTTCAGTCTCCTCTGAACAGTTGATGTTGAGATGTGTCTATTACTAGAGCTCTGTGAAGCTTTTATTTGGGCTATAATCTGAGGTGCAGTTAACTCTAATGAACTTATGCTGCTGAGGTAACTCTGGTTCTTCCTTTCCTGTGGCGGTCCCCATGAGAGCCAGTTTCATCATAGCACTTGATGGTTTTTGCAGCTGCACTTGAAAAACTTTAAAGTTCTTGACATTTTACATATTGACTGACCTTCATGTCTTAAAGTAATGCTGGACTGTCATTTATCTTTGCTTATTTGAGCTGTTCTTGCCATAATATGGACTTTGTATTTTACCAAATAGGTCTATCTTCTGTATACCACCCCTACCTTGTCACAACACAACTGATTGGCTCAAACGCATTAAGAAGGAAAGAAATTCCACAAAATAACTTTTAACAAGGCACACCTGTTAATTGAAATGCATTCCAAGTGACGACCTCATGAAGCTGGTTGAGAGAATGCCAAGAATGTGCAAATCTGTCTTCATGGCAAAGGGTGGCTACTTTGAAAAATCTCAAATATATTTTGATTTGTTTAACACTTTTTTGGTTACTACATGATTCCATATGTGTTATTTCATAGTTTTGTTGTCTTCACTCTTATTCTACTATGTAAAACATCGTAAAAATGAAGAAAAACCCTAAGTAGGTGTGTCCAAACTTTTGACTGGTACTGTATATATAATTTGATATCTGATTCATCTCTTTTTATTACCCTTTTTGTAGTTAATACATTCAATTTGAAAACTAAAATATCCTTAACTAGCATTGAAAAAGTGAATAATTATTCTATAATTAAACATCTCCCTAATTTCCAGACTGGACTTATATAAGGGTATGGCAGTACAGATACCTTTATCTGGTCCATTTTAGGGTTATGGTTCAGTGGTGATGACACAGTGAAATAACTCATATATCTCAATAACTCTCCTGTCATGTTTTTCTAGGGTCAAACATCATGGCAATCTCCCACATTCTCTTCATCTGCCTCGTCCTCATCCTTCCAGTTTTATCGCAGGAGCCGCCCACCTCTAAACAAGGTACCTTTTGATCAATGATGAACAAGACCAAACTAGAAGGGCTTTCCTTTCAGAGGACTATCAATACTGACCTAACATATTCCTATAAGTCAAGTACTTCCTTTGTATGTAGAATTCCTGCTAAGGACAGTATAGTATGTACACTATATAGTGCAGGATGATATACTGTATGACACTATGGATACACGTTATGGGTACATACCAGCGGGTGTCATCACACTATGGGTACATGTTATGGGTACACACCAGGGGGTATCATCACACAATGGGTACATGTTATGGGTACACACCAGGGGGTATCATCACACTATGGGTACAGGTTATGGGTACACACCATGAGGGTATCATTTACATTTAAGTCATTTAGCAGACGCTCTTATCCAGAGCGACTTACAAATTGGTGCATTCACCTTATGACATCCAGTGGAACAACCACTTTACAATAGTGCCGAAGTTCAGCTTGAGGTGGTGATCCGTCATCCACACTGATATGTCTGCCAGACATGCAGAGATGCGATTCGCCACCTGGTCATCAGAAGGGGGAAAGGAGAAGATTAATTGTGTGTCGTCTGCATAGCAATGATAGGAGAGACCATGTGAGGTTATGACAGAGCCAAGTGACTTGGTGTATAGCGAGAATAGGAGAGGGCCTAGAACAGAGCCCTGGGGGACACCAGTGGTGAGAGCGCGTGGTGAGGAGACAGATTCTCGCCACGCCACCTGGTAGGAGCGACCTGTCAGGTAGGACGCAATCCAAGCATGGGTTGTTGACTTTGTAGGCTAGCTGGCAGTGGCTGCGTTGTTGACACTACACTAATCAAGTCGTTCCGTTGAGTGTAATAGTTTCTACAGTGCTGCTATTCGGGGGCTAGCTGGCTAGCTAGCAGTTTTGATTACGTTACGTTGCGTTAAAAGAACGACAATAGCTGGCTAGCTAACCTAGAAAATCGCTCTAGACTACACAATTATCTTTGATACACAGACGGCTATGTAGCTAGCTATGTAGCTAGCTACGAACAAACAAATCAAACCGTTGTGCTGTAATTAAATGAAATGAAAAATGTGATACTACCTGTGGAGCGAAGCGGAATGCGACCGGGTTGTTGAGTGCGGAAGTTCTATTCAGTAGACGTTGGCTAGCTGTTGGCTAGCTAGCAGTGTCTCCTACGTTAAGGACGACAAATAGCTGGCTAGCTAACCTCGGTAAATTAAGATAATCACTCTAAAACTACACGCTCTAAACTACACAATTATCTTGGATACGAAGACAGCAAAGACAACTATGTAGCTAGCTAACACTACACTAATCAAGTCGTTCAGTTGAGTGTAATAGTTTCTACAGTGCTGCTATTCGGTAGACGGTGGACGTTTGCTAGCTGGCTAGCTGCTGGGCAGATAGCAGTGTAGACTACGTTAGGACGACGAAATACGAAGTTGCAATAGAAGTGCTGACTGTTTCACTTTGTTGTCCTCTTTCTTTTCATTTTTCTTCTGTCCTTCTTTTGTCCTTATTTTGTCTTCCTTTCTTCTGTTAACTAGATATTTTTTGTTGTTATTCTTTGTAAGCTAGCTAGCTTCTTCCAGGAGAGTCCCTAGCAACTGCTTAGCAACAAGTAAACAATTCTGCTAGCAATTCAGCTAGCTAAGATAACTGTACAATTTTATGAAAAATAGTTAATTTTTCAAAAGCCTGTCTTTTTTGGTTTGTTCCTTGTTTTGTCTTCTATTGAGTCTTGCAGTTTTCTCTTGATTTTTTCGATGTACTTCACTCTAAAAAAACATTTAAATCTCAATATATACAGGAGCTCATTTTTCAGCAGCTGCTCAATTTAGAACTCCGGAACACCAATCATCACACTATGGTTACACACCAGGAGGTATCATTACACATTTATCATCACAGGTATCGTGGCACACATTTAAGTGAACTTTTAGAGGAATAGATTACTGATATACAATATGAATGATCTCCTTATACACTCTGGTTTAAATTTTACATTCAAAATAAATAAATAAATATAATGGTTATTTGTGAAAACTCTGTAATATGCTTTATGATAATGCAATGGCACTGTGTAGTTTATTATACAGACTACTACAACCTCTTAGAACACGTGCTCTAAATAAGCATGCATGCATGGGCACATATCGAGTTCTTCCCAGGAACAGGATTACTAGGAATTTTGGAGGGGGCAGTGGGAGCAGTGAGTGGTGCACTGTGGGAAACGGTTTAGTTATTCAGACTCCCCCTCTCAACAGATGCAGCGTTGTAATGTACAAAGTTTGAGTGCAGGACGTTCTATTCCTAGGTGGTTCAGGCCTTTATGATGAAGTCACACTTCTCCTAAGTGTTTCTTCGTGTTATGCAACATTATACACGTTATATAACTCTTTAGCGCTGACGTATTGAATAGAAGCTTTCACTCTACCGTAAGTCTCTTTTGTCTCAGATTTTTATAAGCTTTGGCAGTGGTGCTTTGACAGAGTTATTCTGTTTCCAGTAAGTGGTACTTCATACTGTCAGAATGGGTGAAAGGGTTTGAGCTCCCAGCAAAAAAATATACTAGATTTTATTTTCTGAGAATCAGAGGTACCCAGCCAAAAAGGTTACTGTCTGAGTGAAACAGATGGACATAGAACAGTGCAGGAGGAGAGGACACTGCCAGCTCACGCACACAGACAGAAAATACACATTTTCAGTGCTTCCCATACTAGAGTAAACCAAGTTTTTGTCTCACAGAGCTTTAAAGATGTTCAATTGAAGGGGACAACCTTGGTTGCAGCTATTGCTTTAAAGTGTCTACTTAAGTAGCTACAATATATAACACCAGCTGTCCTTCACGTAAGAATTTCTCTACCATAAATGGGAAAAATGTTACTTTGCACATGTAATTGCTTTTGATTTCTGGAACAAACAGAATAGGTAAAGACTCGATGTACATTTGTTAGGTACATATTTATTTTTAATCACCATCTTGTGAATTACTCTCTGACAGTAGGACTAAAAAGTCAAAACATTCATCCTGACTTTAATCAAAGGGAAGGAGAGGGTTGCGTTTGTTCGGCTGCTGTGTAATAGGAGAGATGGAGGGAGGAAATGGGTGTTTTAATGCGCAGGGTGTTTTAATACACACGTTGCACAAACATCACTCCAAATGAGAAGAAACAATATTGAGAGATTCGTAAGGCAATAGCACCATCCCTTTCATCTGTATAATTGTGTATGTGTATCTGGCATACATCAGTGATGCACATAGGAGAGAGAAAATAGTGAATTAGATTCTATAAAGCAAGTGTCAAACTCATTCCATGGAGGGCCGAGAGTCTGCGGGTTTTTGTCCCTCCCTTGTACTTGGTTGATGAATTAAGGTTACTAATTAGTAAGCAACTCCCCGCACCTGGTTGTCTAGGTCTTAATTGAAAGGAAAAACCAGCAGACTCTAGGCCACGGGTGGGCAAACCTTTTGGTCGAGGGCTACATCAGGATTATGAAATGTAATTCAACGGAGGGCCGCATTTTTGGGGGGACCAATTGTTTGTTAAAATCAATTGGCGGGAACCTCCCGAGTTGCGCAGCGGTCGAAGGCACCGCATCACAGTGCTTGAGGCGTCACTACAGACCCAGGTTCGGTCCCAGGCTGTGTCACAGCTTGCCGTGACTGGGAGACCCATGATTTGGCGCACAATTGGCCTAACGTCGTCCGGGTTAGGAGAGGGTTTAGCAGGCTGAGATTTCCTTGTCCCATCACACTCTAGCGACTCTTTTGGCGAGCCGGGCGCTTACACAGTCGCGAGGTGTATGGTGTTTCCTCCGAAACATTGGTGTGGCTGACTTCCGGGTTAAGCAGCAGGCATTGTGTCAAGAAGCAGTGCGGTTTGGCTGGGTCGTGTTTCGGGGGATGCAGGGCTCTCGACCTTCGCCTCTGCCGAATACGTACGGGAGTTGTAGCGATGGGATAAGACTGTAACTACCAATTGGATACCGCGAAATTGGGGAGAAAAATATATAGTAATAATGTCTCGCGGGTTGGATTGAAGTGCCCAGCGGGCCAGAAACGGCCCGCGGGCCCGTTTCTACTCTAGGCCCTTCGTGGAACGAGTGACACCCCTGCTATAAATCATCCAGTGCTAGCGCTCATCATCTTGTGTACTCTACAGAGAATTACTTTATGCATTTAGAAACCCCTTGATTAAAACACCCATTTCCTCCCTCCATTCCTCCTAGTAAACAGCAGCCAATCAAACAACCCTCTATTTCCCTTTCATTAAAGTCATAATGAATGTTTTGAATTTTCAGTCCTAATGTGAGAGATGAGTAGGCTAATTTACGAGATAGTAGAGGACATTTTGTATCCGAAGTGGGGGACATTTTGTAAAAGAGTTCACCTTCCAGCGACTGGAACACTAGAATAACTGGAGCCCAACATTATATTTTACCCTTGTTTTCTTGGAAAGGTCTGTTTGAAATTTGAGCTTCAACGTCCTGTTGGAGCCAGTGATATCAGCTGTGCACATGGTGTGAAAAGAAGTGACCTCAACTTGGCAGACTGCACTTACTCACGTGGACATTCAAGAACATACATGTGCATATTTATATTTTGAAAATATTAAGTCAAAATGGGGAGTCTGGATGTAGAGTCACATTTTGTGCACAGCACACACACACACACCACCTGTGCTGAATCCTCACCAGTCACGGGAAATTGAGCAAGTATGAAACACTTGAGCATTGCCAAGTGTTGGATTGATTTTTCCTTTTCATTCCGAGGAAGTTCCTGGTAGAAAAGGATCTGGTAAACAAGTTATTTTTAACCTTTGGCCACCCTGATGAGCTGCTAACCAAGCCAGTGGTATGCATCTCTCCTCAGAAGAGCCACACAGCTGTGAATTCTCCCTAGGCGCCAGAGCCATTCTACCTGCTATTGTGCTGTCCCTCTCAGCGGTGTTGATGTGGCACATTATGGGAGATGGTATAATTACTAAAGGACCTAAGTGCCTCTTCAAGGCTATGAACAAATAGGAGTGTTTACCGAAAGCTCCCCTCTCTCTGGGAACACATTCATATAATCATGTACTATAGTACAGACAGACCAGGACAGCGCTCGCCTGATACAGTGGGGCAAAAAAAATTGTGCAAGTTCTCCCACTTAAAAAGATGAGAGAGGCCTGTAATTTTCAGCATAGGTACACTTCAACTATGACAGACAAAATTAGAAAAACTATCCAGAAAATCACATTGATTTTTAATGAATTTATTTGCAAATTATGGTAGAAAATAAGTATTTGGTAAATAACAAAAGTTTATCCCAATACTTTGTTATGTATCCTTTGTTGGCAATGACAGAGGTCAAACGTTTCCTGTAAGTCTTCACAAGGTTTTCATACACTGTTGCTGGTATTTTTGCCCATTCCTCCATGCAGATCTCCTCTAGAGCAGTGATGTTTTGGGGCTGTTCCTGGGCAACACAGACTTTTAACTCCCTCCAAAGATTTTCTATGGGGTTGAGATCTGGAGACTGGCTAGGCCACTCCAGGACCTTGAAATGCTTCTTACGAAGCCACTCCTTCGTTGCCTGGGCGTTGTGTTTGGGATCATTGTCATGCTGAACGACCCAGCCACGTTTCATCTTCAATGCCCTTCCTGATGGAAGGAGGTTTTCACTCAAAATCTCACGATACATGGCCCCATTCATTCTTTCCTTTACACGGATCAGCCGTCCTGGTCCCTTTGCAGGAAAACAGCCCCAAAGCATGATGTTTCCAGCCCCATGCTTCCCAGTAGGTATGGTGTTCTTTGGATGCAACTCAGCATTCTTTGTCCTCCAAACACGACGAGTTGAGGTTTTACCAAAAAGTTATATTTTGGTTTCATCTGACCATATGACATTCTCCCAATCTTCTTCTGGATCATCCAAATGCTCTCTAGCAAACTTCAGATGGGCCTGGACATGTACTGGCTTAAGCAGGGGGACACGTCTGGCACTGCAGGATTTGAGTCCCTGGCGGCATAGTGTGTTACTGATGGTAAGCTTTGTTACTTTGGTCCCAGCTCTCTGCAGGTCATTCACTAGGTCCCCCCGTGTGGTTCTGGGATTTTTGCTCACCGTTCTTGTGATCATTTTGACCCCCCGGGGTGAGATCTTGCGTGGAGCCCCAGATCGAGGGAGATTATCTATTATCTATTATCCACTATGGTCTTGGCCATAGTGGAGTTTGGAGTGTGACTGTTTGAGGTTGTGGACAGGTCTCTTTTATACTGATAACAAGTTCAAACGGGTGCCATTAATACAGGTAACGAGTAGAGGACAGAGGAGCCTCTTAAAGAAGAAGTTACAGGTCTGTGAGAGCCAGAAATCTTGCTTGTTTGTAGGTGACCAAATACTTATTTCCCACCATAATTTTCAAATAAATAAATTAAAATCCTACAATGTGATTTTCTGGATTTTTTTTCTAATTTTGTCTGTCATAGTTGAAATGTACCTATGATGAAAATTACAGGCCTCTCTCATCTTTTTAAGTGGGAGAACTTGCACAATTGGTGGCTGACTAAATACTTTTTTGCCCCACTGTATGTCATATTGCTGTCATAAACATGATAGGAATGATCATTTATCTTTCCTACAGCTTATTTATAGTTTCCTTAATTGACCCCTAGGAGCAGAAGGTAATAAGATGCATCATATTACAGCGTTTCAGGTGTAGTAGTAATTGGCTTCGGAGAAAATACTTCCAATTGCACTATTTTATTGCCAGCTGTCATTTTCCTGCAGATACAGCAGATCTCTGAACACTTACTATGAGTGTAGTTTTCATGCAGTGTACTATGTAAGTGCAGTTCTGAGAACAGATGACGGCAGATGCAGTGTACTATGTACGTGCAGTTCTGAGAACAGATGACGGCAGGGTTTTCCCCGATATTCCTGTGGGCGGTAAAGTCTGGCTGACAGATTTAGAGGTATGCGGATACTTCCAGGAAAACGTAGCTGTCCGCCATGCGGCATTATGTTACGAGGATGAGTTATGTTACGCTCAGTTTGTCTTACACTTGAATAGCAACTCAGCCCTGTAAATGGTCTCAGCAACAGGCGTAGGTAGATAGGTCGAGTAGACTGGGTGTGTGTTCATGTTTAAGTTTGACTTTTGACTTTTTTGAAAGTCTATATAGAATGTGTGTGCTCACCTCCTCTCACGCTTGTCGTGGCTGGAAGAAGGTGAGGACCAATGCGCAGCGTGGTAAGTGTTCATATTCTTTAATAGAACTCAGAACACTAAAATACAAAACCAACAAGAGAACGAAATGAAACCGAAACAGTTCTGTCTGGTACAGAATACAAAAACAGAAAATAATCACCCACAACTCAAGGGTGAAAACAGGCTACCTAAGTATGGTTCTCAATCAGGGACAACGACTGACAGCTGCCTCTGATTGAGAACCATACCAGGCCAATACCAGGGGAGGGTCTGGGTGGGGTGGCGGTTCTGGCGCGGGACGTGGACCCCACTCCACCATAGTCTTTATCCGCCTCTTACCCCGCCTCCGTGGCCTCTTTAGAGCGGCGAGCCCTCGCCGCCGACCTCGGACTGGGGACCCTGGCAATGGGTCCCGAATGGACGGGAGATTCCCGCAGCACTGGACAGGCGGGAGACTCCGGCAGCTCCGGAGTGAAGGGCTATTCCGGCAGCACCGGAGTAACAGACAGCTCTGGCAGCTCCTGACTGACTGGCGGCTCTGGCAGCTCCTGACTGACCGGCGGCTCTGGCAGCTCCTGACTGGCGGGCGGCTCTGGCAGCTCCTGACTGGCGGGCGACTCTGGCAGCTCCTGACTGGCGGGCAACTCTGGCAGCTCAGGACAGACGGGCGACTCTGGCAGCTCAGGACAGACGGTCGACTCTGGCAGCTTTAGGACAGACGGGAGACTCAGGCAGCTCAGGACAGACGGGAACACCTGTAGGGAGGAGACGGAGAGACAGCCTGGTTCGGGGGGCTGCCACCGGAGGCCTGGTGTGTGGAGGAGGCACCGGATAGACTGGACCGTGGAGGCGCACTGGAGCTTGCACAAACCTACTCGAGCACTGAGCCTGCACAACGCTAACTGGCTGGATGCTCTCCGTAGCCAGGCCAGTGCGGCGAGGTGGAATCGACCGCACTGGGCTTTGCTGGCGAACCGGGGACACCATGCGTAGGGCTGGTGCCATGTACCCTGGCCCGCGGAGACGCACTGGAGACCAGATACGTTGAGCCGGCTTCATGGCACCTGGCTTAATGCCCACTCTAGCCCGGCCGATACGAGGCGCTGCTATGTAACGCACCGGGCTATGCCTGTGCACCTTGGACACCGTGCGTCTCACGGCATAACATGGTGCCTGCCCGGTCCACCTCTCTCCACGGTAAGCACGGGGAGTTGGCGCAGGTCTCCTACCTGACTTAGCCACACTCCTCGTGTCCCCCCTCAAGAAATTTTTGGGGCTGCCTCTCGTCTCAGCCGTGCTGCCGTGCTAGCTCCTCATAATGCCGCCTCTCGGCTTTCGCAGCCTCCAGCTCTGCCTTGGTGCGCCGATATTCTCCCGCAGTACCCAGGATCCCTTGCCATCCAAGATCTCCTCCCAAGTCCAGGAGTCTTGAACCCGCTGCTCCTGGATACCACGCTGCTTTTTCCGGTTGTGGTGGGTGATTCTGTCATGGTTGTCTTCGTCCTCCTCTGACGAGGAGTAAGAAATTTCAGACGACACATTTCTGTCTAGTACAGAATACGAAAACAGAAAATAATCACCCACAACTCAAGGGTGAAAACAGGCTACCTAAGTATGGTTCTCAGTCAGGGACAACGATTGACAGCTGCCTCTGATTGAGAACCATACCAGGCCAAACACAGAAATCCCAAATCATAGAAAAAAGAACACAGACTGCCCACCCCAACTCAGGCCCTGACCATACTAAAACAAAGACAAAACAAAGGAACTAAGGTCAGAACGTAACAATCCTTCTCTCTCTCTCCCTCCCTTCTCTGCCTCCCTCTCAGCCCTCTTCCAGATCCGCCCCCAGATCACTGGCTGTGTCTCCCATGACATGAACACATTCCGCTGCAGATGGAATGTCGGAGTTTTCCAGAACCTCACAGAACCCAGAGACCTGCGGATATTCTACTACATTAATGATAGGAAGTGAGAGAAAAAATATTCCCTAATTAAGGGAGACATAAACATTCTGGAGCTGAAATTAAATAAATTTAATATTTGAGAGCCAAATAGTTTTTCTTCTGAAATCATTTGTAGTTCTTAACTGTATGGGAGTCTCTCCCTCTTATCTAAATTATGTCAGGTGCATGATGTCAGTCTTTCGTTTCATCAGCACATTATTAAAACCTCTATGTTGTCTCCCCTTGCCTGCAGCATATCTCCCAAAGAGTGGGGTGAATGTCCTCGCTACGCTGACAGGACAAACGAGTGCTTCTTCAATGAAAGCTACACGAAGGTCTGGATGACCTACAGTGTCCAGCTCCGCTCTGGCAATCAGGACATTCTCTATGACGAGGTCATCTTCACTGTGGAAGACATTGGTTAGCCTGGCCCCTGTATTCCTAAACCACAGTTATTCCTCCATTCATAGCTACCTATAGCTACCCTACACTCACCCGTGTGTCCTCTGTCTGCCTCCACACATCTCCCATATTTTAAACCCTAATAACTTTTTTATAATTGGAAAATTACATGTGGAAATACTGAATTTTATACACCGAACATTAGGAACACCCCCCCCCCCAAACCCGTTCCACAGGGATGCTGGCCCATGTTGACTCCAATGCTTCCCACAGTTGTGTCAAGTTGGCTGGATGTCCTTTAGGTGGTGGACTGTTCTTGATACACACGGGAAGCTGTTGAGCGTGAAAACTCAGCGGCATTGTAGCTCTTGACACACTCAAACCGGTGTGCCTGCCACCTACCATCAAACGCACTTAAATATTTTGTCTTCCCCATTAACCCTCGGAATGGCACACATACACAATCCATGTCTAAATTGTCTCAAGGCTGAAAAATTCCTTCTTTAACCTGTCTCCTGCCCTTCATCTACACTGATTGAAGTGGATTTAACAAGTGACATCAATAAGGGCTCCAAGCTTTCACCTGGATTCACCTGGTCAGTCTTTGTCATGGAAAGATCAGGTGTTCCTAATGTTTTCTATACTAGAATATACTACATTTTTGATGTGCCATTCTGCATTTCAAGTGGTGAACCTAACATGGTTTTAAATGTGTTCCAGTGGAACCAGACCCTCCAATAGCGCTGAACTGGACCCTGCTGAATGTGGGTATAACCGGGAGCCACTTTGATATCATGTTGACCTGGGAACCGCCACACTCTGCAGACGTGTCGATGGGCTGGATGACGCTGCAGTACGAGGTGCAGTACCGCGAGGTCAACTCAACACTGTGGAGGACGGTGAGTCTACACACCCTAAAACAGGGGAAAACTCCTAGCCCTGGCCTTTATGCATAGGGCTGGGTTAGGAGTTCTTCTTGACTCTGTGATTAGACCAGGAAATCTCCTGGCACCACCTATACCCATTCTATGAGGACTCTGTTTGACTACTTTGTTCACACTATTGCAGATCATTGGGTCATTTCAGGAACTTTACATTGGCAATAAAGATTAAATGCAGTTGTCATGCCCTGACCTTAGATAACTCTGTTTTCTATATATTTTGGTTAGGTCAGGGTGTGACTTGGGTGGGTACTCTAGGTTTCTGTATGTCTAGGGTTTTTGTATGTCTATGGGTTTTTGTATGTCTATGGGTTATTGTATGTCTATGGGTTTTGTATGTCTACGGGTTTTGTATGTCTATGTTGGCCTGATATGGTTCCCAATCAGAGACAGCTGTTTATCGTTGTCTCTGATTGGGGATCATATTTAGGCAGCCCTTTTTCCCACTTTCTGGTGTGGGATCTTGTCAACAGTTAGGTGCCTGTGTGCACACTAGTAGCTTCACGGTTCATTTGGTTGGTTGTTTGTTGTTTTGTTCAGTGAGTTTCAGTTCATTAAAAATATGTGGAACTCTATTCACGCTGCGCCTTGGTCTAATCATTACTACAATCGTGACAGCAGTGTTCCAGTGTTCACATAAACCTTTCTCTGGACATACAGTACCTACTGAGACTATGCAGTCCAGATTATTTTGACCTGACTAAGGTTTACTGTATTTGTTTTTGTGTGGATTCCGCGATGCGTTTAGCTTTTAACAGCTAGGAAACACCTCGAACCAAACAACAGTGCTAGGTGGCTGTACTACAGACACCGGCCATCGTCGTGGGAAAGACACATTTTGAAAAACTTTTGAAAAACAACTAGTTACAGTAATGAGCCAACCTGGATACTAAGGAGATCCTGAGGGTAATCGACGAGTACCAATAGCTTTAAGCTATGGAGGAACAACATACTCCATCATGGAATGATCCTACTACCTCACAAAATAACTCTAACCCGACAAAAAAAAGAAAAACAGATTAATCTACAGACACGAACAATTGACTTACCGTTGAAGTAGAGGCTAGTGTTCTGGCTGGAATCCATGCAACACTGGAAAAGTTCTGTGAGGAGGTATTAGGGCTGAGGGGGAGTTTGGAGTGAAAATCTAATATTTTCTGGGATTCCTGAGGACGCAACCAAAATTCAGAGGGCGCGACCAGAGAATTAATGCATTCCGCCTTGAAATTTCCTCTAGAGACTGTAAACCTGGTGGCTTTCCACCGTGTACACAGACTTGGAGCTCAAAGCGACAAGACTAAGGGTCCCTGGCCAAGCATCGCAGAATTTGAACACTAGCAACAAAAGGAGCTGATCAAAAGCAGGGGAAGGGAGCTTAAAGAGACCAAATTCGGTCTCAATTACCAATTTCCATGTGAGATAAACGAACGTCGCAAGGGGTAACCGTGCCTTTCTCATTGTGGACAAACTCTTTATAGATGGACAGCTATTCCGAGACAGCTCCATAACTCCATGGCTGTACCAAGTTCTACAGGGACTTCAAGTTACGAAAAAAATAAAGTATGGGAAAGGTAGAAATATCTGAACACTATAAAGTGGATATGAACACACACGTACTCAATTACATGTTCACTTATACATATGGACTAATATACAGTACCTGTCTACTTATGGAAAAATTGCCCTGATTAACTCCTTAGTCATATCTCAGTTTACTCACTTACTTATTTATGGTGCTGCCTACTCCTGATGATTTGTTTTTTTCAAATCATATGAGCAAAAAATATTTTGGTTTATCTGGGATGCTAAACCAGACAAAATAAAAGTGCCTATCTATATTATGAATATGAATTAGGTGGGTTGAAATGATTAAATATAAAAGCACTAAACCTCTCTCTGAAAGCTTCACTCCATTCAAAAGTTTTACTTGAACCCTAAATTGTTCTCAAGTAGATTACTAAGAAAAGCTCATCCATTGTTTAAAAATTGCCTTTTTGCCTTTGTGCAGATTGCCATGTCTCATTTTCAATTAATTAGTATCTCACTTTTTCAAATGAGCATTGCAGAGCTGGCTACAATTTCAATTTCACCCCCCTGAAAAGATAGAACAAATATTACAACAAATATTATGGCTGAACTCAAATGTGCTGGTTGATAAAATACCTGTATTCATGTGAAAGATGCTAGAAAATGGTATTTTGTTCTTAAATTATATTGTAAATTGGAATGGTAGAGTTACATCTTTCATGGAGTTATCAGAATTGTACAGGAAGGTCTGCTCAATCCAAGAGTACAACCAATTACAGTATTAACCCAAAAATGGAGATGGCAGGTGGCAGCGGGAGGAGGTAGGGAACTGGTCTGTCTGCCAAATATACAGGATCAAATCTGGCGGAGGAATAAAAATAGCATAAATAGGAAAGTATACCAGTTTCATTTGAGGACTGACAACTGTGACATACAGATTGCAAAATAGTTGGGAAGAGATTTGTGATGTAATGATTCCATGGTACAGTGTGTATGAGTTGCTATATAAAAAGACGCAACATTCAAGACTTCATGCTTTTCAGCTAAATTATTCTATAGAATTCTTGCCACCAACAAAATGTTGAATATTTGGGGCATAAAATCATTGAAGCTCTGCAGATTTTGTTGTGAGGATACAGAATCAATAGACCATTTATTTTGGTATTGCCCTCAGGTAGCCTGTTTCTGGTCTCAGGTTCAGGAATGGCTGAAAATGCATAACATTGATCTAAAATTGACCTTAGAAATAGTAATGTTAGGAGATCTGGAGAGTCAATTACTAATATAATTATACTCTTAGTAAAAATATTTATCTTTAACTCGCAATCTGTGGATTCTATTCGATTAGATAGATTGAAATCTTACGTTAAAACATCACAGCATAGTTGAAAGATATATGTTGTGTAGAAATCCGAAGAGGGTGGCCAGAAGAGAAAGATGGGATGGGCTGAAGGAAGCTGAGGGTTCGGTTGTGGAATTGGAGACAAGTGTGAGTGGAGTTGCTGGGCGGAAGATAGAATGATGGTCAAAGATGAAGTATAACAAGTATAAAAAATAAAGTAAAAATAAAACACAATTATAATAAGAAGTAAGATCTGTTGACGTGCCCTTGAGCAAGGCGTTGACCCTGGATGCTTCTGTGTGTCGCTCTGAATGGGAGTCTGTTGGATGACTGGTGTGGTGTAGTTGTTAAAATAAAATAAATAAGAAATGAATCGATTTTCTGCATTATTTTAAGATAATTTCAGTGAATAATAAAATGACCTAATAATCAAGACTTATGCCTCCTGACACATGGTAATTTAGAACAAGGGCAGTTCCAAGGGCAGTTTGCCCTCTCATTCTCCCTCTTTCACGTTAACTCCTTCTATGCAAGGGAACATGAATCTTTGGGGTAATCTACCAAGGTGACATACCAAGGCTCTATTGCTTTTAAGTTGATTCATGTCTTTATATGACATTATATATTTCTCAAGGTGACTTATCCTCAGTTAAACTCTAAGTAGTGTGTCCCTTAAACCAAATCGTTAAACCTGCAGGTGTAAGTTTTGTTTCCTCCTATCGTGTGGGTGATATTTACTAACAAACTGGTGTGAAACCTCTCTGTTTTGACTGCAACCCTAGGTGGACCTTGAAAAGGGAATGCAGCGATCGCTATACGGGCTGCGCACCAACACAGATAATGAGGTCAGGATGAGGTGCAAGACGCTAGCATCCCGTAACTTTGGGGAATTCAGCGACTCCATATTCATACACATCCCTACTAAAGGTACTGATGTATTGTTTTTGAAATACTGTCATATAAAATGTTTGCTGTTATAATATGTATGATGTCTCTGTTTTGAATCGTATATATTGCTTTCTATATATTCATATGTGCTCAGAGTCGAGACTTCCAGTTACTGTCCTACTTGTCTTTGCTGCTTTGGGTTTGGCAGTCATCCTAATGCTGGTCATCTATTCCCAGCAACAGAAGTAAGAAACTTTTACGTTTTACCTTTCACTTTGTCTCAAAATACCAAACCTCTTCATAAACAAATGTAAAGTCTAATGCTACATGTCTTTTAATAACACTTCCACTATCTTTCTTCAAGGTTGATGGTGATTCTCCTGCCTCCAATTCCTGGTCCCAAAATCAAAGGCATAGACCCAGAGCTTTTTAAGGTATTAACTTAACTCAATGAAAAATACCTAGAATGCTTTACTTGTACCATTAAAACCATTGCCACTAGAGTTTTATGGGGAGGCAATATGAATTACCAGCAAGGTTGTAATAAGTGTGTGTTGCCCCTTAAACTAACTGTGAGGTATTATCTGTTGTTTACCATAGAAAGGTAAGTTGGCTGAGCTGACCTCCATCCTGGGCGGCATCCCTGACTTGAGGCCAGACCTGTACAGCGACGACCCCTGGGTGGAGTTCATCGAGCTGGACATGGAGGAGCCCAACGACAGGCTGACTGTGCTGGACACCCAGTGCTTGATGGACCACTGTGCCTCCTCAGACTGTCCCCCTATCATCATTGGCTTCAGGGATGATGACTCGGGCCGGGCCAGCTGCTGTGACCCTGATCTGCCTGACCCAGAGGCCCCCTTCCACTCCCTCCTCCCCAACACCAGCCACGCCCTGGAGCCCTCTTGCCTGGCCAGCACTAAGGCCAGCTCCCCAGTCCAGACCCCCACCACTGAGGATTCTCCCTGGGCCGCACCTGGCAGGGAGGACCTCTACACCCAGGTGAATGAGGTGAGACCAACTGGTGACGTGCTGCTGACACATGACGAGCAGAGGAATGTGGAGGAGAATTCAGAGAAGGATGAGAAGGAAAAGGAGAAAGAGAAGAAGAGGAAAGAGTTTCAGCTGCTGGTGGTGAATGCTGATGTGGGAGGCTACACCTCAGAGTTAGATGCTGGGAAGATGAGTGCCAGACTCCCCACTGGGAGAGCCAGCCAGCCTGCTCCAACAGAGGACAGTAGTCTTGTGCAGGGACAGCCCTTCGGAGAGTACCAGAGCCTGTACTTTGAGGCTGAAATGCCCCCCATTCCACCTGCTTCTCCTGTCTCCCCACTGCCCCCTGTCTCTGCCTACACCATGGTGGAGGGAGTAGACAGGCAGAACAGCCTCCTTCTGAAGCCTGGACCCACACCTGCACCCCAGCCAGTTCTAACCAAGCTTCCCCTGCCCACACCTACACCAGAGGGGTACCTGACCCCTGACCTACTGGGCAACATTATCCCATAACAAAGGTGTAGGGACTATGCCAGTCATTTGTGATTGGACACAGATCAGAGGGGGCATGGGAATTCAGTGCCTGAGTGACTAAACCTCAAAAGAGTAGGGTCCCAAATGTCATACCTACAAAAATGAGAGGGTTCCCTGCCTTCCCCCCTCTTCCCGTTCCTTCTCCCAACATGACAGCTGTAGACATTTTGAGGTTTGGTAAGATGTATGTATGGTGAGTACAGGAGAGGGGTCTGTTCTTCAAGGTGCCACACCTGTCTGCAAAAACTTAAACAAAAACTGAGTGAACAAAGGAAATAGGGAAAGGACAAGAAGGAATTATGGTCTCTCACAGGAACTGGCCATATGAACCTCTTCACATATTATGAATGTGAAATAAAAATATATATTTTGAAGAACATCACCTACATGTGACTTTAAATGCCATCACAAGGAAAAATACTTAACTTAGTGTTGTTGTTGATAATGTTGTTTACAATAATCCCAATAATTGGTCTTTACAACTATTAAAAGTATTTACAGTTCTCAATATTGTGTCAAAAGTGAAGTATTTGGTGATCAAGTGGGAATCTACCATATGTGTTCTGCTGATTGACTGTGGCTTTTCAACAAGTCTAAAATAGTAGGACATTGTGCTTACTGAATGTTTGCTGTTATTTTGCATATATACAAAATGTGTGATTATTAAAACAAGAATAAATAATTCTGCTTACTATGTTGTACGCTACCACTTACAAAAAGGGGACTATCAAATGTCAGATTATCCTTCTGGAGATCTCTAAATGCTAATGGTTCTTTATTGTACAGCTATAATGTTACTCATAAACATCTTCCACATTTAAACTGTACTGAGTCCATTCATTTGATATAGTACTAATGCTTTTAAATTGTTTCCATAGGACTACATTTGATTTTACAGTGTCAAGAAATAGCAACCGTTCGATTGGTGGACATCTTGAGCGCACGTACCTGCAATACTGAACACGTGACACGTGCAGACAAGAGTTCCCGCTGTAGTTTAAAATAGACGTTTAAATCGTTGTGATGTATATGGTATACACCTGCCAGGTAGCTAGCTAGCTTTGCATATTGAAGAATAAAACACTGAACCTAGAGATGAAGAAATGTACAGTAGTAAATCTGGACAAGTTTATTGATCATTTCACTCATCTGGAACAGGTAACTTTAACAAAGTAGGAGGACAACTAGTTCTTCAGGTAGGTAAGTTAACGTTAGCCCGCTAGCTAGCCAGTAACTAATCTAGCTAGCTAGCTAAATAACTCTTAAAATAGCCTATGAGCAGGCTATGCTGAATTTGCCTTAAATTAATCCTGTCATGAAAGTGGCAGTAACATCAGTTCCCCCACTGCCTGAGGATTTCAATGTAAGTTATAGGGCCACAATTAACGTTACCTTTTACCACCTTCATCAATTCTTCATGAAATCTGTTTAAAAAGCCAGGGGCATATTTATTCAGTCCTTTTATAATTTATATTTATTTGTTTTAAAAGAAAATTACAGAGCTCAAGGGAAAAAACAACATATTGGAGATCAAGTTGGATGAGACCAACAGAGTTCTGAAATTTTCTCAGACCAAAGAGAAGTGCTTGATTGAGGGTGAGGAGTCTTGCATTCACATTTAGTCTATGATCTCTAGCCAGCAGGTAGCCTAGTTTGTTAAGAGCAGTGGGCCAGTAACCTACTAGGTGTCAAATCTGGCACTTAACCATAATCGCTCTGCTAAATGACTGAGATGTTAAATGTTATTTAAATTGATTTTACAGTAACCACGCATCTGGATTGTGTTATCTTTAGTGATGGGTAGCACTTTGGTCTGGTTTGAAATGCCAACAAAGTGACCAATAGGAACTTTTACAAATGTCCAATTCCAATCGAAAATTTAAAGAATTGGATCTTCTCAAAGTATGGTGAAGAGGCCTAAAATTCTAATTTGAAAACTATATTTATAATGTGTGTCTCCCTCTAGTGGTCCTGTAATGTAACATTAGTCCACCTGATTACGTCATTGTCCCACAGAGCGAGATGGGATGTTGGGGACCGTGAAGGGACTCCAGCAGACTCTACTGCAGCAGTGTGACCTCAGAGGTAATAATCTCTGCAAGGCACTCTGGTCAACGCATCTTTAGTGTACACTATTTCTATTGTCTGAATCCAAGATGTAAACTGTTGTAATAAACACCCTTTTATCTTACAGTGGAGAATGAAAAGTTGAAAAGCACTGTGTCAGACCTGAAAAGGCAGAATGATAGGACATTAGAGGTGAGGGCAGAATGATTGAATAAACTGAATTTGAACATTTCATTCTTGCACAATAAAATAGTTTGGATTCAAAATTGACATTATAGAACAGAGAAACGGAATATGTTGCCATTGCTTCCCCCTTGTGGTTGGTTGTGGTCAGGAGCGGGAAGCTGAGATTCAGAGGCTGGTGGCGGAGATGAGAGCTGTGGGAGAGAGATATCAGAAGGAGTTGGAATCTCTGAGAGACCAGTGCAGGAAAGGGGTGGAGGACACTCACAGAGAAACACAGAGCAAACGTAAGAACACATTACACAAACCCTTCTTTTGAGTGACTGGCAGTGATCATCAATCCTGCTCATAGAGCTGCAGTGTTGCAGGTTTGTATCCCAGATTAGTGCAACCTCACCTGATTCAATGTATCAACTGATCTTCAACACACCTAAAGCTGAAGCATGTGTATCACTACTGAGCTGGGACAAAAACTTGCAGTATTGCAGCTCTTTAGTAGTATTGAGGATCACTGGACTGTGGCATTCCATCTCTGAAACAGAATGACCTACCACAAAATGTCACACATATATCATAATATTACATATTTAGGGCTGCCTGTTTGTCTTATGTTGTGTTTTTGTATGCAGTTGAGGCGAAAGATGCAGAACTGAAAGAGGCCCTGGAGAGGAAGGAGTCAGATATGGCAGAGATGAGAAGGAGAATGAGGGACCAGGAGAGAGAGAGGCAAAGTGAAATATTAAAGTTACAAATGGAGGTATACAGACTGGCAACAGTGCTAAAGAATTATGTGTAACCTGTTTTTGATTGACAGATCAGCAGATATATATTTGTAACTGTTTTTATAGTAATAGGCAAAGCTGCTCTGTGTAAAGATGACTGCTATTTTAGTCATCTGATACATACTGTAGGTAGACCAGCTTGCAGTCACAGTGATTTACTTCTGTTTTTTACAGGCAGGATAGTGCAAAGGTACATGTGGTTTTCATTTGCCGCTTGGGGTAAAGATGTACATGACGTGAGTTTGATGGACAGATCAATCCTAACACTGTTTCTTCTGCTGTCAGTTTGGTGCTAAGCTTGCCAGGGTGCAGAGTACCACACAGAGGATCCAGCAGCAGCCCCAGGGCTCAGGTCTTTTACCTCAGAACATCTTCAAACGGGTGAGGAGCCTCTGACCACGTACTAAGCCAACACTTCACACAGAAATGCGAGTTTGAAGCAACCTGTGCCCCCTTGTGCACACTTGTTTGTTGATGTTGCATGTGTTTATCCTGTGTTTCTGTATTGATGGCCTACCTGTGTGTTTGTTGGTGTGCTCCCAGAAGTTCCAGTTCCTTCAGGAGGAGAAGAACAGAGAGGTCGAGGCCCTGCGCCAGAGAATCAAGGAATTGGAGAAGCAGCACGCCAGCGGATTCAGTGACTCCCGTCTAAAGAGAAAGAAGATTTAGCATATTTAAAATTAGCAGGAGTGAAATTCATCTACAGTAGTGCCTTTGTATTCTTTTTGGTTTAGTGTTCCTGGTGTTTGCTCTCAAACAGTAGTTGGGTCATTCTACAAAATGAGTGCTTTTTCATTGTTTAAATAGAAATTGTGCACCAATATTGAATTTTAAAAGCCTGTTATATTAATTTAAGTGCCCTTTAATATAGACCACATGGAGAATTCAATAAATCCGATTTTTTTATATGAGTAAAGACTTGCACCCTCTGTGACATCTAGGAAAATGTTTAATACACTTAATCTCAACATTTCGGCACATTTTCACCATCATTGTAAAGCCTTAGTTATTATGTTGCTTTGACAAAGTAATTTCTGAAGAGTATTATTTATTTAATGTGATTGGTGATTAATTTACATCTGTCCCTCATTTTATGGTCAACACTGTTACGTGAACTGAACTCTTGTTTTAATGTGGTGAAACTTTTTACATTTTTATTTTCAAAAGAAACTTTGAACATCTAATAGTTCAACCATAGTGTAAAAGCAGGTGAGTTGGTGCTGCAGACAGATATATTTGTCAGCTAATGCAGGACTATTAAAGGTCCAGTGCACTACCTATCGTGAAAAAAATATTACGATTTTTCAGAGGGTGCTGCAGCACCCATACTTCCCGTGACTATGCACAGGGGCAGTACACCTGAAAACCAGGGGCTGCAGCTGGGTAACCTATTAGATTTACTGTTATCTTTTTATATGTGGTGTGCTGTGTCTGAAGGGAGCAGGTTGAGCTAACCTCCCTCTGGGAACATCCCCCTGATCCTCACGTCTCTCGCTACAATCAAGAGGTAAACCTTGTGTGACACGGACGGCGCTTTGGTTACATAGAACTGGTGTTCTCTAACCTGGAGTCAAGACCAAAGGGTCCAAAAATGCACATTCCTTCACCTTTCTAAAACCCTAGTGCAGTGCACATACAGTACTAGTCAAAGGTTTTTCTTTATACTATTTTCTATGTCGTATAATAGTGAAGACATCAAAACTATTAAATAACATAGTGTAAGTGCCAAAAAAAGTGTTAAGCAAATAACAAATATTTGAGATTCTTCAAAGTAGCCGCTCTTTGCCTTGACAGCTTTGCACAGTCTAGGAGTACCCACATATGCTGAGCACTTGTTGGCTGCTTTTCCTTCACTCCGCAGTCCAACTCATCCCAAACCTTCTCAATTGGTTTAAGGTCTGGTGATTGTGGAGGCCAGAACATTTGATGCAGCACTCCATCACTTTCCTTGGTCAAATAGCCCTTACACAGCCTGGAGGTGTGTTTTGGGTCATTGTCCTGTTGAAAAACAAATGATAGTTCCACTAAGCGCAAACCAGATGGGATTGCGTATTGCTGCAGAATACTGTGGTAGCCATGCTGGTCAAGTTTACCTTGAATTCTAAATAAATCACAGACAGTGTCATTAGCAAAGCACCATCACACCTCCTCCATGCTTCACAGTGGGAACCACACATGAGGAGATAATCCGTTCACCACTCTATCTCACAAAAACACGGCGGTTGGAACTCAAATTTGGACTCATCAGACCAAAGTAATGATGAACTGTTGTTTCTCTTTGCATATTTGAGCTGTTCTTGCCATAATATGGACCAAATAGGGTTATCATTTGTATACTACCCCTACCTTGTCACAGCACAGCTGATTGGCTCAAACACATTAAGATGGAAAGAAATTCCACAAATTAACTTTTAACAAGGCACCCCGGTGCGTTTACCTCTGCTCCGGTGCTGGCCCATCCGGATCCCTCTTTGGCGTTCATAGTGGAGATGGACGCGTCCGAGGCTGGGATAGGAGCTGTGTTCTCTCAGCGCTCGGATAAGCCACCGAAGCTCCGTCCCTGTGCCTTCTTCTCGAAGAAGCTCAGGTCGGCGGAGCGAATCTATGATATGGGGGACCAGGAGCTGTTGGCTGTTGTCAAGGCTTTGAAGGCATGGAGACATTGGCTTGAGGGGGCTAAACACCCTTTTCTCATCTGGACTGACCACCGCAATCTGGAGTACATCCGGGCAGCGAGGAGATTGATCCCTCGACAGGCAAGGTGGGCCATGTTTTTCACCTGTTTTGTGTTTACCCTTTCCTACAGACCAGGCTCCCAGAACGTGAAGGCAGACGCATTGTCCCAGCTGTATGACACAGAGGAGCGGCCCATGGATCCCACTCCCATACTCCCTGCCTACTGCCTGGTGGCGCCGGTAGTGTGGTAGCTGGATGCGGACATTGAGCATGCGTTACGTGTAGAGCCCGTCCAGTGTCCAGCTGGGTGTCTGTACGTCCCGTCTGCTGTTCGTGACCGGTTGATCTATTGGGCCCACACGTCACCCTCCTCTGGTCATCCTGGGATCGGTCGGACAGTGCGCTGTTTGAGTAGGAGGTACTGGTGGCCTACCTTGGCTAAGGACGTGAGGGTTTATGTTTCCTCCTGCTCGGTGTGCGCCCAGTGTAAGGCTCCTAGGCACCTGCCCAGAGGGAAGCTACACCCTTACCCGTTCCACAGCGGCCTTGGTCGCACCTGTCGGTGGATTTTCTAACCGATCTCACCCCTCACAGGTTAACACCGCGATCCTGGTCTTTGTGGATCGGTTCTCGAAGTCCTGCCGTCTCCTCCCTCTGCCCGGTCTCCCTACGGCCCTACAGACTGCGGAGGCCGTGTATACACATGTCTTCCGGCACTACGGGGTGCCTGAGGATATAGTGTCTGATCGATTTCCCCAATTCAGGTTGAGGGTCTGGAAGGCGTTTATGGAACATCTGGGGGTCTCGATCAGCCTTACTTCAGGTTTTCACCCCGAGAGTAATGGGCAGGTGGAGAGAGTAAACCTGGATGTGGGAACGTTTCTACAGTGCTATTGCCAGGACCCGCCGGGGTAGTGGGCGGCGTTCGTGCCCTGGGCCGAGATGGCACAGAACTCGCTTCGCCTCTCCTCCACTAACCTCTCTCCCTCCAGTGCGTACTGGGGTACCAGTCGGTTCTGGCACCTTGGCATCAGAGTCAGACCGAGACTCCTGCGGTGGACAACTGGTTTTGAATGCATGGAGGAGACATGGGAGCTGTCCGTGTTCACCTTCAGCAGGCTGTGCGGCGCCAAAAGGAGAACCCAAAACCTGCCCCTCCACCTGCCCTGCCAGATGTTGGATCCGTGGTTTATCGGGCCATTTAAATTCCTGAGGAGAGTGAACGAGGTCTGTTATAGGTTACAGCTTCTCCCCGATTACTGTATTAACCCCTCGTTCCATGTGTCTCTCCTCAGGACGGTGGTGGCTGGCCCGCTCCAGGAGTCTGAGGTGCAAGAGGTTCCTCCGCCCCCTCTGGACATCGAGGGGGTCCTGGCGTACTCCGTTCACTCCATACTGGATTCGAGGCGAGGGGTACGGTCCGGAGGAGAGGTGCTGGGCTCCAGTCAAGGACGTGTTGGACCCTTTAATGCTGCAGGAGTTCCACCGTCTTCATCCGGATCGCCCTGCACCTCTCCCTCCGGGTCATCCCCGCTGCTGGAGCCGCGCGTCAAGGGGGGAATACTCTCCTTGTTCGGGCGACATTCGGTGGTCGATGTCACTGGTCTTCTAGCATCTTTAGGGGATTGAGATACATCTAAATAAAGTTTGGGGATTAGACTGCATGACACCACCTTGATTCCTAATCTGCAAGGGGAGGGGTGAGTAGACAGTGTCAGAGACAGGGGTGAGAACACTTTGTGCTATGAGTTCATTTAACTTTTACTCTGCAATTTGAATAGGATGATGCTTCAAATGACCATAACCATGGGTACAGCTCAGAGCTGTGGAGACCACAGAGAATGGCAATAGACATATTTTGAGGCAGTTAGTGGAAATCTAAGGCTACAAGCTAAATGGAGTTAGATATTTGCATTTCAGGGTTGACCAGACATTGAGGAGGATTGGGATTTTTTTAGAACTCAATCAGCATGACAGAGTGATCTCCAGCCTTGTCCTCGTCAACACTCACACCTGTGTTAACGAGAGAATCACTGAATGTCAGCTGGTCCTTTTGTGGCAGGGCTGAAATGCAGTGGAAATATTTTGGGGGATTCAGTACATTTGCATGGCAAAGAGGGACTTTGCAATTAATTGCAATTCATCTGATCACTCTTCATAACATTCTAGAATATATCCAAATTGCCATCATACAAACTGAGGCAGCAGACTTTGAAAATTAATATTTGTTTCATTCTCAAAACTTTTGGCCACTACTGTAGACCTTACCAGTGAGTGAAATGCTTAAACTTAAACTTTCTTTGTAATACATCACATGTTGAGCAACTATTATAATAGTATAATTCAGTTATGTCATCATACTATTGACTATTGGGTTCTCAAGGTGACTTGATACCGTATTATATTTCCTTTCCACAGTCAGTTCCTTTCCATTACCTGCCATGCCCTGAGTAGCAGTAAGGATGCCAGGGGGCCAGTACCAGATGTCCTCCAGGAGGCCGTGCCCCAGGCTCTATAGCCTGTCAGTCAGCTCAGAAGGTGGGCAGGACGAGGAGGGGGCCGACCCTCCCCAACGCCTCACCCCCCTGGAAAGGCTCACCACCGAAATGTGTCAGGATGAGTGGATCATCAAGGAGCTGATCGTGGGCCTTAGGATTGGCTTCTACAAGGTCCGTGGTGAGATCGGATATGGAACCTTTTCCCGCGTCAATATGGCCTTCCCCGTCCTCACCAAAGGTAAAGGTCACACTGCTGACCATACAGAACTTCATCAACATCTTGGATGAATGTACCATCCATGTAATGATGATAACAGCAAAGCAATTCATTAGTGTAACTGTGAAACCACCACAGTAACCTCCATACACACATCTGCTCCGATGGTAGGCTGTCAGAAGCAGAGGCCAAGATCACCTTCGCACAAATCCTGTCCGCCATCAAACACATGGTCAGTAATATTCCATTTAATTCACATATAGAATCAGCAATATGATCACAGGTCTTAATAAAGTCCAGTTCAGAATTCAGATAAAATATATTATTTCAGTCAATGTGAATAGTCAAATAATTATAATTATAATAATCATATAGTATGTCAATTGTTTGTGTTTGCAGCATGACAAAAACATCATCCACCGGGACCTGAATGCAGAAAATGTACTGTACACCTGTAATGGCTGTGTGAAGGTGGCTGACTTTGGCTTCAGCACCAAGGTCATCAACCGCAGCGACACCCTGGACTGGACACCTTCTGTGGTTCTCCCCCTTACGCCACTCCTGAACTCTTCAGGAACGAGTGCTACTTCCAGGCTGACACCATGGGCAAGCTGGGGCTCGCCGTTATTAGAAGGGGTCTACACCCTCCCGCCCAGGGTACCAGGCCCGTGCCAGCGGCTGATTCGAGGCATCCTGAAGTCTGTGCCAGCGGATCGCTATGCGGTGGAGCAGATGTTGGGCTGTGACTGGCTGCTCCCTGTGGAGTACCTATGGTTGGTGGTGCCACCGGTCAAATCAAATAAATCAAATCACATTTTATTTGTCACATACACATGGTTAGCAGATGTTAATGCGAGTGTAGCGAAATGCTTGTGCTTCTAGTTCCGACAATGCAGTAATAACCAACAAGTAATCTAACTAACAATTCCAAAACTACTGTCTTATACACAGTGTAAGGGGATAAAGAATATGTACATAAGGATATATGAATGAGTGATGGTACAGAGCAGCATAGGCAAGATACAGTAGATGGTATCGAGTACAGTATATACATATGAGATGAGTATGTAAACAAAGTGGCATAGTTAAAGTGGCTAGTGATACATGTATTACATAAGGATGCAGTCGATGATATAGAGTACAGTATATACGTATGCATATGAGATGAATAATGTAGGGTAAGTAACATTATATAAGGTAGCATTGTTTAAAGTGGCTAGTGATATATTTACATCATTTCCCATCAATTCCCATTATTAAAGTGGCTGGAGTTGAGTCAGTGTCAGTGTCAGTGTGTTGGCAGCAGCCACTCAATGTTAGTGGTGGCTGTTTAACAGTCTGATGGCCTTGAGATAGAAGCTGATAGAAGTCTCTCGGTCCCAGCTTTGATGCACCTGTACTGACCTCTCCTTCTGGATGATAGCGGGGTGAACAGGCAGTGGCTCGGGTGGTTGTTGTCCTTGATGATCTTTATGGCCTTCCTGTAACATCGGGTGGTGTAGGTGTCCTGGAGGGCAGGTAGTTTGCCCCCGGTGATGCGTTGTGCAGACCTCACTACCCTCTGGAGAGCCTTACAGTTGAGGGCGGAGCAGTTGCCGTACCAGGCGGTGATACAGCCCGCCAGGATGCTCTCGATTGTGCATCTGTAGAAGTTTGTGAGTGCTTTTGGTGACAAGCCGAATTTCTTCAGCCTCCTGAGGTTGAAGAGGCGCTGCTGCGCCTTCTTCACGATGCTGTCTGTGTGAGTGGACCAATTCAGTTTGTCTGTGATGTGTATGCCGAGGAACTTAAAACTTGCTACCCTCTCCACTACTGTTCCATCGATGTGGATAGGGGGGTGTTCCCTCTGCTGTTTCCTGAAGTCCACAATCATCTCCTTAGTTTTGGTGACGTTGAGTGTGAGGTTATTTTCCTGACACCACACTCCGAGGGCCCTCACCTCCTCCCTGTAGGCCGTCTCATCGTTGTTGGTAATCAAGCCTACCACTGTTGTGTTGTCCGCAAACTTGATGATTGAGTTGGAGGCGTGCGTGGCCACGCAGTCGTAGGTGAACAGGGAGTACAGGAGAGGGCTCAGAACGCACCCTTGTGGGGCCCCAGTGTTGAGGATCAGCGGGGAGGAGATGTTGTTGCCTACCCTCACCACCTGGGGGCGGCCCATCAGGAAGTCCAGTACCCAGTTGCACAGGGCGGGGTCGAGACCCAGGGTCTCGAGCTTGATGACGAGCTTGGAGGGTACTATGGTGTTGAATGCCGAGCTGTAGTCGATGAACAGCATTCTCACATAGGTATTCCTCTTGTCCAGATGGGTTAGGGCAGTGTGCAGTGTGGTTGAGATTGCATCGTCTGTGGACCTATTTGGGCGGTAAGCAAATTGGAGTGGGTCTAGGGTGTCAGGTAGGGTGGAGGTGATATGGTCCTTGACTAGTCTCTCAAAGCACTTCATGATGACGGAAGTGAGTGCTATGGGGCGGTAGTCGTTTAGCTCAGTTACCTTAGCTTTCTTGGGAACAGGAACAATGGTGGCCCTTTTGAAGCATGTGGGAACAGCAGACTGGTATAGGGATTGATTGAATATGTCCGTAAACACACCGGCCAGCTGGTCTGCGCATGCTCTGAGGGCGCGGCTGGGGATGCCGTCTGGGCCTGCAGCCTTGCGAGGGTTAACACGTTTAAATGTCTTACTCACCTCGGCTGCAGTGAAGGAGAGACCGCATGCTTTCGTTGCAGGCCGTGTCAGTGGCACTGTATTGTCCTCGAAGCGGGCAAAAAAGTTATTTAGTCTGCCTAGGAGCAAGACATCCTGGTCCGTGACTGGGCTGGATTTCTTCTTGTAGTCTGTGATTAACTGTAGACCCTGCCACATGCCTCTTGTGTCTGAGCCGTTGAATTGAGATTCTACTTTGTCTCTGTTCTGACGCTTAGCTTATTTAATAGCCTTGCGGAGGGAATAGCTGCACTGTTTGCATTCGGTCATGTTACCAGACACCTTGCCCTGATTAAAAGCAGTGGTTCCTGCTTTCAGTTTAACGCGAATGCTGCCATCAATCCACGGTTTCTGGTTAGGGAATGTTTTAATCCTTGCTATGGGAACGACATCTTCAACGCACGTTCTAATGAACTCGCACACCGAATCAGCGTATTCGTCAATATTGTTATCTGACGCAATACGAAACATATCCCAGTCCACGTGATGGAAGCAGTCTTGGAGTGTGGAGTCAGCTTGGTCGGACCAGCATTGGACAGACCTCAGCGTGGGAGCCTCTTGTTTTAGTTTCTGTCTGTAGGCAGGGATCAACAAAATGGAGTTGTGGTCAGCTTTTCCAAAAGGGGGACTGGGCAGGGCCTTATATGCGTCGCGGAAGTTAGAGTAACAATGATCCAAGGTTTTTCCACCCCTGGTTGCGCAATCGATATGCTGATAAAATTTAGGGAGTCTTGTTTTCAGATTAGCCTTGTTAAAATCCCCAGCAACAATGAATGCAGCCTCAGGATATGTGGTTTCCAGTTTGCAAAGAGTTAAATAAAGTTTGTTCAGAGCCATCGATGTGTCTGCTTGGGGGGGATATATACGGCTGTGATTATAATCGAAGAGAATTCTCTTGGTAGATAATGCGGTCTACATTTGATTGTGAGGAATTCTAAATCAGGTGAACAGAAGGATTTGAGTTCCTGTATGTTTCTTTCATCACACCATATCTCGTTAGCCATAAGGCATACGCCCCCGCCCCTCTTCTTACCAGAAAGATGTCTGTTTCTGTCGGCACGATGTGTGGAGAAACCCGTTGGCTGCACCGCTTCGGATAGCGTCTCTCCAGTGAGCCATGTTTCGGTGAAGCAAAGAACGTTACAGTCTCTGATGTCCCTCTGGAATGCTACCCTTGCTCGGATTTCATCAACCTTGTTGTCAAAAGACTGGACATTGGCAAGAAGAATGCTAGGGAGTGGTGCACGGTGTGCCCGTCTCGGGAGTCTGACCAGAAGACCGCCTCCTTTCCCTCTTTTTCGGAGTCGTTTTTTGGGGTCGCTGCATGGGATCCATTCCGCTGTCCTGTTTGAAAGGCAGAACACAGGATCCGCGTCGCGAAAAACATATTCTTGGTCGTACTGATGGTGAGTTGATTCTGATCTTATATTCAGTAGTTCTTCTCGACTGTATGTAATGAAACCTAAGATGACCTGGGGTACTAATGTAAGAAATAACACCAAAAAAAACAAAAAACTGCATAGTTTCCTAGGAACGCGAAGCGAGGCGGCCATCTCTGTCGGCGCTGGTTAAATTCCAATACCCAAACAGAGATTCAGTGGAAGAAAAATTGGTCCCCCTCAACCCTCTGCGCCTGGCAGATGCAGAGCCTGGAGAGCTGGATGATGATGAGGCGGAGATCAGAGCCTCCCTGGAGGAGCTGGGTGTCAACATGGAACATATACGCAACAACCAGGGCAAGGTCAGCCACAGCCCCATCACCGGACTTTACCGCATCCTATTACACCGGCCCAGAAGAGGCGTGGCACAGAGACTGTGCCTGTGATCAGAGGGTTGGTCCGGGATCCTAAGAAAGAGGGCCTCCTAGCCTACAGAGGTCTGATGCACTTCTCCAAGTTATGTGTCCTTCAGTAAGTGACCAGCCTGGACATGGATCCTAATATAAACCTGCTTTAATCCATTGAACATTCACTCAGCATCATACAGCCACAAATGTTCTATTGAACTTGAATATGGACATTTGTGGTAACACACAGGTACTGAAACATTGGCCTGAAGGACTAATGTCTTTAACAGGTATTTGTGTTATTTTGTTATCTATTGTTTTTTTCAACTCAGCATTGCTTATTCTGTTTTTCTATGATCTACTATTGTCTACTGGACACTGCTGTGTTATATTTCTTACATTGCTATTGCACTGTTGCTGAAGAGTTTGCAAGTAGAGCATTTCACTGTTTTGTTTACATCTACTGTGTTCTGTGCATATGACGAATACGCTTTGATTTGAAGTAAGATTGTTATAATACAATAATATATGCCGTTTAGCACACACTTTATTCAAAGCGACTTACAGTCATGCGTGCATATATTTTTCATGTAAGCCTGTGGGTTGTCCCGGGAATCAAACCCACTATCCTATTGCTGCAAGCCCCGTGTAATATGAAATAGGGGTATAAATGTTCCTGATGAAATGAGCCCCATCAAAGTGAATTTAAAAAGCAACCTTATGTGATATGTATACTTTTATTCATATCACAATAGACTGCATGAAATATGAAGAATGTGCTGAAAGAGTATTGCTTAAAGACACTCCTTGGTTGTTTGCTGAGATCATAGATCGTCTCTGAAATCCAGATGATTTTTTTTGTCATTGTGATTTTTTGTTTAATCTGAGAGAAGATTGATTTTACACAGGTGCTTGTCTCTGTATTATATTTGACCACCAAATTGACCTTCTACCATTGTGTATGTATTAATCCTTGAATACCTAAATATTTTCGAAATACACGCAGGCTTGTTTTGTTAATCTGAAACAGGTATGTTTCAAATATAGGATAATGCTTATGCAATCCAATTTAGGGCTAATATCAAGTCTCTTTGTATGAAGTGCTTCCAAAAACCAATGTCAAGCTCGACCCCATGTAAACAAAAGCCCACACCATCTGGCAGAGCAGCAGATGATAGCCAGACCCTATCCAAGCACCCAAACCAGTCTATACCGGTCCCCTTTGCACTCAAACTACCCTCGACTCCTCCTCCGGCCGACCCCCAACTGCAAAGAACGGCAGATGGCGCAGCGTGGCTATGGAGACATCTGCTGGTCCAGCGACGTTCATACAATAGACCCTCTGTGTGGACCGCTGGATGTGACAGCAGAGCGCGCGCAGCTATTGTGCGCCCCCTATACACATGCAGATCAGCCGAGAGGAGGCGCATGGAATACAGAATTTTACTGAAGGGATAACAGTGAGCAGATGATAGACTTTAGCGCTTGCTATGCAAATTTTCCCAAAACCTTTGTCAACCCAATAACCTCCCCACATTCTGCCGTCATAAGTAGGCCTACCGTCCAAACTTAATAAAGAAATTGAAAACACATGACAAAAAATATAATATGCAGTTTTATTAGGTTATTGTTTTTTTCATAAAAAAATCTTAAGTTAAACATTGAAAGAATTCTAAATCAATGTCTTGTTTTTTATTTTAAACATAATGAAATGTTCTTAAGTATAAACAGTGAGAACATTATAAGTTAATATCTTTAAAAAAAAAAATTTTTTTACAAAGTTAATAAACACATTCTAAAGTGAAACTCTTAGAGCATTATAAGTTGCCCAATTTATTAAATGTCTATTGGTTTTGACAGCGTTAAACGTTCTAAAGTCAAAACGTCAGAGCATTAGGCCTAGGAGTTAATACATTTTCTTATATTTTTAAAGGGCTATTCTTTTTTTGCCATGATTACATTTCTAAAGTGAAACCTTTAGAGAATTAAGACAATTCCGGAAAGTGGGAAACATTTCGCTGAATGCAACGGTTGTTATTGCTGCTCAGCAAGAAGACATTTTAAAAAGTCCCTTTTTAAGAACGCTTCTTCTTGGCACCGCTTCTTCTCCTACTGCGCGTGCTTCAACGTGAGACGTTTGCTCTTTGGACCACAAAATGCAGTACTCGCTTCTCCTTTCTCTCCAAACCTCATCCGCACAATGAATGAGGGCCATCTTTGTCGCTCTCGTAGCATACCTGACCTCATTCACATAAAGAATGGAAGTCATCTTGGTATGGACCGGACAAGAGACAACGAATCGCGGGGGCACTCGGGCCGGCCTCGCGCTGCCTGGATCGGAATCCTCCTCAGGAGTATCCAGGGATGAGAAACAGTGTCATCCTGTAAACGGATGAGTATTTCCTTATAGGTTGAAGGTTTACAGCATCTCAAGAGAGAAGAGTCAAGTCCCAGATCAGCGCTCAAGAAGGGTGATCTCTGGAACCCAGTCGTTCAGACTGTGGCTCTCCTCACAGAACAGGTGCAGCTTCCCCAGAGCAGCGTCCTCCCAAGAACCATCAGCTGGGTTCTGTTGACAAACAAAAGGGGAAAGGAACATGAGTCACATGGACACAATGAGCAGTTCATAACATTCTATATTATTCAATGTTTGAATTAAATCACTTTGAGTTGTAATATAACATACCGTGATAAGACAGCAGTGGGCATCTTCAAGCTGGCCAGTCTTGTCCCCAACAATCTCGGCCAGGCGCTGCATGTCGTTCACTCTGACGATGCTGATGTCGTTGTCAAAACAGAAAGACTGGATGAGGGTGAAGTGGATCTGGAGAGCAATGTCACACTCCCACTCCTCATCGGTGGCCAGAACGCAAAAAGACACGCTGTCTGGGTCACTGAAAGAAAAAATAGAAGCACCATAAGTATATGCAAAATGACTTCAAAATGATTAAAACATACATAGAAATGATAAGTTTACATTAGCATTTCAAGAAACTCATACTTACACATTCATAACTTTAGCAGACTCGTAGACACCAACCGTCAGGCAGTCATTTTCTTTAGCAGAGAGCAAAACTTCCTCTAGTGCATTGCCGGTGCACTGGGCACGCTCAGCGAACTTCTGGATCAGAACTTCCTCAAGAGTCATGATGATGCAGAATATTTCAAAAGGAACTTCGTAAGTGAGAGGTAGTGTAGTCGGAGGATAAATCCGAAAAAATTGGTGAGTCTGAAGAGACTGTGCTGCGTTTTAATACCCTTGAGCTCGTGGCCCCGGTAAATACACAGTGCTCTGATTGGTTGACCTGAATGGTGCATTGGTATGCTAATGTCATTGTCCCACTCTAGCTCATGGCAGATTGATAGGGGTCATTACGGCTCGTCTTTTTCTGTGCAAGGCATGCTCTCCAATCGAAAATAAACTATGTTGCATTACGTTCATATGCATTTATAATATTTCTAATGTTATACATGTTCAAAAAATAGAGATTTGGGCTGTCATATTTTGCATTGCGAGTTTACTTGAGTTTTTATAGTTTCAAATGCCGCACTGATGCCAATGGCATCGAAAGATGCTTTAGGGGGTATGCAATTGATCATTTATCAAATCAGACTATTCGCTACTGAAACTAAACATCCAAAGAAGGGCAATTGAATAATAAATCTGCGTAAAGTGTTTAAAAGTGCCCGAATTGTCTCTGATTAAGATTATGTAGGCTGATTTCAGTTTTAGGTGAAGGTGTGTGAACACCAACAATAGCATGGTGAAAATAAAGTCTGCATAAGACGCACCATCCCCCCTTTGGAGAAGGCAGGTGGCAATCCGTAGAACCTGATCAAAAACGGCCCCTATTGTGTCTGCAGCAACTCATATTATCACGCTCTCCATACAAATGCAAATTAACCGCGCGTGCCAGGACACCGTGTGTGCCTCACAATATGCACTGCTGGCCTATACTGACCACGTGATCGACATCAGCGGTCGGAACTTTCTGCATGGTTTTATTTATTTACTTTTGACACATGGACCAATGAAGAGCCATGCTTTTCCATAAAAGTAATTCTAAAAGTTGAGCAAGCCTATGCCCAAATCCAGATATTGCACAACTATGTAATGATCCTTTATTAGAATATAACTGTCAACAGGTAGCCTACGTTTAAAGAAACACATATACCTTACAGGCATATTTCAAGCCACTGCATTTGCACACTTTTATCGCATTTGGTGATATTTAAGGTGCATAAAATAATCTAGAATTGGTTTGAGTAATTCTATAATTCTAGAGGGTCAGTGATTGACTCAGCGCCATTGTTTGATGGATAGCAGCGCAGCAGATGGAGGATTTCTATGAGGACACCCCCTGTCACCCTGACTGACCCCGACCCCGACGAGCGCTGCTCCTGTTGTCCTCGAGTCTTTGCATTCACTGGACGAAAAAAATCTGTTGTCTGAGTTTTGATCCAATTTAAATGTGAATAAAGCGAGCGTATGGACAAAAAAGAGGCCACGAGCCTAAATTGCAGCACAGGGTTGAATCCTTCCGAAAATATGCTGTTTTGATCAAACAAGGTTATTTTGCTACAAAACATTGATTGTGGCAATCATTGGTTTATTATCAGGCAATCATTAGTTGAGAAGTTTAAATGGCTGATGCACGACAACAACCCATAGCTTGCATAGGTTAATGCACAACAGTTTACAAACACAACAGATTGAGTTCCTTGAATCAGAGTTTGATTCATCTGATAGCAGCTCAAAGACTAGGCTCTTTTTTTGGAAGGATCAACTCAGCATGGCAACAGGGCAGGCGCGTGGAAGTCGATATGCAACGCATTGTTCTTGAAGTAGCACATCTGTCGGACGGGGTCCCCCTCCCCAGTAGCGCTTGACAGGTGTTCCTGGCTCAGGTCATGGCTTGCTCGGGCGAATGACATGCTGCACGTTGAGCCATGACTCGAAACGTATTTGTGCAGATGCAAATTAGCCAAAGCACACAACCAGACAAATCATACTTTCCATTAGCAAATAGCAAACAACGTTCTATTCATTTAGTAGTGTCTGACTGCTGTAGCAATCATGTTGGTTCTTAGTAGCCTATACTAAATAATCAAATGGGGAATGCAAGATTAAGTTGGGTTTGTAACTTGCATGTTGAAACCCTGTGGTCACAATGTAGGATGCTTTGTGTATACAATGCAATACAATAATATAGGGGAAGCTGTGAGACTATATTACATTCTCCAAGCTATTGTGTTTGCCTCTGTGCTTTTTAAATTAAAATCATAATCAAATCCAATTGTATTGGTCCATACACATATGCATCAGATGTTATTGCGGTGTAGCGAAATGCTTGTGTTCCTAGCTCCAACAGTGCACAATACACACTACTCTAAAAAAGAATGGAAGTAAGACATATATACATTTTAGGACACACAATGTGGAGTCCCGAGTATAAATATATATAGCCTACATGTGATATAATGTATAGACATTGTGGACAGTATGTGGTTAGAATATGTCTGTATAGCCTATCTGAAGAATATGTAGGACAGAACTGTATGTACAGCAATAGTTGAATAGGATGTCCTTGACTAGCAAACAGTAGGCCTATATACATCAGAAATGGGTAAAACAGTATGAAACATTATTAAAGTAACCAGTGTTCAATTATTGAAGTGTATATGTATGCAGGACAGCAGGCTCTACGGTGTAGGATTGAGTAACCAGGTGGTAGCCGGCTAGTGACAGTGACTAAGTTCAGGACAGGGTACTGCGTGGAGGCCGGATAGCGGTGGCTATTTATCAGTCTGATTATCTATTTAGTAACGCGCTCTAACAATTTCTTATTCTGAGAGAAACTTTTTATGCTCTCTATGCATAATAGCAGCAGCAAGTCATTGTCCATTATGCATTGCGGGTGCAGAATTACCTCTGCTTTTATCACGCAGCAGTAGTTTTCTTTGTTGACCCCTCACCTTCACCCACAGACAGATGGGATCTTGTTGCTATGGAGAGAGATACAGGCATCCGCAGATGCCACGCGCCTGAAGTGAGCCCTGCAAAGCAGCGACGCATGCCATAATCGGATGCAAATAGAAACGTTGGGCCAATTCTGTTCTCCAATAAATGCCTATTCAGTTATCTGGATATTAAAGTAAGTAACACAATAATATTTTGCGTCTAAATAAATTTAGATTTCCAGAAATATTTATGACTACATAAAGTTGGCATATATACATACTCTATTTGAATCATGAAGGGTGCATCAGAAAAATTGAACAAATGTAGAAAGTAACGCTGTAGCGATATCGTTATGTAGTTTGGAAGCCCTTAGTGTTACACTTGGATATGGTTGTGGATTTTACAGTAGGTTAATAACCTCATCATTCAAACCGACCCTGCACGAGTCTGAATTCATTAATCCAGTACATCGGATGAAGGTCAGGGAGTTTCGTATTTGATCCATTCAAGCGAAACTGCCCTGTCCTTTCTTCAATAGTTTTGACTATAGACACGCGCCTGCTAGGGCGGGTCACTCGTGCATTGTCGCCCAGCAGCCAATCACAGAACGCGTGTGTGCCGGGGTCTTGCCTATAAATATGATCTGTTTCTCACAAACAGCACAAACATACTGCACTTCTGTTTTATCCTCATCAACATCTTCTCAATTGAGCTCTACAAACGTAACTATCTATCTTCAAGATGGAAGCTATTGGCACATCTCTGAAGGAAGCTCTCAAGTCTGCCCAGTGTGAGGATCGCCTCACTGTTGGTGTTTATGAGAGTGCCAAAATAATGAATGAGTAAGTATTTTATCTACTAAACGTGTGCTTTATTTATACCTTTCTTGACATTTACTCATTTACTGACACAATTGTGTTATTTTATGATAATATTGACCAATGAAAGTACATGTTTTCTATCTCAACAGTGACCCAGACAGCGTGTCTCTCTGTGTTCTGGCCACCGATGAGGAGTGGGAGTGTGACATTGCTCTCCAGATCCACTTCACCCTCATCCAGTCTTTCTGTTTTGACAACGACATCAGCATCGTCAGAGTGAACGACATTCAGCGCCTGGCCGAGATTGTTGGGGACAAGACTGGCCAGCTTGAAGATGCCCACTGCTGTCTTATCACGGTATGTTATATTACAACTCAAAGTGATTTAATTCAAACATTGAATAATATAGAATGTTATGAACTGCTCATTGTGTCCATGTGACTCATGTTCCTTTCCCCTTTTGTTTGTCAACAGAACCCAGCTGATGGTTCTTGGGAGGACGCTGCTCTGGGGAAGCTGCACCTGTTCTGTGAGGAGAGCCACAGTCTGAACGACTGGGTTCCAGAGATCACCCTTCTTGAGCGCTGATCTGGGACTTGACTCTTCTCTCTTGAGATGCTGTAAACCTTCAACCTATAAGGAAATACTCATCCGTTTACAGGATGACACTGTTTCTCATCCCTGGATACTCCTGAGGAGGATTCCGATCCAGGCAGCGCGAGGCCGGCCCAAGTGGCCCCCACGATTCGTTGTCTCTTGTCCCGTCCATACCAAGATGACTTCCATTCTTTATGTGAATGAGGTCAGGTATGCCACGAGAGCGACAAAAATGGCCCTCATTCTTTGTGCGGATGAGGTTTGGAGAGAAAGGAGAAGTGAGTTCTGCATCTTGTGGTCCGAAGAGCAAACGTCTCACGTTGAAGCACGCGCAGTAGGAGAAGAAGCGGTGCCAAGAAGAAGCGTTCTTAAAAAGGGACTTTTTAAAATGTCTTTCTTGCTGAGCAGGATAACGCCGTTGCATTCAGCGATATACTTACCACTTTCCAGAATTGTCTTAATTCTCTAAAGGTTTCACTTTAGATGATTTAAATATGACAAAAACAGAAAACAGAAATACATTTTTTTAAATGTACTTAGAATACTCTAAAGGTTTAACTTTAGACCTTTAACATGAGATTTATTAAAATTTTTATGAAAGATTATTTCAGTTGTTATTATCGAAAATGTTACAATATTGAACTCCTGATTATGTCAACAACTAAAAAGAAAGATATATTACATTTGTTGTTCTCTAAAATGTTGTGCTGTTGAATTCTTGATTATGTCAAAAAATAAGAAAGAAGATACATGAATAAATGCATTTGTTATTTTCTAAATTTTTCGCTTTAGACATTTCTTGTACGACAAAAATATTAGTAAAAATTTGAATGTAAATCTTGGGTCTTGAATGTTCTATACATACTAGACACACATTTAAGTGTGGTAACAAATCAGTCTCCCATCCAGCATTTGTAAATAAACATTAGCTCTTACACACTGTTTGGTGCTCTTACCAGTACCCAACACTTGTACATCCCATAGGCCTGATGTACTGTGGTCTATCCTAATTGCCACCTGTCATCATGGACTGTCATAGCCATGTGTGTGCAGTGTCGTTGTTTACAAACTACTGCCCCTGCAGGCCCATGTCTATTCTAACCTCTTGAAGCATCTACCTGTGAGAGGCATATCACTGTGTTTACAGCATCCCAGGTTCAGTTGAAGGGATCCCTCCCTATATGTTAGCCCTAACTCTCAGACCTCTCCCCACCAACATACAGAGCTTCAGTGATGGGAAGTAGTGAACTACATGGTGTTCAACTAGTTATTTTATTACATTTGGCTTTATCTTGGTGGTAGTTGAACTAAATTTAAATCTTGGTAGTGTTTTCAGTAGTTCATTACTTTGTGCCAGTGTAGCAATGTAGCTAACTACCTGAACTACCTTATACTTTTATTTTCAAAAACAACAGAAGATATGGGTAAAGTAGGCAAGATGTACGTTCTTTTTCAGCATCTGACCTGCCTAACTCTCACTTGAAACAGTTTTTGTGTTTAATAAGCTAAATGACAGATTAAACTCTGACTCCAGAGTGAGCTGCTCTTGCATTTTGTAGTCTGCCATTTCAGATTTAAATAAAAATGTTCACAAAGTAGTTTGGATTTAGTGAACTACTTTTACAAATAAACTTTAGTTAAGTAAACTATATGTTTGTTAAGGGTAGCTTTATTGTAGCGTATCTTGTTCCAGTGTGAAGTAAACTATATGTTCAGAGTAGCTTCCCCAACACTGAAGAGCTTGAGTCTGTGCCTTAAGACCCACCACCACACACAGCTTAGTAGCATATACAGTATAGCAGTACAGGAGAACAATTGGAGTTTCTGTCCACTAATCAAATGGCAGGTAACCAGAGTGATTGATCATTAATACATTGATTATATATTGTCACTTGATGTCCTTAGCCACTTAAGAGTTGAGATATGGGCGGCAGCGTAGCCTAGTGGTTAGAGCGTTGGACTAGTAACCGGAAGGTTGCGAGTTCAAACCCCTGAGCTGACAAGGTACAAATCTGTTGTTCTGCCCCTCTGTTGTTCTGCCCCTCTGTTGTTCTGCCCCTCTGTTGTTCTGCCCCTCTGTTGTTCTGCCCCTGAACAGGCAGTTATCCCACTGTTCCCAGGCCGTCATTGAAAATAAGAATATGTTCTTAAATGACTTGCCTGGTTAAATAAAAAAACAAATAAAAAAGAGTTGAGATATGGTTCAATGCCTTAATCATTGTCTCATATCATAATTAGGCACATCTATTTACATTGAATTCATCATCAAATTTCCCGACAGTGTTTTATGATGATGGTGCATAGCATTCACACCTACTTCCAATTGCATGTTGCAGCAGGATTAGGATTATAGTCATTTTGGTGCTGTGAACTAGAGTTTGCACCTGATTCTAACTTCTATGGTCAAGGTGTGTTTAGGTGTTGTGCCTCAAATCAGTCCTGTGTGTAGACTGCTGCATGTGGTAGCTTTCCATTTTTGGGGAAGCTACCAGGTGTAACAGTATAACTTTAGTCTGTCTCCTCGCCCATACCCGAGCCATTTCACATCGGCACCCCCCTTTTGACCTCCTCCTTTTCCGCAGCAACCAGTGATCCGGGTCAACAGCATCAATGTAATATTATAACTTTAGACCGTCCCCTCACCCATACCCGGGCGCAAACCAGGGACCCTCTGCACACATCAACAACAGTCACCCACAAAGCATCGTTACCCATCGCTCCACAAAACCCACGGCCCTTGCAGAGCAAGGGGAACCACTACTTCAAGGTCTCAGAGCAAGTGATGTCACCAATTGAAATGCTATTAGCGTGTACCACTGCTAACTAGTTAGCCGTTTCACATCGATTACACAAGCTACCAATTTCTTAACGTTGGAAGTAATTTAGCAAATTAAACTCAAAAACTGTTTCAAGTGAGAATTAGGCAGGTCTGAGGCCGAAAAAGAAAGGAAATCTTGCCTACTTTATACGTATTTTCTGTTATTTTTGCAAAAAAATGTAGACTGTAGTTCCAGTAGTTAGCTACACTGCTACCTGGCAACAACTACTGAAAACACTACCAAGATTTCAGTTTAGTTCAACTACTACCAAGCTACAGCCAAATGTAATCACATGTAGTTCACTACTCTCCATCACTGGTAGATTTAGAGGCAGTGGATGGAGGATAGGGGTGTTGCTAAATGTCTTTTGAAGATTCATCCAGATCAAGGGTTCTACTTTTTTTGTGCGCTGCCTCATGAGTCTCCTGGCCATAGCTGTGACACTTCCTGGGATTCAAACCAGGGTTGTAGTGACACCTTACATACTGTGATGCAGTGCTTTAGACTGCTGTGCCACTCAGGAGGCCAGGTTATACTTTTGTACTGGAGTGTTGATGTGTGGTAGAGGAACCTTTGGTTGTTATTAGCTGACTTATCTATTAAGTTCACTCCTGACCTATGTGTTAGTGTGCTGCCAAATGCCTGCACCACAAAAAGACATGTGCAGTCCATGTGGTGTGTCTGCTTAAAACATTCAGCTGTCACTCTCAAATAAGGAGCAACATATCCCAGGGGTGTTTTATGCAGTAGTATAAGAGTGACTGAGTAGCTTACGGAAACACCTGAAAATGACATAGAATTACAAAACCACTCCTATATAGTCATTACTCCATGCACAGGTTTGTATGTCACAGCTGAACAAAAGAAACAAGAAATATATCAAGCTTTTCACTGTGCTCTTTTGCTCCTGCCACATGCCATTTGTGAATAGCTGTCTTTCATTGGAAGTTCAGAACATGGCTTTTTGCTTTTGGAAATAAACTGTGAAGTCATTCTGATCCAGCATGCTTCATGTCATTCATAAGCATTGTGCCTCTCTGTAGTAGTCAACAGTTGCCCCAGCCCTCAGGCCCCAACTCTGACCCTCCAGATCTGAATACCCCTCCTCTCCATGTCCTCGCCCTTCAGTAGCACTCCAATCTGACCTCCAGATCTGCGGCCCTGCACTGAGCTGCCAAGTGCAGCCATGAAATCAGCCCCCCAGAATGGTTTGTTTAATTAGTGACCAAGCACAGTGTGTGTCAGTGTGCAGCAGGCGCTATTGTTCCCTTTCAGACAGCGAACGCCTGCAGACTACAAACCCAACCGAACCCCCAAAACCTACTACCAATACCACAAATATGCCCGGCAATCAGACCACAAACACTGATTCCATCTGCTTCCCCACATAATGAGACAGAAGAGGGAGGAGAGAGGAAAGACAAGGAGAATGAAGAGGGGTAGGGCACTGTGCCTGGCACAAGCCAGCTCTCATTCATCCATTCAACCCCTTCCCCCATCTTTACCACTAACCCCCCCCCCCCCCATTGAAGAAACAATACAGAGGGTGTCCTTGCAGGAGAAAATCAGAACATAGCTGTAGTAGGAATAGTAGGCTGCTTTATCCACATATATGCACGGAGAGAAAGATTGAAGCCCAATGCAATGTTAATAGCAATATCCCCATGGTTCCTGCACTCATATGAAAGCATGAGCTCTGCAGCTATTCATCCCAACAGGGCTGGTGCTCTCTCCATCTTTCTATCTCTGCACTCCACAGCTGCTCTGATATGTGCAGTGTATGTGTGGAGGGGGGTGGCAGAGGATACTTGAATTGCCCTGTGTCACAATATTTCATTATCTGTCCCCCTTCCACCCAACCCCGGTTGCCCCCCGTCTCCAACCGTTTTACAAGGGCTCTGTTCCAACCACATGGCTCTTCTCAAGTGCCTTTTCAACACTAACGGCCCCCTCTCTCTCTTCATAGTGAGCTGAAGATGCTGAAGATGCCACAGGAGCAGCAGATGGTGCTGAGGGAGGGGGATGTGACATCTTCCACTGCCCCTAGTCTGCAGTACCAGTGAGTTTCTGTTTGGTTCTATTTTTAGGGACAGTCAATTAAATGATTTGATTGGAATTATTAAATGTTCAATGAATGACTGCCTTTTAACTTGATAATCTTAATCCCATGGACTACAGCTCTCTCTTGCAGGTGGTGCATTACTCAAGGGCTCCTGAGTGGCGCAGTGGTCTGAGGTACTGCATCTCAATGCATAGAGGCATCACTACAGTCCCTGGTTTGAATCCAGGCTGAATCACATCCAGCTGTGATTGGAAGTCCCATAAGGCGGTGCCCAGCATTGCCGGGGTAGACTGTCACTGTAAATAAGAATTTGTTCTTAACTGACTTGCCTAGTTAAATAAAGGTGAAAATATTTTTTGCTTGCCTTGTGCATTTAGAGCATCACAACAAAGTGTAAACATTGCATCCTCTTGCCAAGTTGTTCATCCTGATTTGAACGATGTGGGTAAAGTTTCCCATAGAATCCAAAGTGTGTTGGGGAAGTATTAAAGGAATAATCCTCTTTCTGAAGTGTTACCTTGGGACTCAATGTGTTTTTACTGCCATAGTGGTTGTTGTGATGAAACTAGTTGTGTCTGGAGGGATATTCGGTTCAGCTGGCTTTTTCTGTAGTGATATGTTGTCCTCTAGTCTGCTGGCTATGCTAATATCACTCCTTACAAACCTGCTGCTGGGGTCAGAGGACCAGAGGTCAGGACCCTAACCAATAAACGTGTGCACACACAAGTACACACACACACTCTCGCATATGCGCATGTACACACACACATACCCACATATACACACAGACACTTTCCCCTGCCTACTCAGCTATTCATATGAAAATCACCAGTGGTTGGCTTTATCTCATATCCTCTTTGAATTCATGATTAATCTGATAATTAAAGATATGCTAAATTCTCTAATTATGTACTGTATAATACTGGTCAGCTGCATGACTGCATCACTATCATTTTTATAAAAACGATTTATCCTTATCTTGCTTGCCTGTGCTTGAAATTCTTCCTAATTTACTGGGTTGTACTGTATATCCAAACACCGCTATCTCCCAGACAGAGCAGAATTGCAGCAGGTGGCAGGTGAATGCATTGGTTAATTGAGTATGTGTGTATGTTACAGTGTATTCAGTACCAATATCAGTGTACGGGTGTGTTTATGAGTGTGTGATGCCAGTGTGTGTGTTTATGTGGTGGGGTTTCTAGTTTGGTCATGTTTGCTGTAACCATGGAGCCCAGTGCTGACATGTTGTCAACTGTTGCCAAAACATGGCTCCTCAACCAGACAATCCTGAGGCAAATCTGAACCCCCACACACACACACACGCGCGTACACTCACTCCTGAACCCCCTATCCCCTCTTGTAACTCTCCTCAGCTCTATATCATTGCTGTGTGTGTGTGTGTGTGTGTGTGTGTGTGTGTGTGTGTGTGTGTGTGTGTGTGTGTGTGTGTGTGTGTGTGTGTGTGTGTGTGTGTGTGTGTGTGTGTGTGTGTGTGTGTGTGTGTGTGTGTGTGTGTGTGTGTGTGTGTGTGTGTGTGTGTGCAGTGTTGGGAGGGGAAGGGAGGGAGGATTTGCTGAGGAGGCTGGGCTTGCCAGCTGTGCTCTGAGTGCTGCCTGAGGGGCTCCCGGAGGGGAGGGGTTGGTCTTGGCCCACATTAGATGGCTAATGTGGTTGTAGGCCCCTCCCCCCAAAACAAAACAAAGATCAGCCACCACTCTTACACCCTTGTCAAAGGGTAGGGTGCGGAAGAGGGGCATTGCACAAAGGTGCATTGATACCCACCTTTTGTTTCAGCTCTGAAAGAATGGTGAGGTCCAGGAGCAGCTGCCGTGGCTGCAGAGGAGATTTGAGACAGTCCTTGTCACAAACACTAAGTCTAGACCAGAGTGTGCAGGGTGGAGGGGTGCAGGGAAGGAGGAAGAGGGGGTAGAGTAGAGGGCGGGTGGGGGATGTATGTACAAAACGAAAGGCACACTTTGCCAGGACAATGTGGGCTCTCCATTGAAAGGAGAGAGGGGGAGCAGAGGGATGGGTGGAGCTGCTAGTATGGGTTGGGTTGGAAGAGAAAGAGCCTTTAAGGATGGTAGGCATTAAGGGGAGCCCGTCAGTCACAGCACAAAGGATTCCCAGAGGACAGCCATATGGGAGCAGGCATTTCATCTGTTCAAGGATCACTATCACTAGTCTAGTAGAGGCAGGCCTTTACTAACCAACAGCAGCTCAACCCCTGCACCCATTGCACTCCTCAACCATAACCAATACCACTGGTTCTGATTGGAAATGGATGAAGTGTTTCTCTGCTCTTAGTAAAGCTTCTCTTCAATTAGTTGAGCTATCATGTACCTTTAGTTGATGATTCGTTGTTTTAATTGCCTCCCTTAATTTTAAGTCTTGTAGTATTCTTAAAAAATAATGAAAGTCTGTGGTAATTGTTCCTCTTTTGATATTTTAAGTGTTGTACCCCATGCAGATCTATATGGATACAGTAGACAGTTAACTGTCCCTGAGCTTAGAGACATTGATTTGGATCTTTAGATAAATTAAATGTAAAATGTGTATTAACCTGTATATTTTACACTATTAGAAATACATTGAGGAATGACCTATCTGTTTCCTGAGTATATAAAAGTTATTTTGTGTTCAGTATACTGCTCAAACAAACTCAATAATATCCAGGAGAATGTTGAAAACACAGTTCTATTTTCTAAATCAAATCGAATCACTCAGTGCACAATAAACGTTAACAAACTGGTCACGCACTGTAAGTTCAGACTCAAGAAAACGCACCACCATTCAATGATTATACACCTGCCTTTCTGAGATGTGTGTGATCTGCCATCTGGTGAAAATAATCAAGTACTGCAGATATTACTATTGCCAAATCCACTTGGCTGCTTCCCTCTTGTGTTGAATCAGAGAACTGTCATTGGCTACAACTGACTACAGGGTAAAAGCGCCATCTAGTGGCCAAAAACAACACCTAATTTAATTTAGAATTAAATTACTGCTCAGCTAAACCGCTATACTGTATTCATTGCATTTACACAGCTTCAGTTCGTTTACAGAACATTAACCATGACCAATTATCATATTGTATATAGTAGATCAAGTCAGGGTCATTTCAATGTGACCCTGACACATTTGGTTATATGATGAGCTCAGAGATGGGAGCAGAAGAGTGATTTCTCATGCCAACAGCTCATCAGTAAGCTATAAAAATAAGTAAAGAGAGTCGCACACTATATAAATAAACTCCAAGTAATTTATTGTGTACAACACCAACGTTTCGCCTTCACTGTGCCTTCTTCAGGGTGATGTCATGAATGCTTGAACCAGGTTGTGTAGACAAACAGTGCAATTAGTGCAACCAATGACAATAGTGAGGGGTGTGTCATTATTAGGTTGATTAGAATTAATTGAGTGAAACTGTTAAAAGACAATAGTTTACAGAATATACAGTGGGGCAAAAAAGTATTTAGTCACCCACCAATTGTGCAAGTTCGCCCACTTAAAAATATGAGAGAGGCCTGTAATTTTCATCATAGGTACACTTCAACTATGACAGACAAAATGAGAAAAAAATTCCAGAAAATCACATTGTAGGATTTTTAATGAATTTATTTGCAAATTATGGTGGAAAATAAGTATTTGGTCAATAACAAAAGTTTATCTCAATACTTTGTTATATACCCTTTGTTGGCCAAACGTTTTCTGTAAGTCTTCACAAGGTTTTCACACACTGTTGCTGGTATTTTGGCCCATTCCTCCATGCAGATCTCCTCTAGAGCAGTGATGTTTTGGGGCTGTTGCTGGGCAACACAGACTTTCAACTCCCTCCAAAGATTTTCTATGGGGTTGCCCGGCTTGCCAGATAGCCCGGCTAGCCAATATGCGGGAGCACTGGTTGGTCAGGCCAATTGAGGTAGTATGTACATGAGTGTATAGTTAAAGTGACTATGCATATATGATAAACAGAGAGTAGCAGCAGCGTAAAAGAGGGGTTGGGGGGGGGTGCACACAATGCAGATAGTCCGGGAGTCCGGGAGTTCAGGAGTTTTATGTCTTGGGGGTAAAAACTGTTGAGAAGCTTTCCTCGGACACAGCCTAGTGTAGAGGTCCTGGAAGGCAGGCAGGCAGCTTAGCCCCAGTGATGTACTGGGCCGTACGTACTATCCTCTGTAGTGCCTTGCGGTCGGAGGCCGAGCTATTGCCGTACCAGGCAGTGATGCAACCAGATGTTGCAGCTGTTGAACCATTTGAGGATCTCAGGACCCATGCCAAATCTTTTGAGGAGGAATTGGCGTTGTTGTGCACTCTTCACGATGTCTTGGTGTGTTTAGACCATTCTAGTTTGTTGGTGATGTGGACACCAAGGAACTTGAAGCTCTCAACCTGCCCACTACAGCCCGGTCGATGAGAATGGGGGCATGCTCGGTCCTCCTTTTCCTGTAGTCCACAATCATCTCTTTAGTTTTGGTTACGTTGAGGGAGAGGTTGTTATTCTGGCACCACCCAGCCAGGTCTCTGACCTCCTCCCTATAGGCTGTCTCGTCGTTGTCGGTGATCAAGCCTACCACTGTTGTGTCGTCTTCAAACTTAATGATGGTGTTGGAGTCGTGCCTGGCCATGTAGTCGTGGGTGAACAGGAAGTACAGGAGGGGACTGAGCACGCACCCCTGGGGGGCTCCAGTGTTGAGGATCAGCACATTTCTACATTTAACATGGTCTAATTTATTGTCCAATGATTGCACATTGGCGAGTAATATTGACGGTAAACGGCAGCTTTCCCACTCGCCTTCTGCGGGTCCTCACGAGGCATCCCGCTCCGTGTCCTCTGTACCTGCATCTCTTCCTCTTGCAAATAACGGGGATATTGGCCCTGTCGGGTGTTTGGAGAATGTCCTGTGTGTCTTGCTTGTTGAAGAAAGAGTCTTCATCTAATCCAAGGTGAGTGATCGCTGTCCTGATATCCAGAAGCTATTTTTTGCTGAAAGATACGGTTGCAGAAACATTTTGGACAAAATAAATTACAACCAACACAAAAAAAACACATAATAGCACAATTGGTTGGGCGCCCGTAAAACTGCTGCCATTTCTTCTGTTGCCATTTTATACTATGTGTTGTTATGTGTTGTTTTAATTGTCTTTTCGTTTGTCCTACACATGCTTTCTCACATGAACAGGTGATGAGATAGATTACTCCCTTTGTCTAGCATGAGATGATCCCCCGAACATGGATTTATTTTTACCTGTATATGGGTGTCTGGAGAAGGATGTTGTTGTAGTGCTATTGCACTGTGCGTATGAGCCACATTTGTAGTTCCCATTCGTAATGGGTGTCAAGAGTGTCTGAGTGGGCTCAGGGGGCAGGTCAGATCTCAGTAAGCTATCCTCAAACAGCTCATCAGTAACATTAGACTGCCTGAAGGCACATTGGACAGGAAATGTCAGAACAGGACACTTCCTGTGTCAAATGGACCATCCCCAGTGAGGAGGAGGAACGGGTGGGTTTTCCACAATGTTGTTTACAGAGACAATACTACAGGCCTGTGGTTTTAGCTCTGAGAGACTGACTATGTTACAGGAAGACAGAAGGTAAACCATACAGCATAGTTGCTTGCTAGGATGAAAAGATGGAGAAGATGGATGAATCTGAATATTGATGAGAACTATATGTGGAAAAATATATTTATACAGATTAGTCTAAGGCAGAGGAGAAATGTGATTGATGTGTTTGATGCCTGAATCCCACAAAGGGCTAGAAGAAGTCAAGTTTGACTCTTCACCTGTGCCAAATACTCACGGCCATACTGCCTAACATGAAAGATGTAAATGTGATTGACTAACTTTCCTATTATTTTTCTGTCCACAATTCTTCTGAAGTCAGTCCAGGAGCGCATCTCTTTGCAAATGTATGTGTGCAGCTCAGACACAAATTAAAGCTTACATCACTGTGTGCGTATCATCACGATCATACCTCAAGTAAGTTTTTTGGGCAGTTCAAGGCATTCCAATGCGCTGACTATAATGCTATAGAAGAGAGAGAACCTCAGTAATTCATCATATTCCTCATCATTGCAGAGGGAGGAGAAGATGATCTGAGGTTGCTCTTAGGGGTGTTTCTGTGTCTGAACTGCATCACCATTAGATGGATGTATTTCACTCTGGGCTTATGTCCACCCCAGTTCCCACGCCAACACACGGCTCAGTAGCGACCCTCTCCACCTTCACAGTCCCCCTGCTCCGCAGATAGACCCAATGGAAGTCATTTCAGAGAGAATTAACACAGGAGGCTAATACTTCCACAGAGCAAATTGGATTTCTGCGCTCGGCTGCCTCCTGAGTATCACTGTATTACAGAAGACCAAAGTTGCTCTCCTCCTGGTCAGAAAGTGGACACATGAGACTAGATCATGACATTTTACCACAATTTATCACTTACATGCTTAGAAAAAGGAGGGTTCTACATGGATCCCAAAAGGGTTCTACATGGAACCAAAAAGGGTTCTTCAAATGGTTCTCCTATGGGGTCAGCCAAAGAACCCTTTTAGGTTCTAGATAATAGTTTTTTCTAAGAGTGTAATGTGCAAGTGGTCTCAGGCTGTATCCAGCTTACAAGGTGTAGACTGGCCAAACCAGCCAATGGTCACTCTCTCGTCCCAGTCTGCAGTATTGGCATTCTGATTTTGTTTAATGGGAAATGAAGCCTCTGGCCCTCATAACACTGTGTGTGTGTGTGTGTGTGTGTGTGTGTGTGTGTGTGTGTGTGTGTGTGTGTGTGTGTGTGTGTGTGTGTGTGTGTGTGTGTGTGTGTGTGTGTGTGTGTGTGTGTGTGTGTGTGTGTGTGTGTGTGTGCGTGCGTGCGTGCGTGCGTGCGTGCGTGCGTGTGTGTGGTGTGTGTGTGTGTGTGTGTGTGTGTGTGTGTGTGTGTGTGTGTGTGTGTGTGTGTGTGTGTGTGTGTGTGTGTGTGTGTGTGTGTGTGTGTGTGTGTGTGTGTGTGTGTGTGTGTGTGTGGTGTGTGTGTGTGTGTGTGTGTGTGTGTGTGCGTGCGTGCGTGCGTGCGTGCGTGCGTGCGTGCCTGCGTGCGTGCGTGCGTGCGTGTGTGCGTGTGTGTGTGTGTGTGTGTGTGTGTGTGTGTGTGTGTGTGTGTGTGTGTGTGTGTGTGTGTGTGTGTGTGTGTGTGTGTGTGTGTGTGTGTGTGTGTGTGTGTGTGTGTGTGTGTGTGTGTGCGTGCGTGCGTGCGTGTGGTGTGTGTGTGTGTGTGTGTGTGTGTGTGTGTGTGTGTGTGTGTGTGTGTGTGTGTGTGTGTGTGTGTGTGTGTGTGTGTGTGTGTGTGTGTGTGTGTGTGTGTGTGTGTGTGTGTGTGTGTGTGTGTACATGCTAACTCTGTAAATGATCCTCTGGGAAGTCGTTTTTCCTGCCATTGTCATTCACTTCTATAATTCTCAAAATTCACGCATAATCAAATAAATTAGCCTTTATGCTAATTCCTTATGGCTCAATTATGTTAAAATCGTGGTTTGACTGACAGACCTAATTACAGTCATAATGTTGGCTGAGATATTACCAGCAAATGACTCTGTAATGGATATGAAAGCCTGGTTCCCTCTAGATGAAGACAGGCTGGGATGAGTAAATACACTTTGATGTGTTTACAGTGATGAGCTGCCTGTGCCCCAAAGCAGTGATAGGACACCACAGAGGTCAGTGCTGAATGAACTGTCTGAAATAGCTCAAACTAAGGATTTGATTTGATGTGCGCAGAAAGACAAGGAAGATAATTTACCCTAAAATGTTTTTTCTGTATTAGGTAATACTGAGTCATCAGATGAATCGTGTCCAGTCCCATATATCAACATATATAGTTTATTTGTTTACATATCATCCTACTTACGTAAAGGTTCAAATGTAGTACTTACTGTACTTTCCAAGCCCTTTATAAGGTTTTCCCCTTATAGGATAACAGTAACGTTACTACTAGTGTTAGTCCATTCACGAAGATGACAACACCATTTCATTTGTCTCTTTAATTCCATACAATCCCTCATGTCAAAAATGTAACTGATGTTACCCTATAGAATAACATGAATGTGACAACACCTATTTATAAAGTCTGTCTGGTTAAGTGCCTTCAGAATTTGTTGCAGTAAAGTGCCTTCTCCCTTCTCCATTGTAATATCTAGCATTGTTCTGTTAGTATACTGTAGTATTCTTGGCATTGCATTGAGACCTATGATGAATGTATTCAAAACAAATGTAAAGTCATTGCATATTTTATGCTCCTCAGATGAATCACACAGTGATGGTCTGTTAGCATGATAGTGAAACACAACCCGTCATTTGCAGTGAGGAATGATGCTCAACACTGGTATTTGGACAACTGCAGGGGGTAATAAATTCATCCAGCGACACAAACACATTAGTTCAACTCTTTCATCACATTCTCAAACAAGGTAGCGTCCTCCTCTCCTGCGGTGTGGATGACAGTAAACACCAGTCACCCCCCTCTCTCTCCAGACCAACCACCCTATTTTCATTTTTGTCATAAGTAACCTTCTGTCTTATGTAACCCTACCAAACGTGACATATCTTACTAATTGAGTATCCCGGATTTACATTTACTATGTTACATCTAGTCTATGAGACCAGGCTGGTCTCTCTAACAACTCATATACTACCCTTCTCCTCCTGAACAGGATATGAATCAACAGTCTCTACTGTGCTGCTGCCTCGCTCCTGATAACTCCGTCCAATTAGATCACACAGGGAACACGCAGCCAAAAGCCAGCACTTTTCTAAAGGTGACAAATATGACAATTACCTGCTGCTGCTGCTCGTGGCTTATTGGCTGATCCATCATGGCACTAATGTTAGGTGAAGACAAGGCATATTGGGAACACCTAGATGAATGCATCACTCTGTACTTCAATAAAGGACTGTATACCTGTTTTAATGGAGAATTACCTTGGTTATACAATATAACATTTGTTGTAAGTTGCCTTTATTGTGTGCTTACGCCTCTGGCCCTCATAGGTGCAGGGGGTTATGATGACTAGCCGTTTAGAATGATTTCTCTCTCACTCACTCACTCACTCACTCTCAGAATGTGTACTGCTTCATCCAATGAGGGTTGGACATGTTGTTGCATGTGTGGAGTCCATGTGTGGTGTCAGAAAACCATCCAGGGAAAATAAACTTCATGTCCGGGTATGTTTTGATATGAGTGGATGAATACAGGAGGCGTAGGTAGAGAGAGATAGATGTATGCCAAAATATACATAGGGGTTTCAGTTACTTTAGTTAGTCTTATAGCAGCCAGTAAGATGATCAGAGGACTCCATTCCATTGAGAGGCCAGATTACATAACACACAAGTGAATGCGGAATATAAAACATCTCTGTCTACAGAAAACTGAATCCTTAAAACATAATAGATTTGAAATGATATAGTTCCATAAATCACAAGAACCACACAGAACTAAAAACACACAAGCCACAGCATATACACTCCTTCCTAGCCCTTTCCTGCCGTCAAATGACATAGTGGCCTCGTGGGTGGAATGTTCATATTTTTCACAATTTCATAATTAATAAACATTCTTTTTTTAAACACTCTGAAAATCCTGTGATTCTATGTCAAACTGTTTTGTTATATTTCAAGCTTCTGTGATGTATATAAAGTGTAATATTGGGATGAAAATTATAATACATTTCAACTCTATATCTGACATGGTACAGGTGTCTTCTTTTTTGTAAGCCCATAACCATGTGTGTAAGGTGTATACTTTTGTTTCAACTTAGATTTGTTTAAGACTACTAAGAAACACTCGATGTGACCCTGATTTAGTCCACTGCAGTAAAAGGTTAATGAGCTGTGGGACAGAATAGCCGACTACGTATATGTGGTCCTCCCTGCGTCCACAGAACTAAAAAACTCTTCTAATATTTTCGTGGACTTTGATTCTTCTTGTCAGTCTGTTAACAGGATTAGAGAATCCAGGACAAACATGTTTATTGGCATAGATTAAAGCACTGGCATGAGAAGGGGGGATTATTGTAATCTGAGCTCTAATATTCACCAAGGTTACACACAGACAGGTGTCAGTGACTGTAGGCCCACAATATTTACATAATAAAAAAACAGACAATGAACATGGAAAAGAAAAGTGACCAAGTCTGTAGCTCAAGACTTAACCCAGGCTCAATCATACATAACATGGGACAGCATCTGGAGCCCAACTTCTCACCTATCTGGTTAGGACAGAATGACAGGGATTTAAATACTTTACCCATAATGCATTCAACCAATGGGAAGCCATTTCATATAATGATTCATTAACATCCAAAAAGTAGTGAGTTACATTATAAACATCTTAAGATAATAAACATACATGTTACCATAAGCACACAGTTCAATGAAGGTGCTAAACTTATCCTCCCTGTAGGAATTGGCAACCTTTGCACTAGGCTACACGCAACACAGGTTAAACCCTGCATTAATGACCAATCATTGTTAAAAACCCACCACTGTTTGACACACCTCCCTAGGATGACGCATCAGGAACACCTCTCGTATAAAGGGGTTGTTTCACCAATTGAGTACTTTTTGGATATATGTAACTCGGTAAAAAAAAAAGTGTTTCATTTCACTACATTTTTACATTCTGTCATAAAGAGCTCAAACTAAATTCATCCGCTGCTCTATGTTCACTACATACTTCAGTCTGAGACTACCATCGTTGAAGTCATTTATAGAGGCGTCAAAATGAAGGGTGCATCATCAGCGATTGCATCATCGCTAACCAATCAGAGTATCAAAGCCAATGACACATTTTTTAAACGCCGATTTATTGACCCGTGTTCTGGCTCTGGTCCAACCCATCGGTTGCTGGGACCAATTAGAACGGTTAAAATGTGTTTGTGTTTCAAAAATTGTCGATGATGTACTCCGTCGGCATGACCTAGCGTTTGGCTGGAGCAAGGAGTCTAGCTAGCCTGGCAAGGTGATGTACATCGGGGAGCTGATAAACTGGGCTAGTACAACTACAGGTAAGGAGTGAAGTTCAAGTTGGAATATGTGAACTGTCTTCCAACATTTACACTTTATCAGAGTGAGTCTTTTCTGTATTTATCTGCATATACTTGGAGAGAGTGACTTTCCCTGTCATTGACTGTTTGATAAGAGTGAGACAATGAATGCATACAGACCTGTCATTGGCCTCTATTAGGCTACTCTTTAGTGACTGCATTTTATCAAGCAGTGATATCCCCAGTTGTTGGAGAGTAGCTCAATCTTGACATAGACTTTTTATTATTTAATTTCATATTGACATAATGACAAAAAATAAGTTGGCCACTTGTTTCTGGCAGCATATGAACCTCTATATCAACATATTTTTGTACCATATCTGACTCCTTCCAGATGAGCCCCCCTGACTCCTGCAAGATGGACCTTGACCTATGAGTAATATAACTTGTCACTCAAAACCCAAGTAGACTAAAATAGATCATCATTGGTTCTTAATTCTGAGGTAACTGAAATAGATGAGGGTTAATCCTTTTGATTTGTTTACGTTCTGAATCAAGGAGACCACAGAGTTCGCTAAATCTGTGAATCATTCAGACAAGGATTGATATCCATTCATACGAGTTGGGTATTAGATAAAGTAATGGATGAGCTAGAAATATGGTATGGATTTCTTTACCCACATGCACTGGGTGATTCATTCATCTGGTACATTGGCTGCTGTAACGGTTTTCGTCCTTCTCTTCTGAGGAGGAGTAGGAAGGATCGGACCAATATGCAGCGTGGTAAGTGTTTGTCATATTTTTAATTAAAACTGAACACTACACAAAGTGAAAACGAAACAGTTCCGTGTGGAAAAACACAGACACAGAAAATAATCACCCACAACCAAAATGGGGAAAACAGGCTACCCAAGTATGATTCTCAATCAGAGACAACGATCGACAGCTGCCTCTGATTGAGAACCATACAGAAATACAACATAGAAAAAAGAACATGGACTACCCACCCCAACTCACACCCTGACCAAACTAACACAAAGACATAATAAAGGAACTAAGGTCAGAACGTGACAGTACCCCCCCCCGGAGTGAAGGGCGACTCTGGCAGCTGCGTGGTGAAGGGCGACTCCGGCAGCTCCTGACTGACGGGCGGCTCCGGCAGCTCCTGACTGATGGGAGGCTCCTAGACGGACGGGCGGCTCCGGCAGCTCAGGACGGACGGGCGGCTCCGGCAGCTCAGGACAGGCGGGTGACTCTGGCAGTTCAGGACGGACGGGCGGCTCTGGCAGCTCAGGACTGACGGGCGGCTCTGGCAGCTCAGGACTGACGGGCGACTCCGGCAGCTCAGGACGGACGGGCGGCTCCGGCAGCTCAGGACGGACGGGCGGCTCCGGCAGCTCAGGACGGACGGGCGGCTCCGGCAGCTCAGGACGGACGGGCGGCTCCGGCAGCTCAGGACGGACGGGCGGCTCCGGCAGCTCAGGACGGACGGGCGGCTCCGGCAGCTCAGGACGGACGGGCGGCTCCGGCAGCTCAGGACGGACGGGCGGCTCCGGCAGCTCAGGACGGACGGGCGGCTCTGGCAGCTCAGGACGGACGGGCGGCTCTGGCAGCTCAGGACAGGAGGGAGACTCTGGAAGCGCTGGACAGGAGGGAGACTCTGGAAGCGCTGGACAGGAGGGAGCACCTGGAGGGAGGAGACGGAGAGACAGCCTGGTGCTGTGGGGCTGCCACCGGAGGCCTGGTACGTGGAGGAGGCACCGGATGGACCGGACCGTGGAGGCGCACTGGAGGTCTCGAGCACCGAGCCTGCACAACCTTCCTGGCTGGATACTCCCCGTAGCCCGGCAAGTGCGCCGGGTTGGAACAGACTGCACTGGGCTGTGCTGGCGAACCGGGGACACCGTGCGTAGGGCTGATGCCATATAACCCGGGCCGAGGAGATGCACTGGAGACCAGATGCTTCATAGCTCCTGGCTCAATGCCCACTCTAGACCGGCTGATACGAGGAGATGCGATGTAGCGCACCGGGCTATACCTGCGCACTGGGGACACCGTGCGCCTCACGGCATAACACGGTGCCTGCCCGGTCCACCTCTCTCCACGGTAAGTTGGCTCAGGTCTCCAACCTGACTTAGCCACACTCCCCGTGTGCCTCCCCCAATAATTGTTTGGGGCTGCCTCTCGTTCCTGATGCTTCATAGCTCCTGGCTCGATGCCCACTGCCGTGCTAACTCCTCCTCCGCTCTGCTTTGGCTGCCTGTGCCCAGGGTCCCTTTCCGTCCAAAATCTCCTCCAATGTCCAGAACCCTCTGCTCCTGGTTACCACGCTGCTTGGTCCGGTTGTGGTGGGTGATTCTGTAACGGTTTTCATCTTCCTCTTCTGAGGAGGAATAGGAAGGATCGGACCAATATGCAGCATGGTAAGTGTTCGTCATATTTTTAATTAAAACTGAACACTACACAAAATTAAAACGAAACAGTTCCGTGTGGAAAAACACAGACACAGAAAATAATCACCCACAACCAAAATGGGGAAAACAGGCTACCTAAGTATGATTCTCGATCAGAGACAACGACATCGACAGCTGCCTCTGATTGAGAACCATACCAGGCCAAACACAGAAATACAACATAGAAAAAAGAACATAGACTACCCACCCCAACTCACGCCCTGACCAAACTAACAAAAAAGACATAATAAAGGAACTAAGGTCAGAACGTGACAGCTGAATGGGGCCTGAGTGACAAACCAAAACATTACACAAAATGAGATGTTTATCGGGCGTCATTTTAGAATCATATGTTCCAGATTTAATTCAAACTCGTTGGATCCATTTTTCTGAGAATGGATAATGAAAATGATAAAACTCATTTGTGATGGGATCAGTCAGATGCTGCAGTTTGCGAGGTCAGCCATAACTCAGACATTAAAGCACAGTGGGAGGTGATGTGCAAGAGGAGAAGAGACAGGAAATATTCTCCCATAGAGGAAATGTCATTTATTTCTAAATGAAGAGAATGTTTTGTTCTCCATTCACTCCTTATCTTCCTCATCAAAATCTTTAATGTAAATTATATATTTTGTCATAATTACGATCATTATCATGCCCATTACTGTCATTATTACCCTCTTTATGGTCTTCACCATCTTTACCATCGTCATCATCCTCCTCCAAAGTCTCCCTATAGGACACACAGAATGTTGAAGTACATGTAAATGTTAAGGTAACTTATAGAATACATGGTTATGTTGCAGTAACTGACCGAATAATGCAAATATAGGCTTGGCCCTAATCTATGTACTCTCTGTCACCTCTGGGTCTGCATGGCAAATGTTGCAGTAACACGTGGAAAACACAAAGGACAATGATTTAATGACCAGTACATACCTACTCTGAGGGCACAAAATGTATCTCTCTTTCTCACACACAGTATCCAGATAACTGATTACTAGAATGTGTGATAGAATAATACTACTGCAGCCATCCTTGATTGAAAGCCTCGCTTGGTTCACCAACGACTTCTCTGATAAAGTTCAGTGTGTCAAATCGGAGGGCCTGTTGTCCGGGCCTCTGGCAGTCTCTAAGGGGGTGCCACAGGGCTCAATTCTTGGGCCGACTCTCTTCTCTGTATACATCAATGATGTCGCTCTTGCTGCTGATCCACCTCTCCCCAGACGACACCCTTCTGTATACTTCTGGCCCTTATTTGGACACTGTTAACAACCCTCCAGACGAGCTTCAATGCCATACAACTCTCCTTCCGTGGCCACCAACTTAAATGAAAGTAAAACTAAATGCATGCTCTTCAACCAATCGCTGCCTGCACCTGCCCGCCCGTCCAGCATCACTACTCTGGACGGTTCTGACTTAGAATATGTGGACAACTACAAATCAAATCCATTTTTATTTGTCACATACACATGGTGTCTGGTTAGACTGTAAACTCTCCTTCCAGACTCACATCAAACATCTCCAATCCAAAGTTAAATCTAGAATTGGTTAAGTAATCCCTCTCACCCCACCCCCCCTAAGTTTTAGATGCACTATTGTTAAGTGACTGTCCCACTGGATGTCATAAGGTGAATGCACCAATTTGTAAGTCGCTCTGGATAAGAGCGTCTGCTAAATGACTTAAATGTAAATGTAAATGTAGAATTGGCTTCCTATTTCGCAACAAAGCATGCTTCACTCATGCTGCGAAACATACCCTCGTAAAACTGACCATCCTACCGATCCTTGACTTCGGCGATGTCATTTATAAAATAGCCTCCGATACCCTACTCAATAAATTGGATGCAGTCTATCACAGTGCCATCCGTTCTGTCACCAAAGCCCCATATACTACCCACCACTGTGACCTGTACGCTCTCGTTGGCTGGCCCTCGCTTCATACTCGTCGCCAAACCCACTGGCTCCAGGTCATCTACAAGTCCCCCCCTTATCTCAGCTCGCTGGTCACCATAGCAGTACCCACCTGTAGCACGCGCTCCAGCAGGTATATCTCTCTGGTCACCCCCAAAACCAATTCTTCCTTTGGCCGCCTCTCCTTCCAGTTCTCTGCTGCCAATGACTGGAACGAACTACAAAAATCTCTGAAACTGGAAACACTTATCTCCCTCACTAGCTTTAACACCAGCTGTTAGAGCAGCTCACAGATTAATGCAAAGTACATAGCGCATCTATAATTTAGCCCAAACAACTCTCTCTTCCCCTACTGTATTTATTTATTTATTTTGCTCCTTTGCACCCCATTATTTCTATTTCTCCTTTGCACATTCTTCCACTGCAAATCTACCATTCCAGTGTTTTACTTGCTATATTGTATTTACTTCGCCATCATGGCCTTTTTTTGCCTTTACCTTCCTTATCTCACCTCATTTGCTCACATTGTATATAGACTTATTTTTCTACTGTTTTATTGACTGTGTGTTTGTTTTACTCCATGTGTAACTCTGTGTTGTTGTATGTGTCGAACTGCTTTGCTTTATCTTGGCCAGGTTGCAATTGTAAATGAGAACGTGTTCTCAACTTGCCTACCTGGTTAAATAAAATAAAAAAAAATAGAACTCTAATGCCATCTACAGTGTGTGGATGTATTATTTCTATGGTAATTTGTATCTATTTGTACAGAGTGAACTCTAAGTTACTCTATGCAAAGGGATTATTGTCTCTAGGAATTCTATCTTTTTACATTGGTCTCATCCCCCACACAAGCCTTTAGATGCCGTGACATCCTGTTGAGATTGGGCCTGGGTGATCATGTTACTGTAAACTATCGTTTGATTGGTCAATGGTGGTTGGTCTTGGTCTTTTACCAAATAGAGGTATCTTCTGTATACCATCCCTACACAACTGATTAGCTCAAACGCATTAAGAAGGAAAGAAATTCCACAAATTAACTTTTAATAAGGCACACCTGTTAATTAAAGGCATTCCAGGTGACTACCTCATGAAGCTGGTTGAGAGAATGCCAAGAGTGTGCAAAGCTGTCATCAAGGCAAAGGGTGGCTACTTTGAAGAATCTCAAATATAAAAATATATTTTGATTTGTTTAACACTTTTTGGTTACTACATGATTCCATATGTGCTATTTCATAGTTTTGATGTCTTCACTATTATTCTACAATGTAGAAAACAGTAACAATAAAGAAAAACCCTTGAATGAGTAGGTGTGTCCAAACTTTTGACTGGTACTGTATATACTGTATATAATTTTGTTATACGATCAATATTACCCCACTAAAGAAACACTTGAGTAATTGAGGAATACAAAGTATATTGAAAGCAGGTGCTTCCACACAGGTGTGGTTCCTGAGTTAATTAAGCAATTTACATCCCATCATGCTTCGTTTGGGTCATGTGTATTTTGACCATTATTTTGGCTACCATGGCTATGCTCCAATCGGATGACAATGCACCTATCAACAGGGCACGAGTGGTGACTGAATGGTTTGATGAGCATGAAAATGATGTAAACCACATGCTATGGAAGTCTCAGTCACCAGATCTCAACCCAAATGAACACTTGTGGGAGATTCTGGAGCGGTACCTAAGGCAGCGTTTTTCACCACCATAAACAAAACACCAAATTATTGAATTTCATGTGGATGAATGGTGTCACGTCCCTCCAGTAGATCTCCAGACACTTGTAGAATCTATGCCAAGGTGCATTGAAGCTGTTCTGGCTGTTCTGGCACCTATTAAGACACTTTATGTTGGTATTGCCTTTATTTTGTCATTTACCTGTATGTTGAGAAAAGTTCTTCCCAGAGAACAATATCAAACATCAAACACAAGCCCTAACAACCATGCTAAGGCTACATACATGTTTGTGGCCACACAGTGTCGGAACTAGAGTTTTATACATGGGGTGGCCAGGGGGTGGCCAAGGCTACTTCAGGGGGTCCATAGACCATGACAGAAAATGAGTGTGTAACCCTAACCTGGCATCTAAGGAGCATGAATGAATTCTATGATTTCTGATTAGAGGTAGAAGTAATTCACTTAACCCTGAGTTCCTCAATGTGGCAGATAGTGAAGTAACCCTTTTGGACCACAATCAAATTCTTTAACACACTATGGACAGTCAGTGTCTCTACCTCGGAACTGCAACTCAATGTATTTCACACACACACACACACACACACACACACACACACACACACACACACACACACACACACACACACACACACACACACACACACACACACACACACACACACACACACACACACACACACACACACACACACACACACACACACACACACACACACACACACACACAGAGAGAGAGGGAGTACTGTACTCACATACTGGAGAGACTTGGGTCACTCTGTTTTCATGAATATATTATCTGGGTCTGTAAGTGTTGAACATCCAAAATATTTTCAGAAAATAAAGCTCAAGCACCAAGGAGATAAGATTGAAATGTTTGTAGCCCACAAATGCTTATTTACAAAAAAAATGCATTTACAATAAATCACACTGCAATTTGACATAACAGGTATCAAGCAGAAATGGACATGAAATGTCCATCCATATTACAAACGTACAGTATCATATTTATGCTCATATATATTATGTTAACTAATAGCAAAGACAAGTTTTGGAATTGGCCTAATCAAGACCAAATTAAATCTGTGTGACATGATTTTCTTTGGATGAATCATTTTAGAATGTCAGTGTACTAGTTAGTACACAGTGCAGGTTTTAATCATGACCAGAAGGACCGCCTAAGTGCCAAATTATCCTAGGTAGATTGAAAATAGCAGAATTATGCAGTTCTGGTGAGAACTGGCTAAATGTTTCACAAACTCATACATGTTGAGGGAGTGTGCCCTTCTTGACTCAACACTGAGAATTCCGAGGTGACTTAACCTGTGATCAACCATTGTTGTCCTAAGGTGGGTTTTTATAATTTATCATTTTTCTTCTCTTGCAAGAATCACTGCTGACTGGTGTTACAACAGAAATCTTACAAAGTTGAAATAGCTCATGAAAGACCTATGTATAAGGTTCTAGAAAGACAACAAAGTCAATGAGAGTAGATGGTCTGTCCCTTTTCACTCCCCTATCAAGAAGCCTCTTGGTTTGATGAACCTCATGTTTGAGGTCCTCTAAATCTGACTCAAAGGTCTGAGCAAAGGAAAACAGAGGCGCCTCACTAAAAACTGTTGTACTTTTAGGGTTGAGAGACTGGACCCCTTGCATTATCTCACAATTCTTCTTTGAAAAATGCCCCTGCTGCACAGCTGTGAGACTGTCAAGCACCTGATGAAAGATAGCTGTTTGGAAGCTCTCACCATCACTCTGGTCACTATTTTTCTGTCCTACACTGCTCATCATCAATGAGTTGTGAATTCTTAAGCTGGTTTTAGGCTGTCTTTTACACACTGTTTGTACACTTGTTTTGCAGTGCTCTGCAATCTCTTCAACCTCTTTCCATAGTTCTCCAAAGTAACCCTCACTTCTGTAGTCCTGTAATGTGTCTGTAAGGGCACCTACTAGATCCACAGCCCATGCTAGGTCAAGAGAGCTTGATTGGAGCATGTCAGAAAGACAGTTGGCATCACCAAGCACTTTGCAAAAGGTCACCAAAAGCCCTATGAAATGTACATTTTTTCTGAGAACAAAGGCCCCTTGCCTCCACTGATCTATCACCCCTATTTTCAAGTGTGATATCCTGTAGCACTCTCAGAACTGCTGGAAGCCTGTCCCTCAGATTATAGCATGCCATGTATCTGCATGCCCACCTTACATCAGTAAATCTCTGTAGTTCCCTGGGCTGCTGCTGTGGATACAGCTCTTTCTGAACTGCAAGCCACTTGAGATGAACGTACAAGCCAGATACAAAGTTATAACTTTTTTACTCTCCTGCAGAAGCTTTAACTGCCTCAGGCACTGATTTTACAGCATCGACAATAAATAATTTCAAACAATGTGCATTACAGTGCACATAAAATGCTAATCTTGCACTGTTTTAATCCGTGCAGACACACCAGAATGCTTTCCAGTCATGACGGATGCACTGTCATAGCTTTGCCCCACAAGATTATTTCTCTAGTCCAGACCATGTTTTTCAAGACAATCAATTATCATTTTGTTAGACCTGCTGCATCTAAGCTTTCAGCTGACTGAAAGTGTAAAAGCTTCCGTGGATGGCCCCGTTGTAATAGCACCTCACAACTAAAGACATCTATTATTTTTTCTTTAAATCTTTGGTTTCATCGGCAATTACACTAAAAACTTCACATTCTTTTACTTCTCTTATTTCACATTGTACCGTCTCAGCTAAGCCCTCAAGAACTTCGTTCTGGATTTGGTGGCTTGTGTACTTAGCATTGCCAAATGCAATCATCCTTTCTCTATATGAATCGGTCATGCATTGCTGTTTCTTCTAAGATTGTTAAAAAAATGATGCTTGCTGTGAGAGTCATCAGACTCTCAATGACCTCTCTGCGCTATATTTTGAGTGGCAGTTAATAGGAGCACATCTGCAATTGTTTTAATGTAAGTACAGTTTTTCTCCACTTTCTTTTTCCGGTCCTCCTTTATGACATCTAACATTTATGAGTTGCTGTCAATATCCCTTTTATGCTGATTCCAAGCATACATAGCAGGGATATGATGCTCTGCTTTCGAATGGAGCTTAAACCCAGGATCTTTAAACAGCGCCTTTTTCCAGTTACAAAAAACCTGACTGTGATGTGAAGGCAGATTCAGGTGTATTGAACAGAGAAACCTGACTGTGATGTGAAGGCAGATTCAGGTGTATTGAACAGAGAAACCTGACTGTGATGTGAAGGCAGATTCAGGTGTATTGAACAGAGAAACCTGACTGTGATGTGAAGGCAGATTCAGGTGTATTGAACAGAGAAACCTGACTGTGATGTGAAGGCAGATGCAGGTGTATTGAACAGAGAAACCTGACTGTGATGTGAAGGCAGATTCAGGTGTATTGAACAGAGAAACCTGACTGTGATGTGAAGGCAGATGCAGGTGTATTGAACAGAGAAACCTGACTGTGATGTGAAGGCAGATTCAGGTGTATTGAACAGAGAAACCTGACTGTGATGTGAAGGCAGATTCAGGTGTATTGAACAGAGAAACCTGACTGTGATGTGAAGGCAGATGCAGGTGTATTGAACAGAGAAACCTGACTGTGATGTGAAGGCAGATTCAGGTGTATTGAACAGAGAAACCTGACTGTGATGTGAAGGCAGATTCAGGTGTATTGAACAGAGAAACCTGACTGTGATGTGAAGGCAGATTCAGGTGTATTGAACAGAGAAACCTGACTGTGATGTGAAGGCAGATTCAGGTGTATTGAACAGAGAAACCTGACTGTGATGTGAAGGCAGATTCAGGTGTATTGAACAGAGAAACCTGACTGTGATGTGAAGGCAGATTCAGGTGTATTGAACAGAGAAACCTGACTGTGATGTGAAGGCAGATTCAGGTGTATTGAACAGAGAAACCTGACTGTGATGTGAAGGCAGATTCAGGTGTATTGAACAGAGAAACCTGACTGTGATGTGAAGGCAGATGCAGGTGTATTGAACAGAGAAACCTGACTGTGATGTGAAGGCAGATGCAGGTGTATTGAACAGAGAAACCTGACTGTGATGTGAAGGCAGATTCAGGTGTATTGAACAGAGAAACCTGACTGTGATGTGAAGGCAGATGCAGGTGTATTGAACAGAGAAACCTGACTGTGATGTGAAGGCAGATTCAGGTGTATTGAACAGAGAAACCTGACTGTGATGTGAAGGCAGATTCAGGTGTATTGAACAGAGAAACCTGACTGTGATGTGAAGGCAGATTCAGGTGTATTGAACAGAGAAACCTGACTGTGATGTGAAGGCAGATTCAGGTGTATTGAACAGAGAAACCTGACTGTGATGTGAAGGCAGATTCAGGTGTATTGAACAGAGAAACCTGACTGTGATGTGAAGGCAGATTCAGGTGTATTGAACAGAGAAACCTGACTGTGATGTGAAGGCAGATGCAGGTGTATTGAACAGAGAAACCTGACTGTGATGTGAAGGCAGATTCAGGTGTATTGAACAGAGAAACCTGACTGTGATGTGAAGGCAGATTCAGGTGTATTGAACAGAGAAACCTGACTGTGATGTGAAGGCAGATTCAGGTGTATTGAACAGAGAAACCTGACTGTGATGTGAAGGCAGATTCAGGTGTATTGAACAGAGAAACCTGACTGTGATGTGAAGGCAGATTCAGGTGTATTGAACAGAGAAACCTGACTGTGATGTGAAGGCAGATTCAGGTGTATTGCAGAGAAAAATGCCTACATGCGAAACAATAAGTTGACTCTTGACTTACAGAATATTCAAGCCATGAATTGTCCTTATACCAGGAGCTTTTGAAAGCCCTTTTCCTAGTACCATGCTCTGGGAAATGTTTTCAAACATGGATGTTTTCAAAATTAGATCTTGAATGACTGAAATACATGTTAAATAATGTGTCATATCTCTATGGAAATGTATAATTATGTGATCCACAAGATTATATACTAACAGCTGCTAACTAAAATGTGTAGTTTAAAGTATAGGCCTGGCCTACTGTTGGGTCCTTCTGGAACAGCATATCTGGTGCTTGATGCAGTTGGGAGGGACTCGATGACATCTCCTGGCAGCTCTGGCTCACTGTTTTGCTCAGAGCCAGAGGTCTCTGTGTCATCCCTTGATACATCTAATTACATTAAAATAATATAATAACCATTAGTGTATAATCACAATAAAATGCCACAGCCATCAAAACAAGAACACACATGAATCAACAACCAACATTTTAAAGTGAGGCTTAATCTGACAAAATCATCTACTACAAACTGAAGCTAAACTTACATTCTGAACTGGGCATGTGACTGACTGCCTGGTAGATGCTCTGGTGGCGGTAGACTGGGTCCTTGTGAAGTCTGACCACACTGACTCTGACTAGCCTCAGGTAGGGAGTTGTTCTGGGGTCTGTTTGCACCTGATCTGCCTGTTTGTGCTTCTTTAAAAATAAGTCTCTCCCTTTCTTTTCATGTTGAATTGACCCTATGCAAAAAATAAGACAGTCTATGGTTACATCTAAGCATCCAATTACCCTTATTTTAGTCCAATCTCAATCTTAATTACAAATCACATGATCATAAAAGTACCTTAAAATCAACTACCAGCCTAAGTTAGTAGTTAGATCATGGCTAGCCCTACTTTGCAGTAAGTAACTTACTGCTATACATTTATTCCCCCTTACGATAGCAAACATTTTATCTGCAAATTGTGGTAATCTTTTGAGTAACATTAACAGATTGATAATAACAATCGTTCGATTTGAGTTCAAGTACGAAAATCTAACTGAGTTAATGGATTTCAAATTTCTGAATGTTAACTTGCTGAACACTGACAGCTGTAGCCTACTAGTTAACCCACATTAGCTAAACATTCGTATACTGTAACTTAAGACACTGCACTGTATATGCGTGTACAGTGCATTATGTAAACATAATGTTAGGCTCTCTCTTATCTGACTAACTGTCTGTTAATGGAGCCAAGGGTCTAACGGTAACTTACACAGAGACTCAACTTTCGTAAAAGCTGTTCAGGAAACCTAAACCCGATGCTAAGCTTTAAAACTTACTTCAAATATGATGCTTTCACCAATCGCGAAAAGAGCTTGTAGAGCCGTGGAAATATTCTCTCTTCTTCTTCTGTATGTTCTTCTTATTCTTATGTATCTCGCAACCAACATTAATATTCTCTCTTCCTCGTCCTTGATTTGAAAACTTCTAAATAAACGCTTCCTTCAACAAGAGGTGAAATGAGATGTCAGTCAACATCAAACTGCCACCCCGGGGAACTCAAATCAGATGTCAAGGGTGTCCAGTGCCACCCCGGAGACCCCTCTGGCTGGGCGCACCCCTGCCTCCACAGCCCCTAACATTGGTTGTGAAGGTCAAATGATCTTGCATTTCTGCTCACCAGTCGCTATTAAATGGCCATGACAGTCATAAGATACACCAATAGTTTCATTCTGGAGTTGTTTTCATACGTTTCTGATAAACGTTTTTCTCCCATAGTGTGTGTTAATGTTCACCTAAGGAGTCTGTACCCAGGAGCATACCAGACAATATGTGACAATAGGTATATACTGTAAATGTTCCCTCGTTTCATTTTAACCAGACCCCGCTAGACTGTTTATAAGCTTTTAAACATATTATGTCTGGGCCTAACTCAAAACATGTTTTTTTGTATCAGCTAACACAGTTGAGTGGCATTCCTGTGAAACGTTATTCTTCCTTTTGGAAGTTCACTCTCGGTCTACCTGGAAAGTGTTTTTTCCAAATTCTGGGAATGACCAGAGATACATGATCCCATTCCAGGCACTTTGTGATCTTCCCAGCCAAAATTAAGCTCTTGTTTTATGGATAAATAAGGGCCAGGCTTGCTCCACGGGATCACAGGAAACATGATTTGAGTTAGTTATTCGCAGGAAGAGAGGACATAGATACTGCTGGGGATATATGATAAGAGTAGAAATAACATTTATGAGGAAGAGCTAACCATACCGTACATTGTCAAAACCCTGCATAAATCAAGACAGATAAACGGTGTGTATTTGATCTGAATGGAGAGCGATTCTTGTGCTATAAACATGACAGTGATATCATATGAGCTTACAACCTAAAGTATGATAAATCATGGATCTATAGGGAAATGCATATTCATCATACAAAGTCAGCAATTCAGATAAAGGGAGTTATTTTCATTACTATTCGTATGTGAACAAGGGCCTCCAGGGCCCTTATACACCAGACCTGTGAGGGTTCCCTTGTCACAACCCTTTACTGTGACCCTCATTGCTTACCACTTCCTGTCAGATATTTTCCCACCACTCATGACCCGCTCACCCTGCCAGGATGACCTCGATGGTCATTTTGACGTGACCGCTCGCACCTCAATTAATCGAAACCTAACCTTAGTTCAAAGGTCAAAGTCATTTTGATGATTCCCTCTTTTTGGTATTTGGAATATAAACACTTTCCATGCCTTTCTCATGAAAACAGATGACAATAAACAAATTATTAAATGGAAATGGAACACAAACCTTGTGAAAATTGTAATTTGCAGATAAGGATCAAGTGTTTAAGTTTTACCATTGTTAAGATTGCAGGTGAAGTGTTTGTTCACAGGTCATTTCGTGGTTTACACATGGTCAAATAAACATCAAGTTGTAAAAGTGTGACCATTTTACCTTCATTTCCTCAGAGTTGACCACCAAAGTCAAACATGGACTAGACATTTTTTATGATTCCAGTACGCACTTCCCTTGTGATTTTCATATAGATATGAAGTATTGCAGCTAAATCTTAATGACTATGCATGATGAATATTTCCTGAAAGGAAGGATGTAAGAGAACTCTCGTTTAACGAGGCATTGTGTAGTTTAAGTGTCAAACAAATCACCTCTCTAGCCGACCACCAAATAGAAGACTCAGGAGATGTATGTACAAACATACAGTTGAAGTCAGAAGTTTACATACACTTAGGTTGAGTCCCGAGTCATTAAAATTCGTTTTCAACCACTCCACAAATTTCTTGTTAATAACAAACTATAGTTTTGGTAAGTCGGTTAGGACATCTACTTTGTGCATGACACAAGTTATTTTTCCAACAATCAGAAGTTTACATACACTAAGTTGACTGTGCCTTCAAACAGCTTGGAAAATTCCTGAAAATGTCATGGCTTCAGAAGCTTCTGAGCTTCTAATTTACATAATTTGAGTCAATTGGAGGTGTACCTGTAGATGCATTTCAAGGACTACCTTCAAACTCAGTGCCTCTTTGCTTGACATCATGGGATAATCAAAAGAAATCAGCCAAGACCTCAGAAAAAAACTGAAGACCTCCAGAAGTCTGGTTCATCCTTGGGAGAAATTTCCAAACGTCTGAAGGTACCATGTTCATCTGTACAAACAATAGTACGCAAGTATAAACACCATGGGACCACGCAGCCATCATACCACTCAGGAAGGAGACACGTTCTGTGTCCTAGAGATGAACGTACTTTGGTGCAAAGTGCAAATCATTCCCAGAACAACAGCAAAGGACCTTGTGAAGATGCTGGGGGAAACAGGTACAAAAGTATCTATATCCACAGTAACACGAGTCCTATATCGACATAACTTGAAAGGCCGCTTAGCAAGGAAGAAGCCACTGCTCCAAAACTGCCATAAAATAGCCAGACTACGGTTTGCAACTGCACATGGGGACAAAGATCGTACTTTTTGGACAAATGTCCTCTGGTCTGATGAAACAGAAATAGAACTGTTTGGCCATAATGACCATCGTTATGTTTGGAGGAAAAAGGGGGAGGCTTGCAAGCCGAAGAACACCATCCCAACCATGAAGCACGAGGGTGGCAGCATCATGTTGTGGGGGTGATTTGCTGCAGGAGGGACTGGTGCACTTCACAAAATAGATGGCGTCATGAGGCAGGAAAATTATGTGGATATATTGAAGCAACATCTCAAGACATCAGTCAGGAAGTTAAAGCTTGTTCGCAAATGGGTCTTCCAAATGGACAATGAGACCAAGCATACTTCCAAAGTCGTGGAAAAATGTCTTCAGGACAACAAAGTCAATGTACTGGAGTGGCCATCCAAAGCTCTGACCTCAATCCCATAGAACATTTGTGGTCAGAACTGAAAAAGTGTGTGCGAGCAAGGAGGCCTACACACCTGACTCAGTTACACCAGCTAAGGTCAGAAGGAATAGGCCAAAATTGTGGGAAGCTTGTGGAAGGCTACCCAAAACGTTTGACCCAAGTAAAACAATTTAAAGGCAATGCTAACAAATACGAATTGAGTGTATGTAAACTTCTGACCCACTGGGAATGTGATGAAAGAAATAAAAGCAGAAAGAAATCATTCTCTCTTCTATTATTCTGACATTTCACATTCTTAAAATAAAGTGGTGATCCTAACTGACCTAAGGGATTATTGTTAGGATTAAATGTCAGGAATTGTGAAAAACTGAGTTTAAATGTATTTAGCTAAGGTGAATGTAAATCTTCGACTTCAACTATACCTCCAGACTTACATATACTGTAGTTCTACTATACATCTGTAAGTAATGTACTTTGTAGCCCTTTCCTGCAGTCAAATTACATTGTGGCCCCATGAGTGGAATGTCATTAATATTATTCATAATTTCATAATTAATCATCTTTTTTTTTTACACCGAAAATCGGGTGTTTCTATGTCAAGCAGTTTTGTTATATTTCAGTCTTCTGTGATGTATATAAAGTTAAATATTTGAATGTATACTTTTATTTCAAAATAGATTTGTTTATGACTACTAAGAAACACTATGTGACCCTGATTTAGCCCACTTAAGAGTTCATTACAATGATTCACAGGTCTTTTCAATGGTACACTTTTGCTTGTATTAGACTGTTTCAGTGTACATGTTCAATCCACATGACAGCTATTCATCCACACCATGGCTTGTTCTGTAATATGAATATTCACATGTTAGGTTCTGTAGGCCATTACAAGCCCCCTACCCACCTCAGCAGCATCAATCAAACTAAACATTGAGTTTAGGAGCCCACGTGCTGATGGATTTTGTTTTTGTACATGCAAAAGGTCATTTGAAATGCTATAATCAAGCGACTATGACCATATCTGTGATTGTTGGTGTTGTTGTTGGAAGGCAGAGCTCTCCACTTTAGCAAACCTGAGCAGCCTATATTTAGAGGAACAGCATTGTAGGTAAAAGAGTGATAAATAGTCTTAGCGAGGACTTATTTCATGGGGCAGGAAATAGCAGGAAAAAGCTAAACGTTGAAGACTGTAATTATCCTTGGGGATAGATCACTCAATACAGGACAGGAAATGGATGGCACATGTATCATGGAAAAGCAACATGTTGAATTATACAGCCTATATTTCACATCGTAATGCTAATGTGCTCATGCCCAGTTTTCCCTAGACAGATGGTGGGTTAATACATATATTTGCTCGGACATTGGAGTCATGTAGCCATCTTTGGTCTCACATCAGCTGCAGATTGATATTATGGTTTTACAGTAGGACCTACACTGGAGGACGTGATGTATTACTCAGCCAGAAGAGGGCGCCTTTCTTTATCAATCAGAATGATCCCAAACAAATCAAATCAAATTGTATTTCTCACATGCGCCGGATAGGTGTAGACCTTACAGGGAAATGCTTAATTACAAGCCTTTAACCAACAATGAAGTTGTAAGAAAAAATGTATTTAAAAAATAATAGATAAGTACATTTTTTTAAAAATAAAAGCAACAAATGATTAAACAGCAGCAGTAAAATAACAATAACAAGGCTTTATACAGGGGGTAACGGTGCAGAGTAAATGTGCGGGGCACCGGTTAGTCGAGGTAATTGAGGGAATATGTGCATGTAGGTAGAGTTAAAGTGACTACACATAGATAATAAACAGATAGTAGAAGCAGCGTAAAAGAGGGGAGGGGCAATGCAAATAGACTGGGAAGCCCTTTGATTAGCTGTTCAGCAGTCTTATGTCTTCGGTTTAGAAGCTGTTAAAAATCCTTTAGGACATAGACTTGGCGCTCCGGTACCGCTTGCCATGCGGTAGAAGAGAGAACAGTCTATGACTGGGGTGGCTGCAGTCTTTGACAATCTTTTTGGGCCTTCCTCTGACACCGCCTGGTGTAGAGGTCCTGGATGGCAGGAAGCTTGGCCCCAGTGATGTACTGGGCCGTACGCACTACCCTCTGTGGTGCCTTGCGGTCTGAGGCCGAGTAGTTGCCATACCAGGCAGTGATGCAACCAGTCAGGATGCTCTCGATGTTGCAGCTGTAGCACCTTTTGAGGATCTGAGGACCCATGCCAAATCTTTTCAGTCTCCTGAGGGGGAATAGGTTTTGTCTTGCCCTCTTCATGACTGTCTTAGTATGTTTGGACCATGATAGTTTGTTGGTGATGTGGACACCAACAAACTTGAAGCTCTCAACCTTCTCCACTACAGCGCGTTCGATGAGAATGGGGGAGTGCTCAGTCCTCCTTTTCCTGTAGTCCTCGATCATCTCATTTTTCTTGATCACGTTGAGGGAGAGGTTGTTGTCCTGGCACCACACGACCAGGTCTCTGACCTCCTCCCTATAGGCTGTCTCAACGCTGTCGGTTAACAGGCCTACCACTGTGTCATTGGCAAACTTGATGATGGTGGTGGAGTTGTGCCTGGCCATGCAGTCATGTGTGAACAGGGAGTAAAGGAGGGGACTGAGCACGCACCCCTGAGGGGCCCCCGTGTTGAGGATCAGCGTGGCGGATGTATTGTTATCTACCTTTACCACCTGGGGGCAGTCCGTCAGGAAGTTCACGATCCAGTTGCAGAGGGATGTGTTTAGTCCCAGAGACCTTTGAGGGCACTATGGTGTTGAATGCTAAGCTGTAGTCACTGAATAGCATTCTCATTTAGGTGTTCCTTTTGTCCAGGTGGGAAAGGGCAGTGTGAGTGCAATAGAGATTACATCATCTGTGGATCTGTTGGGGTGGTATGCAAATAAGAGGTCTAGGGTTTCTGGGATAGTGGTGTTGATATGAGCCATGACCAGACTTTCAAAGCAAAGCATGGCTTCCGACATGAGTGCTACGGGTCAGTAATCATTTAGGCAGGTTACCTTAGTGTTATTGGGCACAGGGACTATGGTGGACTGCTTGAAACATGTTGGTATTACAGACTTAATCAGGGAAAGGTTGAAAATGTCAGTGAAGACACTTGCCAGTTTGTTAACGCATGCTCGGATTCACGTTCTGGTAATCTATCTGGCTCTGCGGCCTTGTGAATGTTGACATGTTAAAAGTCTTACTAACATCAGCCATGGAGAGTGTGATCACACAGTCATCCGGAACAGCTGATGCTCTCATGCATGTTTCAGTGTTACTTGCCTCAAAGCGAGCACAGAAGTAATTTAACTCATCTGGCATGCTCGTGTCACTGGGCAGCTTGTGGCTGTTCCCTCTGTAGTCTGTAATAGTTTGTAAGCCCTGCCACATTCAACGAGCGTCGAAGCCGGTGTATTTCGATTCAAATTCCTATGTTAACGCTTTGCCTGTTTGATGGTTTGTTGGAGGGGATAGCCAGATTTCTTGTAAGCTTCCGGGTTAGTGTCCCGAACCTTGAAAGGGGCAGCTCTACCCTTTAGCTCAGTGCGGATGTTGCCTTTAATTCATGGCTTCTGGTTGGGGTATGTACATATGGTCAATGTGGGGACGATGTCATCAATGATGAAGCCAGTGACTGATGTGGTATACTCCTCAATGCCATCGGAAGAATCCCGGAACATATTCCAGTCTGTGCTAGCAAAACAGTCCTGTAGCTTAGCTTTTGCTTCATCTGACCACCTTTTTATCGACCGAGTCACTGCTTTAGTTTTTGCTTGTAAGCAGGAATCATGGAATTATGGTCATATTTGCCAAATGGAGGGCGAAGGAGAGCTTTGTACACGTCTCTGTGTGTGGAGTAAAGGTGGTCTAGAGTTATTTTCCCTCTGTTTGCACATTTAACATGCTGGTAGAAATGAGGTAAAACGGATTTAAGTTGTCCTGCATTAAAGTCCCCAGCCACTAGGAGCGCCGCCTCTGGATGAGCGTTTTCTTGTTTGCTTACGGCCGTATACAGCTCATTGAGCACGGTCTTATGCCAGCATCAGTTTATGTTTGGAAATAGACAGCTACGTAGAATATAGATGAAAATTATCTTGGTAAATAGTGTGGTCTGCAGCTTATCATCAGATTCTCTACCTCAGGCGAGGAAAACTTAAAGACTTCCTTACATTTCGTGCACCAGCTGTTGTTGACAAATATACATAGATCACCACCGCTTGTCAGATCAAATTAAATCAAATCAAATCTTACCAGAGGCCACTGTTCTATCCTGCCGAAAATGCGTACATCCTGCCAGTTGCATGTTATTCATGTCGTTGTTCAGCCATGACTCGGTGAAACATTAGATATTACAGTTTTTAATGTCCCATTGGTAGGATATACATGATTGTCTATTGTATTATCCATTGATTTTACGTTGAATAATAGGACTGATGGTAAAGGGAGATTACCCACTTGCCAACAGATCCTTACAAGGCACCCAGACCTTCGTCCTCGATATTTCAGTCTCTTTCTCCTGCGAATGACGGGGATGAGGGCCTTGTCGGGCATCTGAAGTAAATCCTTTGCGTACGACTCGTTAAAGAAAAAGTATTCCTCCAGTACGGGGTGAGTAATCACTGTCCTAATATCTAGAAGCTCTTTTCGTTCAAAATACACAATGGCAGAAACATTATCTACAAAATAAGTTACAAATAACGCAAAAAAAACACACACAATAGCACAATTGGTTAGGGGATCGTAAAACAGCAGCTCAAGTGCCATTATCCGCCAAATACCACTGCCACCTACCTACATTGTCTGTGTTTTAAGTGGTAAAAAGCTTGGGCCCTGCAATTGTTATTTCGGTCCAAAGGCCATAAGGGGTATTTTCTCAGCAAATCTGTTGATCTGTGTGTGTGTGTGTGAGTGTGAGTGCGTGTGTGAGTGCGTGTGTGAGTGCGTGTGAGTGCGTGTGTGAGTGCGTGTGTGTGTGTGTGTGTGTGTGTGTGTGTGTGTGTGTGTGTGTGTGTGTGTGTGTGTGTGTGTGTGTGTGTGTGTGTGTGTGTGTGTGTGTGTGTGTGTGTGTGTGTGTGTGTGTGTGTGTGTGTGTGTGTGTGTGTGTGTGTGTGTGTGTGTGTGTGTGTGTGTGTGTGTGAGAGCAGCATAAGTAATGTGAGCTGTTAGGGTTAGCTTTGTGTTTGGCCATTGTCGCTCTGAAGTAAATATGAAAATAAAGCTCTTCACAGGAAGACCCTAATTAGTCTGTCACACCCTGCTTACCATGGAGGTTTTTGTCCTCCTCTTTCATTTTCCCCCTGTCAGGCGCGGTCACAAGTGTCAGATTTAATCTGGCACAGGGGTCGACTGAGCCCTGAGGTGTGTGAAGAAACCCATACTTTTTGACACTTTGGTGTGCGTGTGCGTGCATGTATGTGACTGTGTGTGTGATGGATAGACCAGAAAGAGTGAGGGATGTTGGGTAGTTAAACGGAAACAACCTGCTAAATTCAATGAAACACCATAGAGGAACTCATCTTCTTCCCCGAAAAAATATAAGGTTTGTCTAAATCTGTGCATTACCATTGTAAATAATTGACTCATTCTTTCTGGATAGTTTCTTGCCTGTTGTTTCACAAACTGAATCTAATTACAGGTGTCACCATCAGTCAGGGCCCTAGACAGGACAGATGATGTAGAGATCTGGGGGATTGATTAGTTGTTTTCAGTGAGATCACATTTATTACCCATAAGACAGACAGACCAACAGAATCCATCACTCACTCCCCAAAATGAGGCTCTGATCAGGCCCTACACCCAAACAAGGGCCCCATATCCTGCTACCACTGAAGGTCCCGCTCACCCAGTCAAAACTGTAAAGCAAACTCCCTAAAGGTACGGAGTCAATCACCAGGGAGACACCTGAAATGGGGTTTTATCAAGTTTTAGATGCCAGACTGTCCCACTGGATGTCTAAGGGGCACCAATAGGGGATCAGGGCCAGGAGAGGAGTATGGAGTTTGGGATAATATGACATAAGAAGCATGAGAAACAATCACTTGTGTATGTCACAGGGTCCAAAGCAACAACAAAACATGTTTAAAACATTTTAGGTAACATATGCCAAGTCCCACTCCAGAGCCCTGTTGACCTCCCCTGGGTGACAGGGGTAAGTGATGGGGGTGAGGCCGTAAGGGGTTGGGGCCAATGGCTCCCTCTCAAGGTTACAGGGGGCAGGGTGTGGGGCAGGGCTCCGATCTCACCCCAACAGGTCCGGTACTGAAGGGGGATGGGTGAGAAGGTGTGGACACAGCATGTTGCTACATTCTTTTTATAGGCTCAAATTGTAACCAGTGATCTAACCATATAAATAGAATCATGATTGTATTTCTGTGGATCTAAACATGCTGGATAAAACCATAGTTCTCCCTGTTGATGACCAAGCACAATGTTCTATTTTGACCAGCCCTTGGTCCTATTAACATCATCTCGAGAGTAAACTATTCATTTTTGTTGCAATAATGAACATTTTAATGCATTCTCCTTCCTTTTCACACTTCCTCCATCCATCCTGGACCAATAAGATCAGCTGTATGAACATACACTACCTTGACCTGTTCATAATCAATGCCCATCACATTAGAGACGTACACTGAGTATACCAAACATTAGGAACACCTTCCTAATATTGAGTTGCAACCCCACCTTTTGCCCTCAGAACAGCCTCAATTTGTCAGGGCATGGATTCTACAAGTTGTCGAACGCGTTCCACAGGGATGCTGGCCCATGTTGACTCCAATGCTTCCCACAGTTTGGTCAAGTTGTCTGGATGTCCTTTGGGTGGTAGACCATTCTTGATACACACGGGAAACTGTTGAGCATGAAAAACCCAGCAGCGTTGCAGTTCTTGACACAAACCAGTGAACCTGGCACATGTCATGGAAAGAGCAGGTGTTCTTAATGTTCTGTTGATGTGTCTTACTTATGATATCCAGCATGCAGAGATGTGCTCGCCCCGGTCCTGAGGGGATCAGTAATCGTCTGGAATAACTTCCAATTAATGAACCAGATGGTATTTTCACAGTAACACCTGGTATGTCCTGGCACTCACAGCCCAACAATTAATTTCACTTACAGTAATATTTCAAAGTGTGTTAGCCCCTACATCACAGTGTCTTGTTTTTGTACACTGGTTATATGAAAGCTGATAGATAGGTGCAAGGGTATTTCTAATACTCTGTTTGATCCGGCTAGCCTCGTTTTTTTGGCGTGTCTGGCATGTTTTTCCCCCTGTAATCCTGTTGAAAGACACAACTGTCTGCGATGACTTCCAGCGAACCATAGGGGCACAAAATGGAAATAGCAAAATTACATTTTTTGGGGTGCATATATCTTAATATGCAGCTCGAGCCCTGCAGTGGGGAGCTGCAGTGGCTGGCCCAGTGCACGGGGTCAATTGTGTTAGCTGGGCAAATACAGTGATATGATAGGAATACAGATGGAGTTAGAGTGAAATTTTAGTTTTGGTCTTCTACTCATATTCATTATTTTGTCTCCTGTAAAATGAGCAATTGCTCTTAAGCCTACTCAATTTGTCGATTACATTGGTATGTACCTATGAGAATGAACACTATTATGTTGCAGTTTACTTATAAGGGCCTTTATGTCATTTAATTCATTGTACTGTATGTAGTTGAGAGCAAAGTGAAGGAGGTACACTTAGAAAAAGGGTTCCAATGGGGTTCTTCAGCTGTCCCTATTTTGGTTCCAGCTAGAATCCTTTTTTTTCCAGGTAGAACTATTTTGGGTTCCATATTAGAACCCTCAGTGGAAAGGGATGTACATGGAACCCAAAAGGGTTCTACCTGGAACCGAAAAGGTCCTATCTGGAACCAAAAGGAGTTCTTCAAAGGATTCTCCTATGGGAACAGCCGAAAAACGCTTTGACGTTCAAGATAGTACCTTTTTTTCTAAGAGTGTACGTACTGTATGTTCTAGAAAACAGAACACCACTAACTGGCCTACATTTTATGGATGATTGACACTGTGTATGTCACAGGCGGTCAGATTGATTGGAGATAGGGGAAATGACCTCAGTATGGGTAGTATGTCAAAAACATTATAGACCAGAGAATATGGTGGAGCAAATGATCGGATGGAGCTCCCAGCCACAACGTTGTGGTTAGCCACTTCACTGTGAACTCTAGGGAGCCCTGCTGCATGTTCCCCAACCCATGGTGATTTAAGATCATCTGGCAGAGCACTGTGGGACAGTTTAGGAGGATACTATGAGAGAGACTTGGACGACAATGTAATATCCCTCTCTGAAAAAAAGGTCCGCAGAAGAGGTTTCAGCAGGAAATGGAGAATGAGTTTATGATGAGAACATCCTCCTGGCTTCTTCTCCTCATAACATCATTAAAGTTCTCCTTTGATATGAATCTCAGTCAGGGTCACCCAGCACCGTCAATTTGATTTGTCTAATGCCAGCCCTCCTACAGATGGCCTTAAGTATGTCTGTAATGGAACAGGGCAGGGGAAGGGGATGACTAGCCTGACATTTCAGTGATTAGGTTGTGCCCTAGAGTATGACTGGAATCCAACCATTTTCACCACAGCAACAGGATAGAAAGTTGGAACAGATGACTTACCTAAAGGTGATAACGGTATAATCAGAGGTCTTATGAAAAGTAATCTCCCACAGAATAATAATAGCTGGCTTTTAAGGTGATAGGCTGAATGATTGCATTAACTTTTCTCACACAACCACAGGCTTTTGAATGTATTACATTCACAATTTTATATAGCACGATGTCTTTGCAATTATATTATGTTCATTGTTGTGCAGAAAATGTGATCTCAAAACAGATTGATTAATAACTATGGACTATGAGTATTTTTCACAAGTTTTTCATCACCCACATACAGTAACGGCAATAGAAACAAGAAACTAGTATTGTCAGTATGGAGGGCACATGCACACAGCTCTTTACTTTCCTGTTCATATTGAAACAAACTTAGAGGCTGAATGATGTTATTAGTAGCTTGCTCTGGTAAGGATGAGGTTACTGTTGATCTAAGATGACCTCTGTCCATTAAATCCTTATTAACCAACATAATGCAACAGGTGATCACATGTGACCAATCCAGTGTCTGATGACCAAATATTGGTTGCCTCTGAGTGTCCAATAATTGATAGCTCTGGCTTTCCGTAAAGAGTGGTTAGTGTGCTGCGGCTTCCATAGGCTCGAAACGAATGGAAGCATGAGCTAAAGGAGCGTATGAGTCATTGAAGGACACAATATGTCCACGGACCGGTCATATGAGAGGCAGAGGAACCATTAGACGTCAACTCTGTTTCTCCGTATGTCACTCCTGAACATATTAGAGGGACATTAGAGGGACACTCCCAGGGTGGGAGGGAGGGAGGAAGTCGAGCTTTTTTCTCTACATTTATTTGTCCACTGTGGCACAACACAATACTGAACTTATCTGTACTTAATACAAGGACACTCAAATCTGACCTTTAAGTGATGTCCATCAAGCCTGTTTGTTTTGTTGAAATCGAGGCACAAAAATATGCATCTTGAGTACATGGATTTCCATGTACTTTGGTGCATTATTTAAAATGTTATGTTATGTACTAACTACATCCGTGTGACTCTGTAGAAGAGTCTGAGGATGTCCAGGTTTGTCTTCAGTGTCCCTAAGTGGTCCTAAGTGGTCCTAAGTCTGGCTCTGTAGGCACCATGCAGTGAAGCATGCTGGGAACCTGAAGCTTGGAGATTTTAATTAGAGAATGGTAAATAATATTGCCATTTAACTGACTTACTGTGACTGTACGGGGGGATGCCCAGCCTTTCAACAGTTTGAAAAAGTTCCTTGATTTAGTGGTTGGTTACACGTTTTTAATTGTGAGGATTGGCAAAGGAAGTTGACATCTTAAAATGCATCTGCATAATTCTGTAATTAAGTATTTTCCAGTGGATCCATTTATGACTGAACACTTAGGATTAATCTAATGAAGAATGAAGCTCTGAATTGGAAGTTGATACTTGCTTCTTACGAAAATGAACTGCTTTAATTGCAGTGCAGGGAAAATGCACTCATGTGGTCCAGAGATTGTTCTGAAAGCCCCACAATCTAGACCTCTCAGCATTTTGTGTGGCATCACGTTTCTCCCATTGCCACTCATTACTCATCAATTTATGGAAATGCAACACATCATGAAAATCTGGCAAATCAACATGGAAGATTGACTCAGAGTTAGGCTATTTATGAAAATGCTTTGCAGAGAGACCATTTGTATTGAAGATGGATGGCCATTTATTAGAGGGCATTTGTTTCAAGTGCATTTCAGTAATTTAGCAGTCAATCTTATCCAGAGCGACTTACGGGAACAATTAGGGTTCAGTGTCTTGCTCAAAGGGACATTGACAGATTGTTCACCTAGTTGGCTCAGGGATTCAAACCAGCAACCTTTCAGTTACTGACCCTATGCTGTTAACCGCTAGGTTACCTGCCACCCACACATTTTCCACGACACTGAAGCTTTTCTGAATGTTTCACTGCCAAGGCCTCCTCATAAAATGTAGGCCTACTAAGCACATTGCTCCTTGAAGACTGGAGTGTTCATATATTATTCGTGAACCCCAATTGCAATCACAAGACTTTCTCATAAAGCAAAGCTTCCTTGTGCTCTGAAGGGTTTAGGCTCGATGAATAGTCACCTGGAACATCGTTATTGATCTCTTGAAGTTTTACTGGCATATGCCTATTAATTTAGAAATGATTCAAGCTTGGATCTTGTAAAAAAGAAAATAAATAATGACTAATCTATGAGTCATTCCTCTACTTACACACCTCATTGTGAGTGTTTTGTTACTACCTGCTCCTCTTCAGCCTGTGAACCTAATGATTTAAGCACTAGAACTCCCCACTGGGCGCACAACATAATTTCAACGTGGAGAATTTAGTCATATTTAGTTGAGACATTGATCAATGAGATTAAATCCCATATTTACCCATTACACAGCCAGAAGTTAGTTGAAATGTATAATGTGTTATCACTATGCATTCGACCATGTAAAAGCACAACAAAATTCCAATGAAAAAACAATGTTTAGTTGTCACCCAAATGTCTATCGCTGCGCTATCACCCATTTAAAAGACAGAAAAGTTCAAATGGGAATACAATGTCTGATATTTTGTTTATATATATATCTAATAGCAGAACCAAATTACCTGGATTGTGCAGATTATTACAGCAATTGTGAAGATCTTCACAGAGCTGCGATGAACTATCTTGGATATACACCTTTTATAAGATGAATGTATAATGTTTAATAAGAAGATATGTATAGTTACAGTAACCAAAGAATGTGACCATGGATGTCTTACTCCTTTTAAGGTTGAATGTTACATTCGTTTGCAAGATAGCCTTATCTTGATTTACTGCATTATTTACTGTATTATTTACTGTAATACAAAATGAATAACCAGAGCTTGAAACCCGAGTCCTATTGTACTGTCTATATTTTGTTGAATTCTAGGTTGAATTGAAACAATAGCTGTTGATGACTTGGCAAATGCTACATAGTTGATATTTGAGTTGATATTGCTTTAGTGTGATTAAGTTTAATTGGAGTTAGGATTTAAGCCTTTGAGATGTTTTGGTGTATGAAGCCATAGTATGACATGAAGACTAGACCGGCATGTTGATTTTGTCCACCCACACCACTAGCGATCAGGACACGCATGTCACGACTTCCTCTGAAGGTGGCTCCTCTCCTTGTTCGGTCGTCGTCACCGGTCTACTAGCTGCCACCGATTCCTTTTTCTTTTCTGTTGGTTTTGTCTTGATTGTTTTCACCTGTTCCGCCCCCCGGCACTCCTGCTCCAACACCCATGGAGTTAGGGGGTGCTGCATCTAGGGGAACCGGAGGAGGAGTCTCCTTCTGCATCAGTTGTGGTCAGAGAGGGCACACTGCCGATCGGTGCTGGAGGATCTCGTCTGGGAGTTGAGAGGGCAGGCAGAGCACTGCTCGGACACCCCAGGTGAGTCAGCACCAGACTCACTCAGAGCTCCCTGTTAGTCACAAGTTCATACTCATCTCTTTTCCTGAGTTTTCTCCCTCTTTCCAGCATAAGGCGCTAGTCGATTCAGGTACAGCTGGGAGTTTTATGGACCATGTGCTCGCTCATAGATTAGGGATTCCGCTGGTGCAGATTGGCCAACCCTTCCCCGTGCACTCCCTAGATAGTCGACCGTTAGGGTCAGGACTGGTGAGGGAGGCCATGGTTCCACTGGACATGGTAACGCAGGGGGGTCATAGGGAGCGGATTAGTCTCTTCCTCATTGATTCTCCTGCGTTTCCAGTGGTGCTGGGGATTCCCTGGCTATTCACAATCTTAAGATTTAATGGAAACAGGGGGCTCTAAAGGGGTGGTCAGAGGAGTGTTCAGGTAAGTGTATAGGAGTTTCCGTCGGTGCAACGATGGTGGAGAGTCCAGACCAGGTTTCAACTGTGCGCATTCCCTCAGAATATGCCGATTTGGCTATCGCTTTCTGTAAAAAGAGGGCGACCCAATTACCACCTCATCGACGAGGGGATTGCGCGATAAACCTCCAAGTAAACGCAGCATTTCCCAGGAGTACTCGCTGTCACAGGAGGAGACAGTGGCTATGGAGACATATGTCACTGAATCTCTGGGACAGGGGTACATTCGGCCTTCCACGTCACCCGTCTCCTCGAGTTTCTTTTTTGTGAAGAAGAAGGAGGAAGGTCTGCATCCATGCATTGATTATAGAGGTCTAAATTCCATCACAGTGAGGTTTAATTACCCGCTATCCCTCATCGCTACAGCGGTGGAATCATTTCACGGAGCGCGCTTTTTCACAAAACTGGATCTCAGGAGCGCGTATAACTTGGTGCGTATCCGGGAGGGAGATGAGTGGAAGACTGCGTTTAGTACCACATCTGGCCATTATGAGTACCTCGTCATGCTGTATGGGTTGTAGAATGCTCCAGGCGTCTTTCAATCCTTCGTTGACGAGATTCTCAGTGACCTGCACGGGCAGGGTGTGGTGGTTTATATCGAGGACATTCTGATCTATTCTGCCACACGCACCGCTCATGTGTCTCTGGTGCACAGGGTATTTGGGCGACTGTTGGAGCATGACCTGTACGTCAAGGCTGAGAAATGTGTGTTCTCCAAACAAGCCGTCTCTTTCCTGGGGTATCGCATTTCCATATCTGGGGTGATGATGGAGTGTGACCACGTTGCAACCGTGCGTAATTGCATGACTCCGACCACGGTAAAGGAGGTGCAGCGGTTCTTAGGGTTTGCCAATTACTACCGGAGATTTATCCGGGGATTTGGCCAGGTGGCTGCTCCCATTACCTCACTGTTGTTCAGCGGAGGCGGGCAGAGCTTTTAGTCATCTGAAGGTGCTGTTTACCGATGCTCCCGTATTGGCTCATCTGGACCTCTCTTTGGCATTCATAGTGGAGGTGGACGGGTCTGAGGCTGGGGTTGGAGCCGTGCTATCACAGCGCTCGGGCAAGCCACCGAAGCTCTGCCCCTCTGCCTTTTTTTAGAGGAAGCTCGGTTCGGTGGAGTGAAACTATGACGTGGGGGCCCGGGAGTTGCTAGCTGTGGTAAAAGCTCTGAAGGTGTGGAGACATTGGCTTGAGGGGCTTAACACCCTTTTCTCATCTGGACTGACCACCGTAATCTGGAGTACATCCGGGCAGCGAGGAGACTGAATCCTCGCCAGGCAAGGTGGGCCATGTTTTTCACCAGATTTCGGTTCACCATCTCCTGTAGACTAGGTTCCCTTAACACTAAGGCCAACAAGCTGTATCATCTCTATGATACTGAGAAGCGGTCCATCGATCCTACTCCCATACTTCCGGCCTCATGTCTGGTGGCACCGGTGGTATGGGAGGTGGAAGTGGACATCGAGCGGGCGTCACGGTTAGAACCTGCGTCACCACAGTGTCCACCGGCCCGGAAGGACGTGCCGCTTGGTGTCCGGTCCTGGCACTGTGGCATCAGAGAGAGACCGAGGCTCCTGCGGTGGAGGATTGGGTGCAGCGCTCAAAATAAATCTGTAGAGCCGTCCAGGAATCGGTCAAAAGGGCGGGTGGGCGGCAGAAGGTGTGTGCTGACTGCCACCGCAGTGAGGCCCCCGTGTTCGGGTCTGGCTCTCGACTTGAAACCTGCCCCTCCGCCTGCCCTGCCGGGAGCTGGGGCCGCGGTGTGTGGGGCCATTCAAAGTCCTGAGGAGGATAAACGAGGTGTGTTATAGGTTACAGCTCCATCCTTACTATCGCATTAACCCCTCGTTTCATGTGTCTCTCATCAGGCCGGTGGTAGCTGGTCCCCTGCAGGAAGGTCTACTAGCTGCCACCGATTCCTTTTTATTTTATTTTGGTTTTGCCTTGATTGTTTTTACCTGTACCTTATTTGTTGTTAATTCAGGGCTATTTAAACTTCCAGGGCCCGCCTGCTTTTGTGCGGGATTATTCCCCTCTGTTAGTGGTAGATTTTTGTTTTGCTTACACATATTTTTTGCTGTTCGTTATTTTCCCTGGTTTTGGGGGACTTAACTGTTTATTGGTCATTTTGCCTGTATGTTGGCTAGACTCTGAATAAATATGTCGACATTGGAAGCTTTGCTCTCTGCGCCTGACTCCACACCCACCACTCCTAGCTTTCGTCACAACGCAGGTTGAAATAAAAAACAAACATTTATGACAATTTAGCTAGCTATGCACAAGGTCCTCTACTTCATCAATTAATCCACAAATAAAAGGGTAAACTGATTTTGCTTCTAGTAATTTCTCCTCCTTCAGGTTTCTTATTTTTCTTTGGACTGTATATGGTGGTTGGCACCAACTTTAAGGTCCATTACCACCAACAACTGGACTGGAGTGTGGACCTCAGTTCATATTTCAATCACCCACTATGGTATATGCTCCTAAAAACCTATGAGGAGATGGGAGACTTGCAGTGCATCAAGTGTCAAAAATAGAACCAAGTTCTATTTTAGCGCCTGGCTACGCAGACGCTCTTGAAGCGCACGGGTAGTGTGGATGCAATGACTTAATAACATGTATGTGTACATTTATTTTGCAACTTGAATGGACGTAATTCAAGCGGGTGTAACGCGAGCGCTGTGGTGAGCATGTGGAAGAGAGGCGTGTTGCGGTATTAGTGAGCATGTTTGGGAAAGTGTTTGTGTACGTACCCCTGTGACCTGAAATCAATGATGTGCTATCTGGCTCAACTGCAAGAGGAAGTGTCCCCAAGAGCTATTGAACCCAGATGATAAGAGCCAGTGGCCCCAAGAGCTATTGAACCCAGACGATAAGAGCCAGTGGCCCCAAGAGCTATTGAACCCGACAAGAAGAGGAAGTGGCCCCAAGAGCTATTGAACCCAGAGGAGAAGAGGAAGTGGCCCCAAGAGCTATTGAACCCAGACGAGAAGAGGAAGTGGCCCCAAGAGCTAATGAACCGAGAAGAGTAGAGGAAGTGGCCCCAAGAGCTAATGAACCCAGAAGAGTAGAGGAAGTGGCCCCAAGATCTATTGAACCCAGACGAGAAGAGGAAGTGGCCCCAAGAGCTATTGAACCCAAACGAGAAGAGGAAGTGGCCCCAAGAGCTATTGAATCCAGACAAGAAGAGGAAGTGACCCCAAGATCTATTGAACCCAGACGAGAAGAGGAAGTGGCCCCAAGATCTTTTGAACCCAGACGAGAAGAGGAAGTGGCACCAAGAGCTAATGAACCCAGACGAGAAGAGGAAGTGGCCCCAAGAGCTATTGAACCCAGACGAGAAGAGGAAGTGGCCCCAAGATCTATTGAACCCAGACGAGAAGAGGAAGTGGCCCCAAGATCTATTAAACCCAGATGAGAAGAGGAAGTGGCCCCAAGATCTATTGAACCCAGATGAGAAGAGGAAGTGGCCCCAAGATCTATTGAACCCAGATGAGAAGAGGAAGTGGCTCAAGATCTATTGAACCCAGACGAGAAGAGGAAGTGGTCCCAGGGATATTGAAACTATGGAAATGACTGAAAAGGTCTTATATCAGGGTGAAATGGTTTATGTTCAGTCAGAAAACTACTGAAGTATATCATTGTATGGGCGTGGGTGAGCTTTGCTTGGATATGAGAGAGCTGTGCCTCTCGAGAGGTACATATAGAGTTGCACCACTCGAGGGGCGCATATTCAGCCGTTGCGTCTTTGGTAGTAAACAATTTAACTTCATTCGGAGTTGACTCTGTTCTTGGCAATATGTTGATTGCACATTGAATCAGACTTATCAAATGCTAAAGTTTGGTCTTTAAGTGGAGATCTCTAAACTATCATTCTCATTATAGCACATTGGTCATAGTCAGTGACAAATATCATAGCTAAACAGGCTGGGCTTAGTTAAAATCATGAATAGGAGACCATAGGGTAGCTGTGGATGCTGCCCAGCCTATAGTTTTTCATGATAGTGGATATAACGTTGAACATCTCTGATGTTGTTTTAGAGGTGCAAATTCAACATATTTTATGCAAGGTTGGTCTATGTTAAAACCTCTTAGGTCGACCCGACACGCAGGCGTCCCATCTAGACATCTGGAAATGCAAATGCACTACGCTAAATGCTAATAGCACTCCTTAAAATTCAAACGTTCATTAAAACACGCATGCAGGGTACTGAATTAAAGCTACACTCGTTGTGAATCCAGCCAACAAGTCAGATTTTTAAAATGCTTTTCGGCGAAAGCATGAGAAGCTATTATCTGATAGCATGCAACACCCCTAAAGACCCGCAGGGGACGTAAACAAAATAATTAGTATAGTCGGCGCTACACAAAATGCAGAAATAAAATATAAAACATTCATTACCTTTGACGATCTTCTATGTTGGCACTCCTAGATGTCCCATAAACATCACTATTGGGTCTTTTTTTCCGATTAAATCGGTCCATATATAGCCTAGATATCGATCTATGAAGACTGTGTGATCAAGGAAAAAAACAGTGTTTTATAACGCAACGTCATTTTTTTAAATTAAAAAAGTTGACGATAAACTTTCACAAAACACTTCAAAATACTTTTGTAATGCAACTTTAGGTATTAGTAAACGTTAATAATCGATCAAATTGATCACGAGGCGATGTATATTCTATAGCTCTCCGTCTTGAAATAATGTCTGGATAAATCTCAACCAAAATATCTGGTCGGAGACCGGAAGAAATGGGCTGTCTCTTCTTCGTTTGACCAAGAAACAAAGCCTAGGCAATTGACAATACTGGTGACATCGTGTGGAAGCTGTAGGAATTGCAATCTCGGCTCCAGGTAATGTAGTTTCCATTCAACAGTACATTCAAGTGGCCCATTGATATATTTTCCAATTTTCAGTGATCAGATTTTCCTGCGCTTTTCGATGAAACGCACGTTCTGTTATAGTCACAGCCGTGATTTAACCAGTTTTAGAAACGTCTGAGTGTTTTCTATCCACACATACTAATCATATGCATATACTATATTCCTGGCATGAGTAGCAGGGCGCTGAAATGTTGCGCGACTTTTAACAGAATGTTCAAATAAAGTAGGGGTTAGGATCAACAGATTAAAATGTAGTTACCATGACAACATAATCCTGTTGTTGAAATTATACACTCAAAACTACAGTTTGTCAAATCCAATGTATTTTCCACGTAGATTCCACGTCACAACACGTTGACAAATTATGTTGAAACAAAGTTGATTAAACCAGGTTGTGCCCAGTGGGTCTAACACACTAATAAACAGCAGTCTGAATAGAGAGCTCCTTGTGATTACAGTATAACCCTGACTTTTAAACTGTCTTCGTAAACAGTCAAAGTGATATCCTGCCTCCACTGCTGATGAATTGCCACATTCATGAATCTGTAGATTGAAGGGTTCAGCCAAATCCTGTCAATCATGCATTCAGAAATGCAAGCTAACTGTCTGCAGCAGAGCACTTCCGCAGGTTCAGAGGGTCTAAATGGGAGGGTAGAATGAACCTTCAGCATAATGGGATTCTTAAGGCTTCACTTTCCCAGGTGGGTCACTTTTGTGGTGACTAAGCTGATGATAGCTGGAGTTTAGACAGATGCACGGTGCTCAGTGGACTCAGTGATATGTCTACATTTCCATGAACAATGTTGACACCTGCAGTCAGCGGATGGCTACATAGAAAGGCTGTGGAAGCAGGGAGAGAATGAAGCCGGTGCATTCCTGTGCCGAGGTGAGAGCCATTCTCAAGAGATGGCATAACAAGCTGCGGCCGCCTGCGACCGTAGCCGCGATATCCGCCCATTAAACAGAAACCCCGGGTTCGCCATCGTTAAGAAGCAGCTGTGTTTGCGTGGGTCAGGACTGACAAAGCGCTGGCTGGCTTCTGATAAGCTAATTTTGAAAGGCTCATTATGTCTGATAAAGACTCACATAAATCACAGAGCAGCGCTGACCTGCGGCCGGCCTCAGACGTTTGGCAGGGGAAGCAGGGGGGAACTCTCAACGGGGCTGACTCGGAACGCCTCACATCTCATTACGTTTCTTTCTTGACAGAGTTCCAGGCGCATCTTTGATTCGATGAAGGGTTCCAGCTTTACATACCAGTTCTATTCTGTTCTGTGAGTCTAGATAAAAGGAAGCTGAGAATGTTATGATACAGAATCGCCTGATTTGTGGTTGGTGGATGTGTTCCTTGTTGACATGAAAGACTACGATAAAGACCTGTGTAGGAGTTGGACAACCATTAGCGCAAACATACCGGCCAGATAAAAAGAAGTAATAGACAGTGAACTAGGTCTAGCCTTTCCTTGATCTAAAAAAATAAGGATGGTGTTTTGAGTTCCTTCACAGTTCTTCTGCAGTTTAACCTCTGTAACTTTCCACTGACATGTTCCCTCTCAATGGCATAGACCACATACTGCAGATCATTTACTGTTCTCATGTATGAGAGAACATTGGACTGAGGATAGAGAACACTGATGAATGGAGTATTCATTCACTATCACTAGATATGAAACACTGGCTTTTTCCTTCTGTAGCTCAGTTGGTAGAGCATGGCGCTTGTAACGCCAGGGTAGTGGGTTCGATCCCCGGGACCACCCATACGTAGAATGTATGCACACATGACTGTAAGTCGCTTTGGATAAAAGCGTCTGCTAAATGGCATATATTATTATTATTATTATTATTATATTATTTGCTTTCTCCTGAGTTTTGTCCATCTGAAGGCTGCACCCTATTGGCAGTAGTACCACTGGTATGAGCCCAGAGAAAGATATTAACTGGCTCATTAGAAAACATGCTGGGAGAGGAAGCCATAACTGGCTCGAAGTACAACATGAGACTTGACTCATTGAGTTATATATCTGATTATTTACTAATGGTCTGTTTCCTGAACAGATACAAATGGATCCGGTTGACTTCTGTTACTGGGCTTTATTCACCACTGAAACATGTTTTATCACAGTGCTGTGAATTGTGAATGGGCATAAAACAGTTGGCTGTTTCCCTACTTGTGCTGTAAAAATAGAGCGAAAAGAAATATAGTGGAAAACTAAATGTACCGAAGCCTCTGTCTTAGTCATCATTCTTGTGGAAAACCAAAGTGTTTCCCTAATGCCAGAGTTGTGGTGAGTGGGAGAGAGGGTAGCCTTTGTGTGGGAATACCACTACACACTGACTGGGTACCAGAAAGCCAACAGCCTCCAACTGCTCCTTAACACTCCTCCTCTCTTCTTTCACTAATGGGACATTTCAACATTACGGCGGAACTTTGACATGCCTTGTTATTCTTAAACATGCCTAATTTCTGCCTGGCACATTTGAAGCCAAGACAAATATTCTCTTTCACTCGCCTCTGTGAGTTTAGATTATCGAGGAGGTTTTGACAAGGTATGGAAAAAGCATTGTCAGACAGAAAGCATATGCTGTGTGTACATTGCTTCAACCCAGCTGAGGGAGCTCAGATCTGGACAATGCCTATATTGAAGAGGAAAGACTAAAAGTATCATTATGTCTACCCAGTATTATATAACACCTGGCTTTTCCTACCTTCTCCTTTCCACCTTTTCAGCAACTGTGTTCATAGGTAAATGGTAATATTTGGGGTCTGAGGGAAGAACTGTTACTGTCTCATTTATAACATTTGAGTCATTTAACAGACACTCTTATCCAGAACAACTTACAGTACTGAGTGCATACATGTTTGTACTGGTCTCCTGTGGGAATCAAACCCACAACCCTGGCATTGCAGGCGTCATGATGCAGGACCCTGTATGACCCAGTAGTTCTCTCAGTAACAACACATCTCATTGGCTGTGTCCATAACTCCCTACCTGCTCCCAGCATGCACTGGGAGTTGTGCCTGTGAGTAGCAATGGGTGAGTAATGAACCATAGTCAGTCATCTGTCAAACCCTACAGCCTCTGTCTGCTAGCCACAACACCCTTCTGGACCACAGCTCACATGGAAACTCTGTGTGTCACTTCTGAACATGCATTTTGGTCAGGTGTCACCAAACTGTAAAGCCATGCTAATTAACTGAGCAATAAAATCATTCACCCTAATTAACAAAGGACTGGCCTATAAAAGGAGGGAATGTCAAACACTGGGAAGATCACTGGATTTCTGCACACAAAGGAAGGAATGCAAAGTAAGTGTGTGTGTGTGTGTGTGTGTGTGTGTGTGTGTGTGTGTGTGTGTGTGTGTGTGTGTGTGTGTGTGTGTGTGTGTGTGTGTGTGTGTGTGTGTGTGTGTGTGTGTGTGTGTGTGTGTGTGTGTGTGTGTGTGTGTGTGTGTGTGTGTGTGTGTGTGTGTGTGTGTGTGTGTGTGTGTGTGTACCTACTGTATATATTATCAGTCAGTAAAGAGAATATCTACCCCTTAACAAGACAGTATAATCTGTGCTCTGCCATTTAACAACTGAATCACCGTTAATTTACCATCTTTTTGACTCTCTCTTTTCTCACACAGACACAAGCACTACAGACTGGCTCCGATACTTAAACTCTGTCTGACACATACCACTGACTGTCCCATTTACCTTTGTTCTAATTCTGCAGAGCAGAGACTGTGGCTGTTTCCTCCGTGAATTTGTGTGTTGTTGAGCTGTTCTGTCCTGTCTGTGAGCCGGCTCCTGGGATGTGTGTGTGAGTGTATAGTGGGCCAGGTGGCCCCTTGGGGCCCGAGGCTGCTGAGAACACCTGCTGCTGTAGCCTAGAGGACTCTGCTATCCCAAGTGCCCGAGCTTGTGTAAAGCAAGTTGTTTGTGGTCTTGTTATGTTATTATCCCACAATGCAAAGCAAAAGTGGAATCATACTGGGAGCAGAAACTCCTCATGACCCATCAGTACTGCCCAGAGCACTGTAGGATGACTTTCACAATCTAATACATGTGATGTTACTACAGAAGTTGAACTATCTCCCCTGTTAAAGTGGGAACTTCCGAGAATTAAAACGTTCCACGCCTGAAGTAATGCCTTATCACAGGTACGTAGGAGAATCAACCATTCTAGTTCAAAGTGAAAACATTTCAGCAATTCTCATCGATCAGAAAAAGAGGCCATTCTTCACTTATTTTTCTTGTCCAGACCTACATGTGTCTGTCTGGATTATAGATTTAGGACTCCAGTCAATCTGAGAAATGTATTCTCTGTTTTCTCTGTTTTCTCTTGCTCTGTCTCTCTCCTCAGAAATCCCATTCAGCTCAGGGCCATCTCTGCCATTGAGAGAAGTGGGAGATGAATACCCCATCTTATTTATAGAGTTTTGAGTAGAGTTCCAGATGGCCTATATAAAACTGAATACAGTACCACTTCATTTCAGTAATAGGGCCTAAGATTAGCCACTGAGCCATTGTGAAGTCTATTATCTAACGTCCAGTAAGCTGTCCCTAGCCAAGTACAGTATGGCGGTAGGATTTCTGAGGATGATTTTAAAACAGGCTTTCTCATCATGGGAGTTTCCTGTCACTCAGCCATAGGGGGCAAACGTGTTGTCTTCTAAAGAGATGATACCATCTTTTGGCTACTGGTTTCACATCTTATTCCTGGACCATTCTTTTTCCTATGTCAGTCAGAGTGAGAATCCCATCTGCTTAAACCATTAGCCAAATTGAAGAGGACAGAATTAAAGTTTGAAAATGAAGTGTCTAGAATTAAAGTAGATATTATAAGCTTCCCCGGTGAGATCAAATTAAGTAGCCATGTGAGGCGTGACAGTGATATGAGGCGGAAACAAGAATATCAGAAATTAGAAGACATCTAATATAAATCTTACCACTCAGTTAATTATGTTTCACATAAACAAAGTTTGTTCATCAAATCCCATTTTGCTCTCAAGATACAGTGTATCTGCAACTGGATCCCTCAAAAGACATACTTCAATCAGAACATCCAGCTGCTAACTATTGCGAACATGCTCCTATATGCATGGTTAATGAATACTTTCCATAAGTCTCTCCTTCATCTATGCAGGATGCAGATCTCTAGTCTTAAGCAGCTGACCTTCCATTGCTGACTGTTTAGATCCAACAAAGCTGTGATATCATGGTGCCCCACGGTTATCGGCCAGACTAAACATCAGGCAGACAGACTACAGTACGCTTCCTGTTGTTGACATTTCTCAAGGCGGCAGGTTTTCCTTGCGACTGAGTTAATGAACGTGATGCTCCCGAATGTCGCAGCGGTCTAAGGCACTGCATCTCAGTGCAAGAGGCGCCACTACAGTCCCTGGTTCGAATCCAGGCTGTATCACATCCGGCGTGATTGCGAGTCCCATAGGGCGGCGCACAACTGGCCCAGCATCGTCGAGGGTAGGCTGTCATTGTAAATAAGAATTTGTTCTTAACTGACTTGCTTAGTTAAATAAAGGTTAAATGCGCTCATACCTCCCGCTAAGGCATCTGTTGGGTGAGACTCACCACAGATGGAGAAAGACAGAAAACAGCTTCTAGGCTTTCATTTCAAAGAAAGATGATCCAGCTATACCACCTCTCATCTTTTTCCTCTCTCTCTCTGTGTCTGTATCTGAGGTGGTTTATATTTAATAACACATTAATAGTAATCCAATCTTTCACTGATCATGTCAAATTAAGTACGACACACTCCCATGGGTGGAAACATATCCCTCGCATTCATCACTGGAGCTTCATTGTCAGAAGTTGATCCACAGAACAGACATAAATCTCTCTGCCAAATCCCGTTGAAGAGAACAGGGCAATTTACTCATCTCAACCAGAGAGAGGATGGATATGGAAAGTGATTATACTTCACCTGACCCTCCACAATGCAATACAGAGCTATTTGGAGTCTGGGTTACTGTACACACTGTACAGACATTCATGAGCGAGGATAACCCTTATCCATTGTTTACTAAAAGTAAATTACATTCTGTGAGTTAGCATACCAGACCACAGTGCTGGCTGAGAATTGCAGTGTGGATGCCACCCTCGGGAATATGATGAAGTGTGATCATGGGTTTAGGTGTCACTGGATTAGGAGAGAAAGAGAGGGTCAAAGAAACCAATGGGCCTCTCGAGTGGCGCAGTGGTCTAAGGCACTGCATCGCAGTGTTAGCTGTATCACTATAGATCCAGGTTCGATTCCAGGCTGTGTTGCAGCCAGCCGTGACTGGGAGACCAATTAGGTGGTGCACAATTGGCCCAGCATTGTTTGGGTTAGGGGAGGCTTTGGCCCGGCCGGGTTGTCCTTGTTCCAAGGCTCTCTAGCGACTTCTGTGGCAGTCCGGGCACACTGACATGGTTGCCAGGTGTACAGTGTTTCCTCTGACACATTGGTGAGGCTGGCTTCCAGGTTAAGTGGGCATTGTGTCCAGAAGCAGTGCAGCTTGGAGGGATTGTGTTTCGGGGGACGCATGGCTCTTGACCTTCGCCTCTCCCGAGTCCATACGGGAGTTGCAGCAATGGGACAAGACTGTAACTACCAATTGGGGAGAAAATGGGGTGTAAAAAAAGATATACATTAAAAAACTATTCACAGGTCTTCTGCCTCAATCTTGTATACTGTTGTTCAACTGTGTCTTGTTGTTGAAGACAAAACACATGATCGTTATAATGATTCTCTCTTGATTGAGAACTCTGTTCTTTTTCTTTAGTTGTTGTCTGGTTCCCAAGGTCTCTATTAGGATGTAGCCTAAATGTCTGATAAGGTCTCTGAAGATCTCACTTGTATTGTAATTGGCAGAGATATCAGAACATGAACTACACTGCTGTTTGGCAAAGGGCTTCAGTGTCAAAACCACGGTCTGCTCTCATGAGAGAGAGAGGGGGGGGGTGAGAGACAGCACAGAGAAAGCAAGGGTAGTGAGAGCGAAGCCTAGCAGCTTTTGGCAGAGATCCTAGGAAATCACTCAACACATTGCAGGTTCAAGCATGATTGTTTGAAGTTGTGTTGTTTTTCTATTTGTGAATTCGTTTCAGATAATAGAGTGACAGCTGTTCAGTAGTGGGGCGTGTAATTAAACAACTTTGTATGCCTAATGCATACTGCTAATTGACAGTTGTTGTCATCTCCTCAATTTTTGTCAAAGAGCAATGAACAAAAGCTTGGCATCTATTGGATTTTCCATCCATTAGGCAAAACAGTTGGGATTCAATTTACATAACAAGGAAAAGATCATACAAGTGAGAGACACAATAATTACAACAATGACAAATAACTTTTATTAAATCTTTTTTTGTAGTTAGTCATAGCTGCTCCAACACAATTGTGTATTTACAAATAATGGCCTTCGTATGAAATACAGTACATTTGCAGAACATTCTGGTGAAGAGAGTTGGACCGGGGAGAGAGGGAGGAGTTACAACAGTCTGGGGAGGTGAGGACGATAGGGCTGGGATAACAGACAGTCACTGGGGACAGGGACAGAGGATAGGGCTGGGATAACAGACAGTCACTGGGGACAGGGACAGAGGATAGGGCTGGGATAACAGACAGTCACTGGGGACAGGGACAGAGGATAGGGCTGGGATAACAGACAGTCACTGGGGACAGGGACAGAGGATAGGGACAGACAACAGGGACAGACAACAGGGACAGAGGATAGGGCTGGGATAACAGACAGTCACTGGGGACAGGGACAGAGGATAGGGCTGGGATAACAGACAGTCACTGGGGACAGGGACAGAGGATAGGGCTGGGATAACAGACAGTCACTGGGGACAGGGACAGAGGATAGGGCTGGGATAACAGACAGTCACTGGGGACAGGGACAGAGGATAGGGACAGACAACAGGGACAGACAACAGGGACAGAGGATAGGCTGGGATAACAGACAGTCACTGGGGACAGGGACAGAGGATAGGGCTGGGATAACAGACAGTCACTGGGGACAGGGACAGAGGATAGGGCTGGGATAACAGACAGTCACTGGGGACAGGGACAGAGGATAGGGCTGGGATAACAGACAGTCACTGGGGACAGGGACAGAGGATAGGGCTGGGATAACAGACAGTCACTGGGGACAGGGACAGAGGATAGGGCTGGGATAACAGACAGTCACTGGGGACAGGGACAGAGGATAGGGACAGACAACAGGGACAGACAACAGGGACAGAGGACAGGGCTGGGATAACAGACAGTCACTGGGGACAGGGACAGAGGATAGGGCTGGGATAACAGACAGTCACTGGGGACAGGGACAGAGGACAGGGCTGGGATAACAGACAGTCACTGGGGACAGGGACAGAGGATAGGGCTGGGATAACAGACAGTCACCGGGGACAGGGACAGAGGATAGGGCTGGGATAACAGACAGTCACTGGGGACAGGGACAGAGGATAGGGCTGGGATAACAGACAGTCACTGGGGACAGGGACAGAGGATAGGGACAGACAACAGGGACAGACAACAGGGACAGAGGACAGGGCTGGGATAACAGACAGTCACTGGGGACAGGGACAGAGGATAGGGCTGGGATAACAGACAGTCACTGGGGACAGGGACAGAGGATAGGGACAGACAACACAGGGACAGACAACAGGGACAGAGGACAGGGCTGGGATAACAGACAGTCACTGGGGACAGGGACAGAGGATAGAGCTGGGATAACAGACAGTCACTGGGGACAGGGACAGAGGATAGGGCTGGGATAACAGACAGTCACTGGGGACAGGGACAGAGGATAGGGCTGGGATAACAGACAGTCACTGGGGACAGGGACAGAGGATAGGGCTGGGATAACAGACAGTCACTGGGGACAGGGACAGAGGATAGGGCTGGGATAACAGACAGTCACTGGGGACAGGGACAGAGGATAGGGCTGGGATAACAGACAGTCACTGGGGACAGGGACAGAGGATAGGGACAGACAACAGGGACAGACAACAGGGACAGAGGACAGGGCTGGGATAACAGACAGTCACTGGGGACAGGGACAGAGGATAGCGCTGGGATAACAGACAGTCACTGGGGACAGGGACAGAGGATAGGGACAGACAACAGGGACAGACAACAGGGACAGAGGACAGGGCTGGGATAACAGACAGTCACTGGGGACAGGGACAGAGGATAGGGCTGGGATAACAGACAGTCACTGGGGACAGGGACAGAGGATAGGGACAGACAACAGGGACAGACAACAGGGACAGAGGATAGGGCTGGGATAACAGACAGTCACTGGGGACAGGGACAGAGGATAGGGCTGGGATAACAGACAGTCACTGGGGACAGGGACAGAGGATAGGGCTGGGATAACAGACAGTCACTGGGGACAGGGACAGAGGATAGGGCTGGGATAACAGACAGTCACTGGGGACAGGGACAGAGGATAGGGACAGACAACAGGGACAGACAACAGGGACAGAGGATAGGGCTGGGATAACAGACAGTCACTGGGGACAGGGACAGAGGATAGGGCTGGGATAACAGACAGTCACTGGGGACAGGGACAGAGGATAGGGCTGGGATAACAGACAGTCACTGGGGACAGGGACAGAGGATAGGGCTGGGATAACAGACAGTCACTGGGGACAGGGACAGAGGATAGGGCTGGGATAACAGACAGTCACTGGGGACAGGGACAGAGGATAGGGCTGGGATAACAGACAGTCACTGGGGACAGGGACAGAGGATAGGGCTGGGATAACAGACAGTCACTGGGGACAGGGACAGAGGATAGGGACAGACAACAGGGACAGAGGACAGGGCTGGGATAACAGACAGTCACTGGGGACAGGGACAGAGGATAGGGCTGGGATAACAGACAGTCACTGGGGACAGGGACAGAGGACAGGGCTGGGATAACAGACAGTCACTGGGGACAGGGACAGAGGATAGGGCTGGGATAACAGACAGTCACTGGGGACAGGGACAGAGGATAGGGCTGGGATAACAGACAGTCACTGGGGACAGGGACAGAGGATAGGGCTGGGATAACAGACAGTCACTGGGGACAGGGACAGAGGATAGGGCTGGGATAACAGACAGTCACTGGGGACAGGGACAGAGGATAGGGACAGACAACAGGGACAGACAACAGGGACAGAGGACAGGGCTGGGATAACAGACAGTCACTGGGGACAGGGACAGAGGATAGGGCTGGGATAACAGACAGTCACTGGGGACAGGGACAGAGGATAGGGACAGACAACAGGGACAGACAACAGGGACAGAGGACAGGGCTGGGATAACAGACAGTCACTGGGGACAGGGACAGAGGATAGAGCTGGGATAACAGACAGTCACTGGGGACAGGGACAGAGGATAGGGCTGGGATAACAGACAGTCACTGGGGACAGGGACAGAGGATAGGCCTGGGATAACAGACAGTCACTGGGGACAGGGACAGAGGATAGGGCTGGGATAACAGACAGTCACTGGGGACAGGGACAGAGGATAGGGCTGGGATAACAGACAGTCACTGGGGACAGGGACAGAGGATAGGGCTGGGATAACAGACAGTCACTGGGGACAGGGACAGAGGATAGGGACAGACAACAGGGACAGACAACAGGGACAGAGGACAGGGCTGGGATAACAGACAATCACTGGGGACAGGGACAGAGGATAGGGCTGGGATAACAGACAGTCACTGGGGACAGGGACAGAGGATAGGGACAGACAACAGGGACAGACAACAGGGACAGAGGACAGGGCTGGGATAACAGACAGTCACTGGGGACAGGGACAGAGGATAGGGACAGAGAACAGGGACAGACAACAGGGACAGAGGACAGGGCTGGGATAACAGACAGTCACTGGGGACAGGGACAGAGGATAGGGCTGGGATAACAGACAGTCACTGGGGACAGGGACAGAGGACAGGGCTGGGATAACAGACAGTCACTGGGGACAGGGACAGAGGATAGGGCTGGGATAACAGACAGTCACTGGGGACAGGGACAGAGGATAGGGCTGGGATAACAGACAGTCACTGGGGACAGGGACAGAGGATAGGGACAGACAACAGGGACAGACAACAGGGACAGAGGACAGGGCTGGGATAACAGACAGTCACTGGGGACAGGGACAGAGGATAGGGCTGGGATAACAGACAGTCACTGGGGACAGGGACAGAGGATAGGGCTGGGATAACAGACAGTCACTGGGGACAGGGACAGAGGATAGGGACACACAACAGGGACAGACAACAGGGACAGAGGACAGGGCTGGGATAACAGACAGTCACTGGGGACAGGGACAGAGGATAGGGCTGGGATAACAGACAGTCACTGGGGACAGGGACAGAGGATAGGGACAGAGAACAGGGACAGAGGACAGGGACAGACGATAGGGCTGGGATAACAGACAGTCACTGGGGACAGGGACAGAGGATAGGGACAGAGAACAGGGACAGAGGACAGGGACAGACGATAGGGCTGGGATAACAGACAGTCACTGGGGACAGGGACAGAGGATAGGGACAGAGAACAGGGACAGAGGACAGGGACAGACGATAGGGCTGGGATAACAGACAGTCACTGGGGACAGGGACAGAGGATAGGGACAGACAACAGGGACAGACCACAGGGACAGACAACAGGGACAGAGGACAGGGACAGAGGACAGGGACAGACAACAGGGACAGAGGATAGGGACAGACAACAGGGACAGACAACAGGGACAGACAACAGGGACAGACAACAGGGACAGAGGACAGCGACAGACAACAGGGACAGACAACAGGGACAGACAACAGGGACAGACAACAGGGACAGACAACAGGGACAGAGGACAGCGACAGAGGACAGGGACAGAGGACATAGGAGGGCACAGTGGTGTCAGGTTCAGGCTACATGGCTACAGTAGCAGGTGCCAGGTGAAAAGCTCCTCCTAAAAGACTCAATTCACCCTGTAACACAACTGCATCTCATACTGTACATCAACTTTTGAATGGAAAATTACACAAGTTAACTGATTCATGACATTGTGATATGGACAGAAAACCAACACTTAACAAGCTTTACAAAATCTCCTGAATTCAGATAACAACATGGTGCTGCTGACTACTGAAGCTTCCTCTGAAACCATTGTAGTGAAGATTAAGAGGGACCACAGACAAACTAAGCATGTACAGGGACTCAAAACATTAGGCGCCTAAACCACATTTCAGATGCAAATACTACTAAGCTCTGGTCAAAAGAGGAGGGCGATGGGAGTGCAGTATGGTTCTTGGATGAGCATGGATGGATATAGTGCACTTCCAATAGTGGAGCCCTTAACTTGGGCACTTCAACCTCCGCACACACACTATAACATTGATATGTGAAAACCTTTACACAAAAGATATGGACTGTAACATTGATCATGTTTCTCCTACTAAAAGATATTAAACAAATGTAATCAACAGTTTTTGATATCCAACATTGACTTGATTCTCTCACTAACAGCATTAACAATGTGTCTTTGTTAACTGCGGTTGTCCTTCAAAGAGGTGTGAGATCCACTGCTCTAACACTACGTTATATGAGACTACAGCTGGATACACAGTATCCATGAGACGAGCTGATCCGTGTTTCCCAACATTGACTGGCTGAAGTGAATGATGTCAGTCACAATGAATTTCAGCTTTTCTTATTTAAAGACTTTTTCAAACTGAATCCCACACTTGCAGCCAACAGAGGCAGAGGCTAATGTATTTCTCAGTGATAGTCCATCCCCTTTACAAAGGATGTGAGTTGGTGTCAGTACACTAAATAGACTGTGTATCAGACAGTGGAGGGAAATATTTACCGTGTTCCTGTGTTTGAGAAGCCCACTATTGATCTCAGCTGGCCTTTTCTCTCTCCTCATTACTCATTCCAGTCCTCTGGTGGTAAAAAATTACCTCTGGGCTGAACAGGACACCTCTCTCTCCCTGCTAGTGAACCTATCCAGAGGCTGAACAGGACACCTCTCTCTCCCTGCAAGTGAACCTATCCAGAGGCTGAACAGGACACCTCTCTCTCCCTGCTAGTGAACCTATCCAGAGGCTGAACAGGACACCTCTCTCTCCCTGCTAGTGAACCTATCCAGAGGCTGAACAGGACACCTCTCTCTCCCTGCTAGTGAACCTATCCAGAGGCTGAACAGGACACCTCTCTCTCCCTGCAAGTGAACCTATCCAGAGGCTGAACAGGACACCTCTCTCTCCCTGCAAGTGAACCTATCCAGAGGCTGAACAGGACACCTCTCTCTCCCTGCTAGTGAACCTATGCAGAGGCTGAACAGGACACCTCTCTCTCCCTGCAAGTGAACCTATCCAGAGGCTGAACAGGACACCTCTCTCTCCCTGCTAGTGAACCTATGCAGAGGCTGAACAGGACACCTCTCTCTCCCTGCTAGTGAACCTATCCAGAGGCTGAACAGGACACCTCTCTCTCCCTGCTAATGAACCTATCTAGAGGCTGAACAGGACACCTCTCTCTCCCTGCTAGTGAACCTATCCAGAGGCTGAACAGGACACCTCTCTCTCCCTGCTAGTGAACCTATCCAGAGGCTGAACAGGACACCTCTCTCTCCCTGCTAGTGAACCTATCCAGAGGCTGAACAGGACACCTCTCTTCCTCACTCTCTCTCGTTCTCCCTCCTGGTGGTCGATTTTTCTCATTCCAGAAATAACTAGCGCATGGCCCCCCAGCATGTGGTCTGCTTGGACACCGCTCCTCACGACATCAAAGACACGGCTAAATCACACTAGAGCTGCAGCTGCTACAGATGAAACCAACGTTGCCACAACCTACCTTCAACTTTTGGAGAAACGTTGGACCTTTTGGAACGTGTGGGTTGATCATCACTGAATGGTCGCTAACCTATCAATATCAATGAAGGTTTTTGTTGTTTGCTTGGGGAAAAACTCAAGAATATTACTAAGAACATAATTGAAACTAATCGTACTAGTTATAGAGTCATCCCTGAACTTTTTGTTTATGTACAGTACATAATTGTAGTTTTGTAGAGATTATGACAATGTTGAAAAGAAGTAGTGGATGGTAATATGGGCTGACTTGTTAGGACACATAGAGTTTGTGATTACTGTTACAGGGAAGAAACACATTTATAACACACATTCTTACACCCTGATACAACATCCAACTATGTCCTCTTCCCTGAACTCTGTTAGATAAAAACAATCCAATTCCATTTTGTGTCCAAGCCCAGATATTACATGTGTATGAAATATAACTACACCTTTCCAAGATAAAAAGAGAGACTGGTGCTTTTAAGTGGTGGGATGTTTTGGGCTTGTCTCTGCACTAGTTACAGTGACTGAACCAGAACAATCAGAAAAGGGAAAGAGCACAAGGACTCAACAATAAATAGGAAAATACATTTGCCTGACAAAATACCATATCAACTCCCAGGCTCCTCGCAAATATACACCCGTGTTGCTTGCTAAATTTGAATTACGTGATTCATTTAAAAAATACATGAATTGATCACTAATTCTCCTAAAAGGACACAAATTGCTAAACATGAGTGCTTCTTTTTTTCCGGTTCAGCTAAGATTGTTCTCTCCCAGTCTCTGAACCATCAAATCCAACCCCCATCTCATGAACTTCTAATGGACTCTTCAAAGGCAAGAAAATGACAGAGCCCCCTCCCCTTGGCAACAGGACTTCTCCAAGCAACAACCATGGCTCTGGATCCTTGATTCACCATTGATTGACCAGCATGCCTTGTTCTCATTTGATTGGCCAGTATGTCTTGGCCACATTTGATTGGCCAGTATTCCTTTGCTTCATTGCCATTGGCTGATCTGATCAGTCACAAGCCATCTTCAAATGATCATAGTTATTCGCTGTAAAACTTCATCATATTCTCAATCAAAGTCATTTGGGGGCTTGAGAAAAAGTTATTTTTAGTAGTTCTTGTTCCATCTTGAGAGAGAGAGAGAGAGAGAGAGAGAGAGAGAGAGAGAGAGAGAGAGAGAGAGAGAGAGAGAGAGAGAGAGAGAGAGAGAGAGAGAGAGAGAGAGAGAGAGAGAGAGAGAGAGAGAGAGAGAGAGAGAGAGATGAATGATGGGGACGGCAAATGATGGGGACCTTCAAATATTAACATCTACAGGAAAGTAAAATGACAAAATGAGAGTCAAAAGGGCTTTTGGCATCTTAACTCCCCAAAGCAAAGTTTATAAAAAGGTCTTCCCCCTTAGAAGTCCACCTCTCCCCGGCACTCAGACTGCCTTTTAAAAAGTGCACCTTGGGGGTTGTATGTTCCAGTCAGGTCCGCCCTGTCTAAAACCCTCAGGCTGGGCGCTATAAAGACAAGATGGCTGCACAGAGAACAAGGGCGGAGGTGACCAGCAGACCAGTGGTCTGAACCCGGCCCACCGAGTTGACGTCACCTCGGGACGGCTCGGCTGATTCGTGACTGGTATCATCTAGATGGAGGAAGAAAGGAGGGAGAGAGGAGATAAGATAAGAATCCCTGAGACATCAAGAGATATCATCATTTAGCTGCAACGACTGAAACATTAATGTATGAAATGGAGTGGTGGCTTTGTCATTCCATCAACTTTCTATGTGACTGACTCATCCATTCAGCTGGTACAATGGGAAACTATGAGCCCCTTCGGAATTCTGTATTAGGAAATAGAATTTGTCATGCCCGGGTACACAGACACTCTCAAGCATGCAGGCAGGCACGTACCCCTACACACAGTTTATGGAGTCTTACAAACCTCTTGGTTCTAGGGAATTGTCCACCCTCTCATTGACGTCAAAGACCCGATCGTGAACACTGACAGTTTTCACACAATTGTCTGCAACAAAAGGAAAGGGTGGGACGTGAACATTCACAGCGAGCCCAAGATTGATATTCGACTCTCACACAATTCATTTAAAGTTTTTTCACAGTTTGAAAGAAATAGAAAATAGAATGTTCTTTCAGAAATCCACTTACTTGCTGGTCTGACGAACACCTTCAGTCGAAGGCAACTTCTCCTTCCATTGTCAGCAACGGTGGATGCTGTGAAAACAGTTCAGTTATGTTAGGAACAATGCTTATAGACATATACGTCAAACAGAGAGCTATCACACCCCAAACAAGGTGAAGATTCCACTGACTTGAAGGTTCTCAATGGATGCAATTTGTGATAAATGTAGCATACTGTCTGTCGATCAAACGCCTGAAACACATCTTTCTATTGGCTACTGAGCGAGGGCGACATCTGCACCTCAGACTTCCATTAGCTTCCAATAACAAAAACACATGCTCCCGAGTAACATCCACATCTGCTACTCAAACTTCCATTGGTTCAAAGAACAGTCTGCACCTGCCACTCAAACTTCTATTGGCTCCAAATGTCATCCACATCTGCAACACAGAAATCTATTGGCTCAGAGTAACATCACCATCTGCTATGAAGTATTTGATTGGCTGCAGAGACCATCAAAACCTGACACTGAGTTCTATTAGCAGTAAATTAGCACAACCCTGCTACACAGACGTCAACTCTGGATAACTGGAATATGACAGCTGCTTCACTAAATCTCAGTGGTGGCAAGTCACTTCGACTCAGGCCGCTCCAACTTCTGACCTGCAACAACTAGACAATGTCACCTAGGACATAGTCACCAAACAAGACTGCGGCGGTTTCATATTGTGTGATGTCTTGAGAAGCAATAGTTCTGAAGTCCCTATCACTCTTCTATACGGAAAGTAGGTTGTGACTGAGATCTTGTTCTTGTTGCTAGTTTGACTCTGACCTGTGCTTGTATTAATCTATAGAATGGCTCTGTTCTTCTCCCACCCCACCCAGACAGTGCTCTGTGGGCCTCTGTGTTCTGACCACATCATTTCCGGGCCTGCCTGGGGTCTCAAGCTGCTCTCAATCTAGTCATAAACCCCCACCAACCCCTCAGGGCACCATCATGCTGTGTGTGTGTGTGTGTGTCTCAGAGAAAGCGCGAGAGAGAGCGAGAGGCAGTTTGTCCTATAGACTATCCCATATCATGAGATTCTCTTCTTCAAGCAGCAGTCACCGAAATTGTTAAAATGTTTTGAAAACAATTCTAAAAAAATACAACAGGATGAAGATACTCCAAACGTTTAGAATTTAAAACATCTATCAGATATTGACAAAGCACATAACACATTTTACTTGTACGGGCAAATAATGAGTTCAGGGATTTGTGGGAATCCAGGTATTCAATTTATGGTAAAAAAAAAAATATTATTTTATACACTGCCGATTTTGCAGGTTTTCCCACTTACAAAGCATGTAGAGGTCTCTAATTTTCATCATAGGTACACTTCAACTGTGAGAGACGGAATCTAAAACAAAATCCAGAAAATCACATTGGATGATTTTTAAGTAATGAATTAGCATTTTATTGCATGACAAAAGTATTTGATACATCAGAAAAGCAGAACTTAATATTTGGTACAGAAACCTCTGTTTGAAATTACAGAGATCATACGTTTCCTGTAGTTCTTGACCAAGTTTGCACACACTGCAGCGGGGATTTTGGCACACTCCTCCATACAGACCTTCTCCAGATCCTTCAGGTTTCGGGGCTGTCGCTGGGCAATACGGATTTTCAGCTCCCTCCAAAGATTTTCTATTGGGTTCAGGTCTGGAGACTGGCTAGACCACTCCAGGACTTTGAGATGCTTCTTACAGAGCCACTCCTTAGTTGCCCTGGCTGTGTGTTTCGGGCTGTTGTCATGCTGGAAGACACAGTTACGACCCATCTTCAAAGCTCTTACTGAGGGAAGTAAGTTGTTGGCCAAGATCTCGTGATACATAGCCCCATCCATCCTCCCCTCAATACGGTGCAGTCATCCTGTCCCCTTTGCAGAAAAGCATCCCCAAAGAATGATGTTTCCACCTCCATGCTTCACATTGGGATGATGTTCTTGGGGTTGTACTCATCCTTCTTCTTCCTCCAAACACAGCGAGTGGAGTTTAGACGAAAAAGCAACATTTTTGTCTCATCAGACCACGTGACCTTCTCCCATTCCTCCTCTGGATCATCCAGATGGTCATTGGCAAACTTCAGATGGGCCTGGACATGCGCTGGCTTGAGCAGGGGGACCTTGCGTGCACTGCAGAATTTTAATCCATTACGGCGTAGTGTGTTACTAATGGTTTTCTTTGAGACTGTGGTCCCAGCTCTCTTCAGGTCATTGACCAGGTCCTGCCGTGTAGTTCTGGGCTGATCCCTCACCTTCCTCATGATCATTGATGCCCCACGAGGTGAGATCTTGCATGGAGCCCCAGACCGAGGGTGATTGACCTTCATCTTGAACGTCTTCCATTTTCTAATAATTGCGCCAACACTTGTTGCCTTCTCACCAAGCTGCTTCTCTGTCTACCCTACCTGCACTGTCTACCCTACCTGTACTCACCTGCACTGTCTACCCTACCTGCACTGTCTACCCTACCTGCACTGTCTACCCTACCTGTACTCACCTGCACTGTCTACCCTACCTGTACTCACCTGCTCTGTCTACCCTACCTTCTCTGTCTACCCTACCTGTACTCACCTGCACTGTCTACCCTACCTGTACTCACCTGCTCTGTCTACCCTACCTGTACTCACCTGCACTGTCCACCCTACCTGTACTCACCTGCTCTGTCTACACTACCTGTACTCACCTGCTCTGTCTACACTACCTGCTCTGTCTACCCTACCTGCTCTGTCTACCCTACCTGTACTCACCTTCTCTGTCTACCCTACCTGCTCTGTCTATCCTACCTGCACTCACCTGCTCTGTCTACCCTACCTGCTCTGTCTACCCTACCTGTACTCACCTGCTCTGTCTACCCTACCTGCACTCACCTGCACTGTCTACCCTACCCGAACTCACCTGCACTGTCTACCCTACCTGCACTCACCTGCACTGTCTACCCTACCTGCACTCACCTGCACTGTCTACCCTACCTGTACTCACCTGCTCTGTCTACCCTACCTGCTCTGTCTACCCTACCTATACTTACCTGCTCTGTCTACCCTACTTGCTCTGTCTACCCTACCTGTACTCACCTGCTCTGTCGACCCTACCTGCACTCACCTGCTCTGTGTACCCTACCTGTCACGTTCTGTTTGTGTTAATAGCAGTGTGTCAATAGCAGGATACCCTCGGATTAAAAATCAACACGCTTGGCTACATATTACACCTATCTATACATACTTTACATTGTTTGCGAGATCAGACATAATATCACTATAATCTGAGTATTCATTTTTGGAAGTTGCTTTCATTTCAGTGCATCTCATTTGTATGCATTTCAACTGTATTAAATTATTACTTTTTAAAATTCCACCCAATAAAATAAAGTAATCTTTCTTGTGATATAAGTGTTAAGATGGTGCATCATCTCCCTGACAAAGCTTTATTGTTCTCATAAATGCAACGGAAGACTGTATTCCATTGAGCCCATTTCAGCCATTACCGGTGTGTTTGGCAGGTGATTACAAACATTTCCGCAGTCGTTACGTTAATGGAAATAAACGACAGCCACACGCAAGAGTATGAAGGAGTTGTAGGAGTGAAATGAAAGCAATAAATCCAGCGGGATTTAAGTGACAAGTGGATTTTGCACCCCTCAGACACATGAAATAGGCAGAAAAAGACAGATCCTCAGGTGGGTGGGGCATGGTCGTTGCTACTTCTTCCCAGTGAATGATACTGGCAGTAAATTACAGATAAAAACTAGCCTTGTCAGTATTTCCACAGCGGAAGACTGGACTTCCCATTTCAAAGCACTTAGCGTGACTATGAAACAAGATAAAAATTGTCTTTAAAACTTGATGATGAGAGTTATATTGGCAGTGTGTTGGGGGAAAAACAGCCAGGGGTGTCAATCATGACTCTTTTGTCTGTGTCAGCAAGTATCATGTAACTTACCTCACACCCCTACAGTGGCAGGCACACAGGCCAGAATGCACTAGCTCCCTTGACAGACAGACAGACAGACAGACAGACAGACAGACAGACAGACAGACAGACAGACAGACAGACAGACAGACAGACAGACAGACAGACAGACAGACAGACAGACAGACAGACAGACAGACAGACAGACAGACAGACAGACAGACAGACAGACAGACAGACAGACAGACAGACAGACAGACAGACAGACAGACAGACAGACAGACAGACAGACAGACAGACAGACACGACAGTCTGGGCTCCACAACAGACACCACACAGCCAATAAACTGCTTTTCTACGACTCTGCCTCGCGCGCTGCGACACTGGATCTGTGGTTAGTCATGCCATGCAGCCCAGCAGAGAATAAACTAGCAGGGCAGAATAGACAGACTGGAGGACAGTAAACCTCATGCAGACACTCAGAGTATACAAATAAAGTACAAATTCAGAAAACATCCTCTCATGAACACACACCATCCTATGAACGTGCCGAAGATGCTTCCACATACACACTTAAAAAAAAAAACATTTAACCTTTACTTAACTAGGCAAGTCAGTTAAGAACAAATTCTTATTTACAATGACGGCCTACACCAGCCAAACCCAGACAACGCTGGGCCAATTGTGCTCCATCCTATGGGACTTCCAATCACAGCCGGTTGTGATACAGCCTGGATTCAAACCAGGGTGTCTGTAGTGACACCTCTAGAACTGAGATGCAGTGCCTTAGACCACTGCACCACTCGGAAGCACAGACATACGCAACACCAGACACATACAGACATAAGCAACACCAGACACATACAGACATACGCAACACCAGACACACACAGACATAAGCAACACCAGACACACACAGACATACACAACACCAGACACACACAGACATACACAACACCAGACACACACAGACATAAGCAACACCAGACACACACAGACATAAGCAACACCAGACACACACAGACATACACAACACCAGACACACACAGACATACACAACACCAGACACACACAGACATACACAACACCAGACAAAAGCTAGGGGCTCAGATGCCGTGTAACTTAAGTCTGAACAGGGTTCATCTCATTATCTATGTAGATCTTCAGACTGTATCTACGGAGCAGGACCTGGGCTTTTGAAGCCAGGGCTTTACAGCAGACAGTCATCCCCAGACACACAGGGAGAGCCAGACTCTCAACTGTCTCCCCAGAAAATTGGATTTCTATCCCCTGAGATTAGGATCAGACTTCCCTATTGGCTCTATTAGAAAAACATGCAGCCCTAAGCCTGGGAGAAGCCCGGGTTCACATCCAGACATCAGGACAGGCTGAACTCTGACCCCCTCAGGCCACCCCTTCTGATCCCCCTGATGGCTTCCTGCAGGCGTCTGTCTGCCAGACGGACGGAGACCCAGAGCCAACCAACCGCAGGTGTCATCCATTTGATTTAACCTACCCGTTACTCTCTTCTCCTGGGGGGTTAACTATCCACAGAGGGGTCCAAGGGGTGTCTGTCTGTTGTTGGCACTGAGTTGTTGACACCAGCACACATCAATTCCCATACATTTGACGTACTTGTTGCAAGATCACAGCTCCATTGTCCAATAGTGTTAGAACATGTGCTAGTATCATCTAATAATGTAACTCTTTTGTTAAACTTGACAGATCAGACGCATGCAATGTGATACTGAAACGAATATCACATGGTTTATTGTGAGATATCCAGCCTTTCTGGAACTACATAGAGGGACAAGAGTTCAGAGGATGTTGGAGCAGATTAGTGTACACCTCAGTCTGTTCCCCGGGTGTGATTACGTACACCTCTGTTTGTTATTTCATCTTCCTCTCAATGTTCTGGGTGAAAAACAGCCTCTTTTCTGGGTGAATCTCTAACTGTCTAACAGTTGATCTCTAACTGTTGTCAAGGAGGGAAATGCCCTTAGGCCGTGTGGCCTGTCTCTCTTTCTCTTTCGCTCTCCCTTAGTTTCACTGTAAAAGCCCTACTGTATATATACTTGATGGCTATTTAGACTTCTTGGCTCTCCTATCTGCACATTAAACAGTCTGATAGACATCCTAGGGTAAAGTCCATTACCTTCTCACAGATATACACAGAAGCACCACACCACGCTCTGTATATTCAATCCAGTAGAATAACATCCTAGGAGATTAGGCAAATCAGTAGATCATGTGTCTTTGAGGACTGGCGATTCGTCAGGCAGCTTGGGTCTGAGGCGTGCGGCTGAGGCCGGGGCTGATGCTACTCAGGAGTGGGCCTAAGTGAAGCCATCTCTGTAGGGGGAAGGAGACATACTGTATCCTAGCAGGCCACCCCTTGCTCTCCTATTTAGTCTCAGCTCTCTGCTCTGTAGGGCGCCGAGTCCTCTTGTAAAAACATGGCTTCAGATGCTTGTGTTCAAGAGGCCTTCTCACAAGCAGCAGAAAGCTGAGCCTGGCGAGTTTGTAACAAAGACTCTTCAGAGGGAGACCACGTGAACGGAGATGTTTTCCCCTCGGGCAAATGTTTAGGTTTGAACCTCTTTGCCAGGGCTTGCAAAACAAAGTTCTACTTTGCTACTGTTTCCCCGTTGTCAGTTCCATTGGATGGACTCAAAATAACGTTTTCTCACATCATACCCTTATATCATCTAAGTATGTTCTGCTCTGCCCAGGTAGACTGAGGTCACAAAATACTGTGTTAACTCTCCACTGATATCATATATGTCTATACCATGCAGGATAACTGTGGTAGCCCTCTGTCTCTCTCTCTCTCTGCCTTTAAGCGAAGCTTTCACGTATCCCATATCATAGTACTGTAGTAGCAACAGCGTTAACTCAGTTTGTTGGGGCATGGTGCTTGCAACAGCAGAGCTGTTGGTTTTGATTCCCGCATGGAACATGCTTCATACTGAATGCTTTTGTTAACTTGGTTTATTTGAATATAAGCACGTGCTAAATGACCATAAAGATGTCAATAATGAAATGTACTCACAGATGTAGTAGTACTCTCTGCCGGAGCGGAACTCGAAGCCCAAAGAGAAGGGGGTGAAGAGCTGGAACTTCTCGGAGAACTTCAGGGGTCCGTTGGGGGAGTGGGGCCTGTTACACTCCCAGCGTTTGAAGCCCTTGGCGGTGTGGTCACAGGAGCTGTAGCCGTCGTAGTTGACCATGTAGAGGACGTAGCGCTCCATCCGCTCTTCAGGGACATAGTCCAGGTAGTGGGGACAGAAGACGTCCAGGTAGTCATTTATACACACGTCGATGTGGTAGTCACCCCGGTAGAACCTGAAAGGAAATCAGAGAGGTTCTGAGTAAGATTCTTCAGGACTACAACGTCTAATAGTACTGATACTAACATGCATTTCCATGATTCTACCTTTCTGGACGTCATCACTGACCAAACACTATAGGGCAGGTATAAGGCAAGGGCTTCATTGTGTAACTCTCATCTACTGTATCTAGTCAATGTCAGATCAGTGATGTCTTCAAGAAGGGGCGTATCATAAGATGCATACTAAAAGTATGTGACCTAAAGCCCTAGACGAGAAAAAATGTAACCAGATGTGTCTGACAGAGACACTGCAGACCGATTTACAGAAGACACATCTACGTCCTACTATCTAGTTTTGTTTACAGAATCCCACCATGTCATTCTCAATCCTCTCACCGCTCTAGAGCGGGTGCTCAAACCTCTCCTCTACCGCCAGCCAAAAAGTATCTTCCGACAGACTGCTAGTCAGTCATAAGCCACATATCAATGTTTGAGCTGGGCCGCGATGACTTATGAGAGTGCTGAAATTAAAGTCCCCCAGCGCCAAAGTCCAAATCCTCTGGTTAGCACGGGCCTTTGGCAGATTTAAGAGGATCCCCTCAAAAGAGGGAAATTTTCATTAGACCAATATGACATGCTGATGGAGGAGACCCGGTGGAATCTCTCTCAGCGCTGGGAAAAAAAGTGTGTTTCTCAAGGCCCCAGAAACAGCCCCAACCAGATACACATGGAGCTTCAGGGTAAACCGAGCGGCCCTCCTGAGGAAGGAGGACATCAGCCAGATATGCCAGGTATTCATTCCTGGGGAGTGATGCGATACACATATTCCCATAGGCCATATACGGTTGCATTTCTGATGCGTTTATTGGAGACAGATTGGTGTAGGTTGGCCAGCGCATCTCAGAGTCGCTAATGGCCGAGCTTGATATCACTGACATACTGCGGATGTCTTCAATACTCCACCTCTGTTCATTGACACACTGGGGCCAGGGGAACAGGCTGGGGACCGTTACTGTGCATACTGTGCGGTGATGATTTGATACGGATGAACTCACTCGCGCTCTGTGGGAGGTTTCTCAATGTAAGGACTGAGATTCACTGACCGAGGAGCAGATCTTACACCCACCTAACAACCTCTTCAGGGGGAGAGAAGCAATCTGAACTGATTCAGGGTCAGGTGAGAGAGGAGGTTGCGTTGGACGGCAGTGCAGCTGTTCCCACTGACACGTACATTTCCAGGCTTTAAGAGGCGTGAGGAGTATAAAGGTTGCTGTGTGTTGGCTGGGACCTGCTGGGAGTATCAGGTTGTCCTTATACGGATTGCAAATGTGCTGCAGGATTAGTGACTCTCCTACTGGGTTTAGTGCGGCCACAGAGGAGGGTGTGTGTGTGTGTGTGTGTGTGTGTGTGTGTGTGTGTGTGTGTGTGTGTGTGTGTGTGTGTGTGTGTGTGTGTGTGTGTGTGTGTGTGTGTGTGCGTGCGTGCGTGCGTGCGTGTGTGTGTGTGTGTGTGTGTGTGTGTGTGTGCATTCCATGTGTGTCATATAGTCTGTGTGAGATTGTGTCTTTGTGTGTGATTTGTCAGCTAAATTCTCATATTTTTCTCTAATTATAGCCTGGTCAAACATGAAACTGTAGCCTTGTTTTCTCTCTAATTATAGCCTGGTCAAACATGAAACTGAAGCCTTCTTTTCTCTCTCAAAGGCCCACTTTTCATGCTCCAGCTGAGTGCTGTGACTCCAGGCAGCAAAGCATGGCCTCAATCAGCCTCAGTTTCTTTGCCTTTCACTGATACCATAACTGACAGAGAGCAACCAAACCCCAGAGAGCCACTAGCAAGTACTGTATCACTTCCTCAGCCAGCGGCACTGTGGGATAGCCAGCTTGGTCTGTCCATCTCTCTAAGCTTGTAATGCTACCTTTCAACCTGTGTGTACCTTTAGCTGCTCTCACCTGTCACTCAAATCTGACCTGGGACCTGCCATAAAGATTAGCATGGATTAGAGAAGAGAGTTAGACAGAGAGGTGTGGGTGGTCACCATTCTGAAAGTGATGAGCAGACGATTTATGTCAGGGGAGGTAAGCAGGGACCACAGAGAGGATTACTCTGACCCTCCTAGAGACACCTGAGAAAGCTTTGTGACGGATAGTACCAAATATCAATCCACACTGAGCCATAATCCTGAACCATAATGCTAAAACATATGTCTCGGTCTGACACTCAATATCACCGCAAGTGTGAGTTTTCAATCTTTAAGTGAATGTCTTCAGACTACAGTAACGCTTCACAATGTACCAACAGAGCTCAATGGGGAAATCAGCATCAGGGTTTTGTCAGAGTTATTGTGTGATTTCGCTCAAAGTCTCTCACAACGAACATCAATGTGGCAGACAAGGAAATAAAGAACTTTAGCTGTGAGGCTGACAACTCAAAAACTAATGACGTCATTAAGAAATCAACACCTTCATTTGTTAAATTCATTCATGTGACGCGATGAGCCAATAGAGTTTAAAAAATGAAGACACACAAATCCTATATCTATCCGTCTTTGGGATTAATGATGCCTGATTGGCTGAATTACTCACAGCCACTTAGACAGGCTCATGCATGATTCAGGCACTACCACTTTTAACGAAGCACTCTCATAACAATAATCCTTATTTTCACTCCTCTCCTCCTCTCTTTCCCCCCCTTCTCTTTCTCTCTGGTGACCAAACACAGGTAATGAATGGTTTGCACCCTGGTTCAGTGGAGGGGAGGATGAGAGGAGGGGAGGAGGGAGAGAGAAAGCCTTCCTGGTGTTTTCTATAATTCATGATTACAGTGGTGTCAGAGCGAGGTCAAATTCCAATGGTTTTATAACAATAGGAGAAAAAAGGAGCCACTTTCCCTCCACAGACCACATGAAACCGCCGACCTGTTCCAAGCCACATAATGGAACAAACAACTAAATACAAACTAAGCGGTTGTGCGGGCAAACATTACTGGTTTCAACTGCACGTGTGTCTACACACACACACACACACACACACACACACACACAGACAGACAGACAGACAGACAGACAGACAGACAGACAGACAGACAGACAGACAGACAGACAGACAGACAGACAGACAGACACACACTCCGTAGTTCATGTCCCTGACCTTAGGGGGAGCTCTTTAGGTAGGTAATTACACCACTGTGGCTAACAGGCTAATGCATCTCTGGCCATTTGGCCCTGGGCACTGATGTCACCATATGGAGTCTATTTATCCCTCTGCCTGGTGTTTCCCCCTCTCCCTCAGGGCACCAGGCCTGACCTCCATCTACCTGGCAGATCATTCATAGCCCTGTGCCACCAACACCACCAGCACCAGCCATGGTTCAGACATCATTACCTCCACTGATCACACACATCTGTGCAGACACACGGACCGAGCTGTCTGCCAGGGTTCAGAGTCAGACTGGGCGTTGACAGCAAAAAGAGATGAGAAAAGAGAAAACTATCAAATAGACACTTTTCTCTTTTTTGTGGTACATTTCCCTGAGAACAAAACGTTTTGTCTGAGCTGCTCAGACAGAGACGAAAGTTATTGAGTTTTAGATTGAAAACACATGGCTGTTTGTGTGAGGTAGGTCCTACATGGCAAGAACATTACAATGTGTTACAGTCAGTAAAAGCAGGAGACAGAGTATTTAGAGTATGAGAGTGAGAACCAGAGTGAGAACCAGAGTGAGAACCAGAGTGAGAACCAGAGTGAGAACCAGCGTGAGAACCAGAGTGAGAACCAGCGTGAGAACCAGAGTGAGAACCAGAGTGAGAACCAGAGTGAGAACCAGAGTGAGAACCAGCGTGAGAACCAGAGAGAGAACCAGAGTGAGAACCAGAGTGAGAACCAGTGTGATTACCAGTGTGATTACCAGTGTGAGAACCAGTGTGAGAACCAGTGTGAGAACCAGTGTGAGAACCAGTGTGAGAACCAGTGTGAGAATCAGTGTGAGAACCAGTGTGAGAACCAGTGTGAGAACCAGTGTGAGAACCAGTGTGAGAACCAGTGTGATTACCAGTGTGAGAACCAGTGTGAGAACCAGTGTGAGAACCAGTGTGAGAACCAGTGTGATTACCAGTGTGAGAACCAGTGTGAGAACCAGTGTGAGAATCAGTGAGAACCAGAGTGAGAACGAGAGTGAGAACCAGTGTGCTAATGAGAGCGACAAAGAGAGAAAGAGAAGTTAACAGTGATTCTCAACTGTTTTCTATGAATGACATAAGAAGTTAACTCACAGTACAGGACAGGTTAATGAATGATGATGCTATTCTGGTGGTCAAAGGGTGAAAGAGGCAGCACGTGGTGAGTGTCACTTAACACACACGCACGCACACCGCGGGGCTCGGTCACTCACTGCTTAACACCAGGGGCTGACAGTCAATACCATTACCCTCTGGTCTGAAGGCCGACCCTAACACAGGTTGCCATCACACTGACTTACGACAATGCTATGTTCTACCTCTTTTTACATGCGTGATGTGCTCAAACCCCAGGGCACACACACACACACAGATCTCAGGGTGCTCTCTGTCTATCTCAGAAGCCACATAGCTCAAGAGGCTCCAAGTCTTGTTAAAATAACCCCACAAAGAATGGCACACTCAGTACCTTGGACCAAACTACCAAGTGTAGCATATAGCCCTAGCCTAGGTCATAGAAACACAGACACCTAGATCTACAGCAGATAAAGACATTGATGGAGCGTGAGCTGGGAGCACTAATAGATGCCTGTCTAGATGGCTAGACGCTACCTATCATTATCAGACAATCCACTCCCATAGGACAGGAGAATATTGATCTGACATAAGAGCCAGGCGAGGGGTTAGAGGTCACTGACAGACCATTATTCAGCCAGGGCCTCAGTATTTGGCCAGTGTCTGAGTGAGGTGACGGGTATGACCCCGGGGTCGTCCATCTTAGGAGCTGCTGAGTAGGTGGCGGTGCTGCTGAAGGAAGGAAGGTGAAGTTTAATATGGTGGATGGATGAGGCTTCACCTTAGAGCAAACAGAGCTGCCCAGCCCTCTCATTAAACACAAACTTGCACACACGCATGCATGCGGACATGAGCGCGCACAAACACACTCACACTCACACACACACATACGGTAATGGTATAAGCAGCAGCGATCTGTACAGGAAGGGTCTACCTCATCCCTTGTTTGACTATGGTGACCCTGACCCCCCTCACAGGCTTTGACATCTGACCCCTCTCTCCGGGGGCGATTTGAACCCCTGCACCGCCCTATCACTTTACTGCACCCCAGGGAACTCCAACCCGCCCTGCCCTGTGCCAAACCAACCCTGAACCCAGTATAGCAGGGAGGGGGCAGTGGTGAGAGAGAGAACCACAATGTCTGGAATCAATCACCCAACCATGACAAGGCTCCACAGCATTCACACACACCACAAGTCATCCAGTAGGGAGGTCTCACACAAATCATAGTTGGGTGAATTTGACTAAGGCGAGTGATAGTGTTCTGTGGGGAGATGGAAGAAAAGTAGGCTAAGTGCTTCTGTTGGATATTTGTTCTATTAAAGGTTGTATTCGTATTGGTTGTATTCAAGGTTGGGAAATGAAGGGATACGACATCTGCTTGTGTTAGATGTAGCATGGGTACAGTGGAACCAGGGGGGACGGTAGATGCCAGTGAGAGTGTGAGAGGGGGTGGTCTTTCCCCCACTCTGTCCCCTCAACAAACACCAGCAGCCCCAGGAAAAACAGCACATGTAAAATCATGTAAGGGCTAAACATAGAATGTCTACTGAGTGCCAGGCATGCCAGTGCCAAGCCACAACAGCTGGCACCCTCAATCTCACCCCTCTAGGCCCCCTAACCCGCCTCTACTGACCCCCTCTCCTCGACACCAAATGTCTGTCAAAGCCTCCTCCATCAGTCCACAACCAGAGCCCCACGGATGCATCCACATCCACACAAACCACCTTAAGAGGACCAAGCTCAGATTCACACATACCACCTTAAGGGGACCAAGCTCAGATTCACACATACCACCTTAAGAGGACCAAGCTCAGATTCACACATACCACCTTAAGAGGACCAAGCTCAGATTCACACATACCACCTTAAGGGGACCAAACTCAGATTCACATATACCACCTTAAGAGGACCAAGCTCAGATTCACACATACCACCTTAAGAGGACCAAGCACAGATTCACACATACCACCTTAAGAGGACCAAGCTCAGATTCACACATACCACCTTAAGAGGACCAAGCTCAGACTCACACATACCACCTTAAGGGGACCAAGCTCAGATTCACACATACCACCTTAAGGGGACCAAGCTCAGATTCACACATACCACCTTAAGAGGACCAAGCTCAGATTCACACATACCACCTTAAGAGGACCAAGCTCAGATTCACACATACCACCTTAAGGGGACCAAGCTCAGATTCACACATACCACCTTAAGAGGACCAAGCTCAGATTCACACATACCACCTTAAGAGGACCAAGCTCAGATTCACACATACCACCTTAAGGGGACCAAGCTCAGATTCACACATACCACCTTAAGGGGACCAAGCTCAGATTCACACATACCACCTTAAGAGGACCAAGCTCAGATTCACACATACCACCTTAAGAGGACCAAGCTCAGATTCACACATACCACCTTAAGGGGACCAAGCTCAGATTCACACATACCACCTTAAGGGGACCAAGCTCAGATTCACACATACCACCTTAAGGGGACCAAGCTCAGATTCACACATACCACCTTAAGGGGACCAAGCTCAGATTCACACATACCACCTTAAGAGGACCAAGCTCAGATTCACACATACCACCTTAAGAGGACCAAGCTCAGATTCACACATACCACCTTAAGAGGACCAAGCTCAGATTCACACATACCACCTTAAGAGGACCAAGCTCAGATTCACACATACCACCTTAAGGGGACCAAGCTCAGATTCACACATACCACCTTAAGAGGACCAAGCTCAGATTCACACATACCACCTTAAGAGGACCAAGCTCAGATTCACACATACCACCTTAAGAGGACCAAGCTCAGATTCACACATACCACCTTAAGGGGACCAAGCTCAGATTCACACATACCACCTTAAGAGGACCAAGCTCAGATTCACACATACCACCTTAAGAGGACCAAGCTCAGATTCACACATACCACCTTAAGAGGACCAAGCTCAGACTCACACATACCACCTTAAGGGGACCAAGCTCAGATTCACACATACCACCTTAAGAGGACCAAGCTCAGACTCACACATACCACCTTAAGGGGACCAAGCTCAGATTCACACATACCACCTTAAGAGGACCAAGCTCAGATTCACACATACCACCTTAAGAGGACCAAGCTCAGATTCACACATACCACCTTAAGAGGACCAAGCTCAGATTCACACATACCACCTTAAGGGGACCAAGCTCAGACTCACACATACCACCTTAAGGGGACCAAGCTCAGATTCACACATACCACCTTAAGAGGACCAAGCTCAGATTCACACATACCACCTTAAGAGGACCAAGCTCAGATTCACACATACCACCTTAAGAGGACCAAGCTCAGACTCACACATACCACCTTAAGGGGACCAAGCTCAGATTCACACATACCACCTTAAGAGGACCAAGCTCAGATTCACACATACCACCTTAAGAGGACCAAGCTCAGATTCACACATACCACCTTAAGGGGACCAAGCTCAGACTCACACATACCACCTTAAGGGGACCAAACTCAAATGAACACATACCACATAATAGACAGTGTTTCACATTCACACCTTCTGCAGCATTACAAGTGTGTTCAAAAAGGTGTTTTTTGTTGTGTTTCTTTGCTAGCTACCTTAGTAGTATACATCCACATCCACCACACACACCACTCCAAGAGGACATATCTAGAACTCAGCCATTGTGACTTTTCAAAGGGCAAGTTCATCTTCACATTTCAAATGGATTTAAAATGCCAACCCATGGCTAGTATATACACATTGGGCCCATTAAAGAGTTTCATAGCCAAACGCTCACACAGGGAGTTTAGCGATGCAGCTCATATTGTTCTGAGCTCCAGACCAGAGGACAGCAGGAACAAAGGCTGGTCCAGAACCACAGGCCAAGACCCAGTGGACCAAAGCAGTTCACCCTGATATCATAGATGGACCAGCCCAGACATTACCAATACCAGCTGGTCACATAGCCCTATAGCACCTGCTCAGGCCTGGCTGAAGCCAACACTGACTCCTCCTCATACTCTGCTCTTCCAGCCCCAATCCTAACACTGACCATTAAAAATAAAGCAACAAATCTGATCCTGGGCAAGCTGTCTAAGGGCCAATACGAATCACATGTCACTGGCTGTTCATATCCATTTGTCCAAGGATTTGCAGTGTCTTTCTGATGATAGACGAGGTAATAACAGAGCGGGATAGCTTCTTTTGATAGATCACCTCTTGACAGGCCAGTTTCCATCCCAAAGAACACTGAGTCAGGCACTTCTCTGTCTGAGGTACGACGCCAGAGGAATAGAGACATACCGTAAAACAGATGCTCTGTCTCCCTCAGTCCATCCATCCACTTAGTGTTGGATCAGTGTATGTGTGTTTTTAAACCTGGCCTAGAGGTTTGGATCTCATCTCGGTATCGTCATGGACGGCAGAGTTGAGCACAGGTTAAAGAGCCTTCATTTCATCTGGGCATCGTTCCATCTATTCCCTACACGAAAGGAAAGCTGTTGGAAGATGTGTGTAGGCTATGTGTACAGGTGAGTGAGTGAGTGAGTGAGTGAGTGAGTGAGTGAGTGAGTGAGTGAGTGAGTGAGTGAGTGAGTGAGTGAGTGAGTGAGTGAGTGAGCGTGCGTGCTTGCTTGCGTGCGTGTATTCAGTGTGTGTGCACATTTTCGCATGTGTGAATGTGCATTCATATGTGTGGTGCAGACTCTCTGTGTATCTGCTGATAACAGTGCAGGACTGTGTGTTAAATCAAGCATTGCCAGCAGCAGCTGAATCCTCCTCTGCCTACTGCCTATCATTATCACTGTGTTCTAGTTAGCAGAATGTAGAGATTAGCCCCAGTCACTGAACCATGGGCCACCTCATTTACCACACCACTTGATGTGATTGTTATTGGAGTGGAGATACTACCCTGATGAGCAAACTGCTGACACCACCTCTCCTCTCCTCTCCTCTCACTTCCACATTGTCACTGAGTGTTCTTGCCTCAGAGAGAGAGGGGGGGTGAGAGACAGAGAGAGAGAGAGAGAGAGAGAGAGAGAGAGAGAGAGAGAGAGAGAGAGAGAGAGAGAGAGAGAGAGAGAGAGAGAGAGAGAGAGAGAGAGAGAGAGAGAGAGAGAGAGAGAGAGAGAGAGAGAGAGAGAGAGAGAGCGGACGGACTATAGTAATGCTTTAGACGAACACAGGTAAAATCATGGAGCCCACTGGACCAAAACATTTTATCAACCTGTTTTGTTTGACGTAGATTTGACTGAAAATAAACCAAACCACCATTGAAACTCTATCATTGATTTTGTGGTTTGAAAAGACACATTTCACCCAGGCAGAAAGGGCCTTATGTTGTGTGTCCCTGGGATTGTTCTGTGAGTCAGTAGAGGACAGAGGGGCTTATTTTAGGTTTGCATGTTTCTGTGTAAAGCTGTCACTCAATTAGCGTACACATCTGTCCTTCCTTTCAGGAGCACAAGGTGAGCAGTGACCTGCGTAAGGACTATGGCTGAACGCGTCAGACCAGGAGTCTCGAAGACCACCGCATCCATGACTACCAACGAAATAGTATCTCCACATGCGTGGGCATGTGTGAGGGGTGGTGGGGGCAACGTTTAAAATCACTGTGAACCCACGTCAGTCAACATGTACGCGTTGAACACACAACGCACTCATCGCACACCCAGGAACACACAGTGAACACTTGACGTGCTCAAAACGTTGTAGATGGTGTTTTATCCTTATAACAACACCCAATTACAACAACATGAAGGCTTTTCACCAGCCCATATGCACTGTATCCCTGTTATACTGATGCATAGGGACATAGTGGACATGTCCTATAGGGTTAGAGTCAATGGGTCTATCATCATACATAATAAGGATTTTAACAGAGAAAGGTGACTCAATAGACTCCAATATCTCATTTAAAGGCCTATCAAGGTGGTCTTGATCATGTGACCTGACCATGAAAAACGCTGGCCATAAATCAAAACCAGAACAGTGTTATACATTTGACACCCCAGAAGGAGACTGGACTCTACAGCCACAGGTCAAGAGGTCATCATTAGGGTCTAATCCAGCCTATCCCTGTTAGTAACCCTAACCCAGCCTATCCCTGTTAGTGACCCTAACCCAGCCTATCCCTGTTAGTAACCCTAACCCAGCCTATCCCTGTTAGTGACCCTAACCCAGCCTATCCCTGTTAGTGACCCTAACCCAGCCTATCCCTGTTAGTAACCCTAACCCAGCCTATCCCTGTTAGTAACCCTAACCCAGCCTATCCCTGTTAGTGACCCTAACCCAGCCTATCCCTGTTAGTAACCCTAACCAAGCCTATCCCTGTTAGTGACCCTAACCCAGCCTATCCCTGTTAGTAACCGTAACCCAGCCTATCCCTGTTAGTGACCCTAACCCAGCCTATCCCTGTTAGTAACCCTAACCCAGCCTATCCCTGTTAGTAACCCTAACCAAGCCTATCCCTGTTAGTGACCCTAACCCAGCCTATCCCTGTTAGTAACCCTAACCCAGCCTATCACTGTTAGTAACCCTAACCCAGCCTATCCCTGTTAGTAACCCTAACCCAGCCTATCCCTGTTAGTAACCCTAACCCAGCCTATCCCTCTTAGTAACCCTAACCCAGCCTATCCCTGTTAGTAACCCTAACCCAGCCTATCACTGTTAGTAACCCTAACCCAGCCTATCCCTGTTAGTAACCCTAACCCAGCCTATCCCTGTTAGTAACCCTAACCCAGCCTATCCCTCTTAGTAACCCTAACCCAGCCTATCCCTGTTAGTAACCCTAACCCAGCCTATCCCTGTTAGTAACCCTAACCCAGAATAATCCACCTTTACAACGCTCCTCTCTCTCAGACAGCAGTGGTGATAAGCCCTCAGGACAAATACACTCAGCTGGTCCACTCTACACACAGGAGCGATTACTGAACAAGCTGTGTTACTGGGAGAACACTCAATGGGGACAGGTAGGAGGATGTGGTATAATGTGTGTATAATGGGGTTGGACATGATCTGTGAGTGAGTGTTGAAGAGTAGCGGTTTGTAGGTGTAAGGGGTTGGATGATGGCTGTGTTGTGTTGTGTGAATTAATTATGATCTGTGTGTGCACATCCATTTGTGTAAGAGGGGTAGTAGATGGGTGAGAGACAGGTTTGGGCTTGTTATAACTTTACAAAGCCAGCAGACCGTACCCTGGGACTGCATCAGGCCTGTCACAGGTAGACTGATGATTTTGCCTTTTCTCACAGTAGGTAAAGACTCTAATACCCATAATCCCCTAAACAATCTGACCCAGGTCAGAAGGGATAACACACATACACTCACGCACGCACCAACGCAGGCAGGCAGGCAGGCAGGCACTACAATGAGGAATAGAGAATTTGTCATGCAGAGGAAATGGAGAGGGACATTGTACATAGAAACATAGAGCTGGTTGGTTAGGGAAACAAGGCTGATAAAGGCAAACAAGCAGTACTGCAAACCAAACAAGCCAGTCAGTACAATTCCATTCAAAAACCGCACACAGAAAGAGACAAACACACACGCACACGCACGCACGCACACACACACACACACACACACACACACACACACACACACACACACACACACACACACACACACACACACACACACACACACACACACACACACACACACACACACACACACACACACACACACACACACACACACACACACACACACACACACACACACACAAAGTAGGGTCTGGCACACAGTGTGCACTGCATTCCTCTGTGCCTGCTGGCTCTTGTCCCTCCACACTTGTCACCGGGCGGTTCTGGCCCAGTGTGTTGGAGTTTCTGAAGAGCCTCTCACAGGCCTGTTAGCAGGCGAGGGGTGTCAGCGGACAACTCTGGCCTTGAGGACACACAGGAGGGGACCCTATGGCTGCCTTGGCCACTCCCGTATACAATACACACACATATACACACAATACACACACATAAACACATGGGTCGCACACACACCCTGCAGGCTAAGGCTAAGACAGGCTGACTCCTTAGATATACACAGTTCTGTGAATCCTACATTAGATGAATCCTGATTCTGGCCCAGTGTGTATACATCATGACCTCTGGTGCATCTTCCTATGTACGTGCGTCTTCCTGTCCAGGGCTGGAGCTGTCTGAGTGAAGACAGACGGCTTGACGGGGGGACAGAGACGGACGCATTCGCTGAAACTGAGACGTAGTATTTGGTTTGGGGCTTAGTTGGAAGAATAACAGTGCCCTTTCAACTCTCAACAGATGTGGAACAGGGCTTTCCACTGAGGCAGGCAGGACGTGGAGAGAGTGCAAAACTACAGTAGTGGGGATTTGACCTTATCCCTCCTCACCCCATTCTCACCTTCTAAAAACACATGAACATCTTTCTCTGTGTCTAACATCCTGTCTCTTCTCTGTCTCTTCTTTGTCTCTTCTCTGTCTTCCCTCTGTCTCTTCTGTCTTCCCTCTTTCTTCTCTGTCTCTTCTCTGTATCTTCTCTGTATCTTCTCTGTATCTTCTCTGTCTCTTCTCTGTCTCTTCTCTGTCTCTTCTTTGTCTCTTCTCTGTATCTTCTCTGTATCTTCTCTGTATCTTCTCTGTCTCTTCTCTGTCTCTTCTCTGTCTTCCCTCTGTCTCTTCTGTCTCTTCTGTCTTCCCTCTTTCTTCTCTGTCTCTTCTCTGTATCTTCTCTGGATCTTCTCTGTCTCTTCTCTGTCTCTTCTCTGTCTCTTCTCTGTCTCTTCTTTGTCTCTTCTCTGTCTCTTCTCTGTCTCTTCTCTGTCTCTTCTCTGTCTCTTCTCTGTATCTTCTCTGTCTCTTCTCTGTCTCTTCTCTGTCTTCCCTCTGTCTCTTCTGTCTCTTCTGTCTTCCCTCTTTCTTCTCTGTCTCTTCTCTGTATCTTCTCTGGATCTTCTCTGTCTCTTCTCTGTCTCTTCTCTGTCTCTTCTCTGTCTCTTCTTTGTCTCTTCTCTGTCTCTTCTCTGTCTCTTCTCTGTCTCTTCTCTGTCTCTTCTCTGTCTCTTCTCTGTCTCTTCTCTGTCTCTTCTCTGTCTCTTCTTTGTCTCTTCTCTGTCTCTTCTCTGTCTCTTCTCTGTCTCTTCTCTGTCTCTTCTCTGTATCTTCTCTGTCTCTTCTCTGTCTCTTCTCTGTATCTTCTCTGTCTCTTCTTTGTCTCTTCTCTGTCTTCCCTCTGTCTCTTCTGTCTTCCCTCTTTCTTCTCTGTCTCTACTCTGTATCTTCTCTGTCTCTTCTCTGTATCTTCTCTGTATCTTCTCTGTATCTTCTCTGTCTCTTCTCTGTCTCTTCTCTGTCTCTTCTCTGTCTCTTCTCTGTCTTCCCTCTGTCTCTTCTGTCTTCCCTCTTTCTTCTCTGTCTCTTCTCTGTATCTTCTCTGGATCTTCTCTGTCTCTTCTCTGTATCTTCTCTGTATCTTCTCTGTCTCTTCTCTGTCTCTTCTCTGTCTCTTCTCTGTCACTTCTCTGTCTCTTCTCTGTATCTTCTCTGTCTCTTCTTTGTCTCTTCTCTGTCTTCCCTCTGTCTCTTCTGTCTTCCCTCTTTCTTCTCTGTCTCTTCTCTGTCACTTCTCTGTATCTTCTCTGTATCTTCTCTGTCTCTTCTCTGTCTCTTCTCTGTCTCTTCTCTGTATCTTCTCTGTCTCTTCTCTGTCTCTTCTCTGTCTCTTCTCTGTCTCTTCTCTGTCTCTTCTTTGTCTCTTCTCTGTCTTCCCTCTGTCTCTTCTGTCTTCCCTCTTTCTTCTCTGTCTCTTCTCTGTATCTTCTCTGGATCTTCTCTGTCTCTTCTCTGTATCTTCTCTGTCTCTTCTCTGTCTCTTCTGTCTTCCCTCTGTCTCTTCTCTGTCTCTTCTCTGTCTCTTCTCTGTATATTTTCTGTCTCTTCTCTGTATCTTCTCTGTATCTTCTCTGGATCTTCTCTGTATCTTCTCTGTATCTTCTCTGTCTCTTCTCTGTATCTTCTCTGGATCTTCTCTGTATCTTCTCTGTATATTTTCTGTCTCTTCTCTGTATCTTCTCTGTCTCTTCTCTGTCTCTTCTCTGTATCTTCTCTGTCTCTTCTCTGTCTCTTCTCTGTCTTCTGTCTCTTCTGTCTTCTGTCTCTTCTGTATCTTCTCTGTCTCTTCTCTGTATCTTCTCTGTATCTTCTCTGTCTCTTCTCTGTCTCTTCTCTGTCTCTTCTCTGTCTCTTCTCTGTCTCTTCCCTCTGTCTCTTCTGTCTTCCCTCTCTGTCTTCTCTGTATCTTCTCTGGATCTTCTCTGTCTCTTCTGTATCTTCTCTGTATCTTCTCTGTCTCTTCTCTGTCTCTTCTCTGTCTTTCTCTGTCTTCTGTCTCTGTCTCTGTCTCTGTCTCTTCTCTGTCTCTTCTCTCTCCCTCTTTCTCTCTGTCTCTTCTCTGTCTCTTCTCTGTCTCTTCTCTGTATCTTCTCTGTCTCTTCTCTGTCTCTTCTCTGTCTCTTCTCTGTCTCTTCTCTGTCTCTTCTCTGTCTCTTCTCTGTCTCTTCTCTGTCTCTTGTCTCTTCTCTGTCTCTTCTTTGTCTCTGTCTCTTCCCTCTGTCTCTTCTGTCTTCCCTCTCTTCTCTGTCTCTTCTCTGTATCTTCTCTGTCTTCTCTGTCTCTTCTCTGTATCTTCTCTGTCTCTTCTCTGTCTCTTCTGTCTTCCTCTGTCTCTTCTCTGTCTCTTCTCTGTCTCTTCTCTGTATATTTTCTGTCTCTTCTCTGTCTCTTCTCTGTATCTTCTCTGTCTCTTCTCTGTCTCTTCTCTGTCTCTTCTCTGTCTCTTCTCTGTATCTTCTCTGGATCTTCTCTGTCTCTTCTCTGTATCTTCTCTTCTCTTCTCTCTGTATCTTCTCTGTCTCTTCTCTGGATCTTCTCTGTCTCTTCTCTGTATATTGTCTGTCTCTTCTCTGTATCTTCTCTGTCTCTTCTCTGTATCTTCTCTGTCTCTTCTCTGTCTCTTCTGTCTTCCCTCTGTCTCTTCTCTGTCTCTTCTCTGTATCTTCTCTGGATCTTCTCTGTCTCTTCTCTGTATATTTTCTGTCTCTTCTCTGTATCTTCTCTGTATCTTCTCTGTCTCTTCTCTGTCTCTTCTCTGGATCTTCTCTGTCTCTTCTCTGTATATTTTCTGTCTCTTCTCTGTCTCTTCTCTGTCTCTTCTCTGTCTCTTCTCTGGATCTTCTCTGTCTCTTCTCTGTCTCTTCTCTGTCTCTTCTCTGTATCTTCTCTGTATCTTCTCTGGATCTTCTCTGTATATTTTCTGTCTCTTCTCTGTCTCTTCTCTGTCTCTTCTCTGTATCTTCTCTGTCTCTTCTCTGTCTCTTCTCTGTCTCTTCTCTGTCTCTTCTCTGTCTCTTCTCTGTCTCTTCTCTGTCTCTTCTCTGTCTTCCCTCTGTCTCTTCTCTGTCTCTTCTCTGTCTCTTCTCTGTCTCTTCTCTTTCTCTTCTCTGTCTCTTCTCTGTCTCTTCTCTGGATCTTCTCTGTCTCTTCTGTCTTCCCTCTGTCTCTTCTGTCTTTTCTCTGTCTCCCCCCTCTCTTCTCTGTATCTTCTATGTCTCCCCTCTCTTTTCTCTGTCTTCCCTCTGTCTCCCCCCTCTCTTCTCTGTATCTTCTCTGTCTCCCCTCTCTTTTCTCTGTCTTCCCTCTGTCTCCCCCCTCTCTTATCTGTATCTTCTCAGTCTCTTCTCTGTCTCCCCTCTCTTTTCTCTGTCTTCCCTCTGTCTCCCCCCTCTCTTATCTGTATCTTCTCAGTCTCTTCTCTGTCTTCCCTCTCTTTTCTCTGTCTTCCCTCTGTCTCCCCCCTCTCTTCTCTGTATCTTCTCTGTCTCCCCTCTCTTTTCTCTGTCTTCCCTCTGTCTCCCCACCTCTTCTCTGTCTCTTCTCTGTATATTTTCTGTCTCTTCTCTGTCTCTTCTCTGTCTCTTCTGTCTTCCCTCTGTCTCTTCTGTCTTTTCTCTGTCTCCCCCCTCTCTTCTCTGTCTTCCCTCTCTTTTCTCTGTCTTCCCTCTGTCTCCCCCTCTCTTCTCTGTATCTTCTCTGTCTCCCCTCTCTTTTCTCTGTCTTCCCTCTGTCTCCCCCTCTCTTTTCTGTATCTTCTGTCTCTTCTCTGTCTTCCCTCTCTTTTCTCTGTCTTCCCTCTGTCTCCCCCTCTCTTCGCTGTCTCCCCTTTCTTTTCTCTGTCTTCCCTCTGTCTCCCCCTCTCTTCTCTGTCTTCTCTCTCTTTTCCCTGTCTTCCCTCTGTCTCCCCCCTCTCTTCTCTGTATCTTCTATGTCTTCCCTCTCTTTTCTCTGTCTCCACCCTCTCTTCTCTGTCTCTTCTCTGTCTTCCCTCTCTTTTCCCTGTCTTCCCTCTGTCTCCCCCCTCTCTTCTTTGTATCTTCTCTGTCTCTTCTCTGTCTTCCCTCTCTTTTCTCTGTCTTCCCTCTGTCTCCCCCCTCTCTTCTCTGTATCTTCTCTGTCTTCCCTCTCTTTTCTCTGTCTTCCCTCTGTCTCCCCCTCTCTTCTCTGTCTCTTCTCTGTCTTCTACCTCTTTTCCCTGTCTTCCCTCTGTCTCCCCCCTCTCTTCTCTGTATCTTCTCTGTCTCTTCTCTGTCTTCCCTCTCTTTTCTCTGTCTTCCCTCTGTCTCCCCCCACTCTTCTCTGTCTCTTCTCTGTCTTCTCTCTCTTTTCCCTGTCTTCCCTCTGTCTTCCCCCAATCTTCTCTGTCTCTTCTCTGTCTTCCCTCTCTTTTCCCTGTCTCTTCTCTGTCTTCCCTCTGTATCTTCTCTGTCTCTTCTCTGTATCTTCTCTGTCTCTTCTCTGTCTCTTCTCTGCCTTCCCTCTCTTTTCTCTGTCTTCCCTCTCTTTTCTCTGTCTTCCCTCTGTCTTCCCCCTCTCTTCTCTGTATCTTCTCTGTATCTTCTCTGTCTCTTCTGTCTTCTCCCTCTTTTCCCTGTCTTCCCCCTCTCTTCTCTATCTTCTCTGTCTTTTATATGTCTTCCCTCTGTCTTCCCCCTCTCTTCTCTGTCTCTTCTCTGTCTCTTCTCTGTCTTCCCTCTCTTTTCCCTGTCTTCCCTCTGTCTTCTCTGTCTCTTCTCTGTCTCTTCTCTGTCTCTTCTCTGTCTTCCCTCTTTTTTCCCTGTCTCCCCCTCTCTTCTCTGTCTTCCCTCTGTCTTCCCTCTGTCTCCCCCCTCTCTTCTCTGTTTCTTCTCTGTCTTCCCTCTGTCTCCCCCCTCTCTTCTCTGTCTTCTCTCTCTTTTCCCTGTCTTCCCTCTGTCTTCCCCCTCTCTCCTCTGTCTCTTCTCTGTCTCTTCTGTCTTCCCTCTCTTTTCTCTGTCTCCACCCTCTCTTCTCTGTCTCTTCTCTGTCTTCCCTCTCTTTTCCCTGTCTTCCCTCTGTCTCCCCCTCTCTTCTTTGTATCTTCTCTGTCTCCACCCTCTCTTCTCTGTCTCTTCTCTGTCTTCCCTCTCTTTTCCCTGTCTTCCCTCTGTCTCCCCCCTCTCTTCTTTGTATCTTCTCTGTCTCTTCTCTGTCTTCCCTCTTTTTTCCCTGTCTTCCCTCTGTCTCCCCCTCTCTTCTCTGTCTTCCCTCTGTCTTCCCTCTGTCTCCCCCCTCTCTTCTCTGTTTCTTCTCTGTCTTACCTCTGTCTCCCCCCTCTCTTCTCTGTCTTCTCTCTCTTTTCCCTGTCTTCCCTCTGTCTTCCCCCTCTCTCCTCTGTCTCTTCTCTGTCTCTTCTGTCTTCCCTCTCTTTTCTCTGTCTCCACCCTCTCTTCTCTGTCTCTTCTCTGTCTTCCCTCTCTTTTCCCTGTCTTCCCTCTGTCTCCCCCTCTCTTCTTTGTATCTTCTCTGTCTCTTCTCTGTCTTCCCTCTCTTTTCTCTGTCTTCCCTCTGTCTCCCCCCTCTCTTCTCTGTATCTTCTATGTCTCCCCTCTCTTTTCTCTGTCTTCCCTCTGTCTCCCCCCTCTCTTCTCTGTCTCTTCTCTGTCTTCCCTCTCTTTTCTCTGTCTTCCCTCTGTCTCCCCCTCTCTTCTCTGTCTCTTCTCTGTCTTCTACCTCTTTTCCCTGTCTTCCCTCTGTCTTCCCCCTCTCTTCTCTATCTTCTCTTGTCTTCCCTATGTCTCCCCCCTCTCTTCTCTGTCTCTTCTCTGTCTTCTACCTCTTTTCCCTGTCTTCCCTCTGTCTTCCCCCTCTCTTCTCTATCTTCTCTTGTCTTCCCTCTGTCTCCCCCCTCTCTTCTCTGTCTCTTCTCTGTCTTCCCTCTCTTTTCTCTGTCTTCCCTCTGTCTCCCCCTCTCTTCTCTGTCTCTTCTCTGTCTTCTACCTCTTTTCCCTGTCTTCCCTCTGTCTTCCCCCTCTCTTCTCTATCTTCTCTTGTCTTCCCTCTGTCTCCCCCCTCTCTTCTCTGTCTCTTCTCTGTCTTCCCTCTCTTTTCTCTGTCTTCCCTCTGTCTCCCCCTCTCTTCTCTGTCTCTTCTCTGTCTTCTACCTCTTTTCTCTGTCTTCCCTCTGTCTCCCCCCTCTCTTCTCTGTCTCTTCTCTGTCTTCCCTCTCTTTTCTCTGTCTTCCCTCTGTCTCCCCCTCTCTTCTCTGTCTCTTCTCTGTCTTCTACCTCTTTTCCCTGTCTTCCCTCTGTCTTCCCCTTATCTTCTCTGTCTCTTCTCTGTCTCTTCTCTGTCTCTTCTCTGTCTTCCCTCTCTTTTCTCTGTCTTCCCTCTGTCTCCACCCTCTCTTCTCTGTCTCTTCTCTCTTTTCCCTGTCTCCCCTCTGTCTTCCCTCTGTATCTTCTCTGTCTCTTCTCTGTATCTTCTCTGTCTCTTCTCTGCCTTCCCTCTCTTTTCTCTGTCTTCCCTCTCTTTTCTCTGTCTTCCCTCTGTCTCCCCCCTCTCTTCTCTGTCTCTTCTGTCTTCTCCCTCTTTTCCCTGTCTTCCCCCTCTCTTCTCTATCTTCTCTGTCTTTTCTATGTCTTCCCTCTGTCTTCCCCCTCTCTTCTCTGTCTCTTCTCTGTCTTCCCTCTCTTTTCCCTGTCTTCCCTCTGTCTTCCCCCTCTCTTCTCTGTCTCTTCTCTGTCTTCCCTCTGTCTCCCCCCTCTCTTCTCTGTCTTCCCTCTCTTTTCTCTGTCTTCCCTCTGTCTCCCCCCTCTCTGCTCTGTCTCTTCTCTGTCTTCCCTCTGTCTTCCCTATTTCTCCCCCCTCTCTTCTCTGTCTCTTCTCTGTCTTCTCTCTCTTTTCCCTGTCTTCCCTCTGTCTTCCCCCTCTCTTCTCTGTCTCTTCTGTCTTCCCTCTCTTTTCTCTGTCTCTTCTCTGTCTTCCCTCTCTTTTCCCTGTCTCCCCTCTGTCTTCCCTCTGTCTCTTCTGTCTTTTCTCTCGTTACATTCCCTGGCCCGACCTCCTCTTCTCTTTTTATTATCCCCTCTCGTCTGCCTTCATTCTTTTCTTCTACCTACATCCTTATCCCTGTCTCACTCAGCCTGTTCTTTTACACTTACATTCCTCTCAATTCCTTTTTACTCCTTCCTTCTTTTTTCTCTTTGTCTTTCTGTCACTCTCTGAAGCCATTCTGTGTCTCATTGATTGAAGCAGTCCTTATTGAATCCTGTGTGTGTGTGTGTGTGGGGGGGGGGGGGTTGTTTTCTGGGTACAAATAGAGGCGGAATCGAGAGGGGTTTAGGGATTCCAGGAGCATAGAGAGACCCTGGTGAAAGGTTACAGAACAGCTGTGTACACTCTACCCAATTTCACTCTGGAAAAGATGGTGAGAGCGAGGGAGTGGAGAAAGAGAGAGACACATAGGAAAGGAAAGGGGAGAGGCTGGGGAGAAAAGTTGACTGACGTTGCAAAATGCAGGGATCTTACCAAAAACAACTAATCATCCTAAAAACTTGGCAAGGTTCTTTTTTTAAGCAAGTTTGAAATATTGCTGATTGAGATTGCAAATTCAAAGAGATGGAAAAAGAGGCTGATCCGATGTAATCCTGTACAGTATATCTTTCCCTGAGCTATGCTGATGAATATTTGTGTCCTAGTTGTGTATGTAATTTAGATGTTGAGTGGTGTTTCATCCCAGATTCCTCTTTAAGAAGGGGATTCCCCCGTAAATGAGAGCCTTGTTTGGAGTAAACATGTTCTGTTGTTACCACTATCATCTTCCTCTTTCTGTCTCCTGCATGAAATAACACTGGATATGAGAAAGCTGAGACACCTTTAGGCTGGCACCACATCTCATGTAGTCTAGCAGTTGGAGCTTTAGACCAGTAACTGAAAAATCTGTAAATGTGCCCTTGAGCAAGGCACTTTACCATCATTTGCTCCAGGGGCCCGTACTACTATACCCTGTAAAACAACACATTTCACTGCACCTATCCGGTGTATGTGACAATAAAACAATGATTTAATTAACACTCTACCATATCCAGATACAGGTCGCTAACACATTCACGCCCACTACAACCCAAATGTGGCTCTAAATCCTAGCAGAGATCAGAGATACTGTGACTGTACTGTAACTAACTGGCAGTTTACCTGGACAGAGCAAGGGTAGGGAATGAGGATTAAATGTGTGTGTTGTCATAATAGCCTGGAAACTCTCAACACCATCCACTTACCACAGCCCAGCACTTCTCCATAATGTAGCCTGCTCTACCCTGAGTTTATCCCCAGCTCTGACTTTATCACCAACCCCCTGAGGGATGGAAGACAGGGCAGAGAAAGAACAAAGCCTCACTGTAACAGATCCAAGTGTGAATATTTCCCAAACAAACTCTGATGTGAGCGCGACCGCCCGCTCGCGGGAACTACAGCTACATGGTGGAGAAGTGCTGGGCTGTGGTAAGTGGATGGTGTTGACAGTTTACAGTATAGGGGATAATATTACACTCAATAAGATCTTAAATGCCCTCGAGTGGTTTCTGAAACACACAGGGCGTCACTGTTTATGCTTGGGTCGTCATGACACTACGCATGGACACTGTTAAGGGCACACATCATGTGGTCAGAGGACAGAGAAAAAAAGGAATGAAGGAATGGAGAGATAGAGAGATGGATAAATGAGTGAGAGCGATGGAATTGATGGCTTCCATATGATACAGGCATTCCGTCACCCATGTCATCATATCCTGCAAAAAGAAAGGGGGTTCTCTCTCTCTTATCTCTCTCTTCTCATTCTCTGTGTCTTGGTGGTTCTCAGTTGCACACCATGAGCTGTCAGGGCCAAATCCAGGCAACAGATCCAAAACAAATGGGTTTTGTCTGGCACACATGAGGGAGGGAGATATGCCTTATCTTAGCTTTAGTGGGGGCTTTAGGGACGCACTTCCAGAGCACACACAAGCTTCCCCAGCCCCGATCCCTCAGCCCCGAGCCGGAGGAGGAGCAGCTTCCAACCGCTTTATCAGAGGAATGTGGGAATGTGGTCTGTGGAGGGTTGGGACGATAGAGGGATGGAAGAAAGGGAGAGAGGGACAGGGCTCACTGGGAGAGAGGGATTGGGGGTGGATGGAAGACCCCTGTGTGGTGACAGCCCCCCCCACCCACACACCACCCTACCTCCCCCTCTTCCTATCCCATCCCTCAACGCATGCCCCAATGCTGGGACCCACAAACCACGCCCGTGACATAGAGCAGCTGTTTCAAGAAGACCAAATGCTCTCATAACCCTCAGCTTGGAAAGAGCAACTATTAAGAGAGAGAGCGGAGGGAGAGAGAAAGACAGTTTGTCCTATAGACTATCCCTTATCCTGAGATTCTCTTCTTCAAGCAAAGTCGTCAAAATTGTTAAAAGGTTTTCAAAACAATTCTAAGGAATGCAAGAGGACAATGGATTAGGATACTCCAAAAGTTTAGAATTTTAAAAATCTATCAGATATAGACAAAGCACATAACACATTTTACTCGCCTGGACAAATAATAAGTTGAGGTGAACCTGAATAATGAGTGAATAATGAGGTGAGAGGAGAACCTCTATACTGGTTTTTGTATGAGCCCTCCCTCTCTCCGCCCTGATCCCATTTCGGTTGATCTCTCTGCCTCTCATCCCTCATAATCCGTTATCCAAACAGCGAAGTGTAAGTATTGACACACGGCCACATTGTCTGTCTCTGCCCTATCTGCCGGGGATTCACTTCCTAAACACATGCCTGAAGATAGAAGGTACGGACTGACTAGCCCCGACACACACACACACACACACACACACTTACAGTTTGAAAATACCCACACACTCCCTGCACACATGGAAACACATTCACATACACATACACAGAGGTGTGCTCACAGCAGAGCCTTTACAGCGGCAGGACTGTGTGTTATTGTCCGAATTGGGACGCATTTCTCCTTTAGAATTCTGTTCCAGTGGCGTAAACAGGTCCTTTTGTGATAAATGGCTCCCAAGGGGGCTACTGCTACTTCAATCTCTCTCTCTCTCTCTCTCTCTCTCTCTCTCTCTCTCTCTCTCTCTCTCTCTCTCTCTCTCTCTCTCTCTCTCTCTCTCTCTCTCTCTCTCTCTCTCTCTCTCTCTCCTCTCCTCTCCTCTCCTCTCCTCTCCTCTCCTCTCCTCTCCTCTCCTCTCTCTCTGTTCCTGTAATGACCGTGCTGGTTGCTGGCACACGGACCCTGCCCATCCATAACCACCCATCTGGCAGATGGAAACCATTGTGTGTGTGTGATATGGAACCATGTGTGTGAATGTGAGTGTGTGCGGTGCAACTTCACACCACACCTGCCACAAACACCAGCGTCTGGCCTGTTAGCTCATCTCAACACGCCGTGTTCTGTGTGAGCCAGCATGGCGTTGCTAATCCATACCATTAAGGGTTAGCTAGCGGTTATGGCGCTGCTGCTGTATTTACAACAGGATCCTCCACATGTGTGAATGGGAGCGGAATGCACCACAGATGTTAGCCTTATGCATAGCCTACTGTAACAGTACTTAGCCATGGAGGCTTAAACCAGTGAGACCCATCATGTACAATTGGCCTATATTAGTAGGGCAAAATGATAGAAGAGTCATATGTATGCTAAAAAGAAATGCCACTAAGTCAGTGTGTCCAATTTCATTTCTGGAGAGCCACACATTTTGCAGGCTTTGACTCCAGCCCAGATTTACAGTAACACACCTGATTTCATTCATTGTTTTTGAGATTAAAGACCATGCTAATCACAATTAGCTGAATCAGTTGATTTAGTGCTGGGATGGAACAAAGGCCTGCACACACTGCAATTCTCAAGGACCCAAATAGCACCAGTAAAAAGACACTGAGACAATGGGAGCTATAACTCTTCTCTGACTGTTTGAGTGTCGTTATGGCAGGAGGTGCATTAGCTAAATGGAGAAGATGTACATACTGGAGCAGTAGCCCTAAATGAGCAGTAGCCTGACCCTTAACACACAGCACTCTGTAGAATCAACCCGGACTAATTCCACACAGCCCATAATAATCCCAGCAGGTCAGGCCACAGTAAATCTCAGGGTGATCAAACTGAGGTGACACCCAGGAACGTCCTAGCAATGACATATTGTCACACGCCATGAGATATGCCAAGGACTTCTGGGGACCAAATGTGATTAGTAGAGTCGATTGGTCAATGACTCACGTGGGCCATTCACTGTAAAAAGTAACTGCCTAACAAATTTTTTTAAACATAGTAGTTGCTACTCATACATCTCCAATGGTCAGTGGAATTAAAATCATAAAAATGGTAAAAATGGTAAAAACTCATATGTCAATAAGATTTATTATCACTTAATGTTTTTGAGTACTGTTAACAGATAGTAGGTTATTGAGTAAATATCACTTTCTTTATTTGTGTTCTGCTAATGGAAAGTTATTGAGTTTTTACAAGTTATGATTCTTTTATATTTCAAATTTAATCTAAGTTGTTCTTACTTGATTCTTTTACGTTTTACATCTTTACTTAAAATAATAAGGTTGTAGTCAATCACATTGCCATTTGATTAAAAACACTTGATTTATCTGTGTTGTACTGATATATAATTATTACGTTTATGCAAATTATGAATACTTAATAGTGCCACATGGCTGTGTTTTAAGAGGATTTTGGGTAATTCACCATTTTTTGACTTTATAATACTTTTACACAATATTGTATGCATATTTGAAGAAAGAAAAGTTTATTTATAAAATGTCTAAAATGATGAGCGTATATCAAAACTTTCGGGCAAATTGATGTTCAATATTGAGATAAGTCATTCCCACCGTCAACAAGGTGTGCAGCACTCTTAATGAGAGGTATATGTAGCATCCTGTAATGCTCACAGCTCTACCTCCACTTACTGATAGAGGAATGAGTACTGTGCTCAACAATGCCTGCTAAGGTGGGTTAAAATACGAAATCTTCAAATACATAAAAATGTTAAACATTAAAGACAAACTATGCAGAAATGCTCTGCTATCCTGGTTGCTAAAATTCTACCCATCACACCACGATCTGAGAGCTCACAGGTCAATGCATGGACCAAACCCATCACACCACAATCTGAGAGCTCACAGGTCAATGCATGGACCAAACCCATCACACCACGATCTGAGAGCTCACAGGTCAATGCATGGACCAAACCCATCACACCACGATCTGAGAGCTCACAGGTCAATGCATGGACCAAACCCATCACACCACGATCTGAGAGCTCACAGGTCAATGCATGGACCAAACCCATCACACCACGATCTGAGAGCTCACAGGTCAATGCATGGACCAAACCCATCACACCATGATTTGAGAGCTCACAGGTCAATGCATGGACCAAACCCATCACACCACGATCTGAGAGCTCACAGGTCAATGCATGGACCAAACCCATCACACCACGATCTGAGAGCTCACAGGTCAATGCATGGACCAAACCCATCACACCACGATCTGAGAGCTCACAGGTCAATGCATGGACCAAACCCATCACACCACGATCTGAGAGCTCACAGGTCAATGCATGGACCAAACCCATCACACCACGATCTGAGAGCTCACAGGTCAATGCATGGACCAAACCCATCACACCACGATCTGAGAGCTCAGAGGTCAATGCATGGACCAAACCCATCACACCACGATCTGAGAGCTCAGAGGTCAATGCATGGACCAAACCCATCACACCACGATCTGAGAGCTCACAGGTCAATGCATGGACCAAACCCATCACACCACGATCTGAGAGCTCACAGGTCAATGCATGGACCAAACCCATCACACCACGATCTGAGAGCTCACAGGTCGATGCATGGACCAAACCCATCACACCACGATCTGAGAGCTCACAGGTCGATGCATGGACCAAACCCATCACACCACGATCTGAGAGCTCACAGGTCGATGCATGGACCAAACCCATCACACCACGATCTGAGAGCTCACAGGTCAATGCATGGACCAAACCCATCACACCACGATCTGAGAGCTCACAGGTCAATGCATGGACCAAACCTATCACACCACAATCTGAGAGCTCACAGGTCAATGCATGGACCAAACCCATCACACCACGATCTGAGAACTCACAGGTCAATGCATGGACCAAACCCATCACACCACGATCTGAGAGCTCACAGGTCAATGCATGGACCAAACCCATCACACCACGATCTGAGAGCTCAGAGGTCAATGCGTGGACCAAACCCATCACACCACGATCTGAGAGCTCACAGGTCAATGCATGGACCAAACCCATCACACCGCGATCTGAGAGCTCACAGGTCAATGCATGGACCAAACCCATCCCACCACGATCTGAGAGCTCACAGGTCAATGCATGGACCAAACCCATCCCACCACGATCTGAGAGCTCACAGGTCAATGCATGGACCAAACCCATCACACCACGATCTGAGAGCTCACAGGTCAATGCATGGACCAAACCCATCCCACCACGATCTGAGAGCTCACAGGTCAATGCATGGACCAAACCCATCCCACCACGATCTGAGAGCTCACAGGTCAATGCATGGACCAAACCCATCCCACCACGATCTGAGAGCTCACAGGTCAATGCATGGACCACTCACGCCACATTGCATTGAAGTCCCTCTGTTATTATAATCAGCTGTCTGGCTGCCTTCCTATACACTGCTAGGTATCGTATGTTCTCATAAAGTGTCACTGTGATGTATTGACCTGTTTGGGAGCGTTGCCTCTGATCTAAGGTAACACCACAGGCACATGAGCCGCCCAGGTTGCGCGAGCGTGAGTAAAGTAACACTCCCTATATTTTCAATGCATACTTCCACAAAAGGAGGGTAAACTTTCGCCCAAATAAAAAAGTTAAACTGTGTGTGTGTGTGTGTGTGTGTGTGTGTGTGTGTGTGTGTGTGTGTGTGTGTGTGTGTGTGTGTGTGTGCGTGCGTGCGTGCGTGCGTGCGTGCGTGCGTGCGTGTGTGTGTGTGTGTAAGAGAAGAAGTCAAAGTTACTCCCTATGATAAGGTCCACGCATCTCTGTTTGCGTATAAACAGAATACACACACCTACACACACTGTCTACACAGCCACACCAAGCATCAGAGCAATGATAAGAAACCTCTTACAGTATATCTCCCTGTTGTGTTCCCCAAGACTATAATACAATGCAATACAAAATAAAACACTGACGTGAAACAGGAAAGGCATTTCAAATCAGCTCTTTACATGAGGAGGCAATCTGGGCTTATCCAGCCCAAATCCTTTCTGTCAACTGTTTTTTCCTTTGAGGTCAACACAATTCTGATGGAACAAAGCACGGTATCTGTCAGAGTTCATCTGTTAACCTGGTCTGGGCTGATACTGTATTTACTATGGCCAACTGTCTCATGAGATTCCCTTTGAACTGTTTATAAACCGTTTATAAAACACACATATATTTAAGAGCCAACCCAAGCCATTGTGATCCTTTTACAGATAGGATATGAGGTTGTCTCTAGGAGATGAGGTTGGACAAATTCCACAATCACATCGTGCCGTTAGAAACTAATCTCACATCAGCTTTGACTGCTGCCAGTGCCAACGTTCATCATTCTGAGGCTCAACAATAAACCTGGCGCCAGGCCAGTTATTAAGGGCATAAAGCAATAACATTAGTGAACCTAATTCCTAAGGATGCCCTGGAACACAGAGGGGCAGTGCCATCCGATCCTGGAGCCGCCAGACTGTAAATCAGGAGGGCTGTGAGACGCTGATCCGGCCGTGAGACGAAGACGAGGCGAGACAGACAGGAACGCTGATCTCTGTCTCTAATAGCACAACAACACAGAGCCCCCGACTCCTCCAGTTCTCACGCGACTGACAAAAGGCCAGGCGTAAAGAGACAAACAGGGAGATCACACCAGGATTGACATAGTGGTGTACACACTAATTATCTCCGCGCCACGCTGGCAGGGACACAATGGGCTTTTCATAGCCGCCTCGTACACTACACACAGGAGACGCTGGTATCAGGGTCGGGACCGCTGGCATGTATCTGATACCCCCTTTGATCTAATGTGAGTGGTGCTCTGCCCCTAAATACTACACTACACAGAGAGGGGAGAGGGGGGAGAGAGAGGTGGCTGGCCTTGTTCGAGGGGTTGTGACTGTCACAGCGTGAAAGGGGGATGCTGAGTTTTGTTTGGGGGTTGACAGGCATGTTATGAAAAGACGTTGCTGGTTTGTTCGGCAGTTGACATTCGCACAAAGAGAGGGCCAGAGGGGGCTTTGTTGTCTGTGTCCAATGATATGAGTGACATTCAGGACCTGGTCCACCGCCAAAGGGAAGAGGTCAGCAGGTTAGTGCCTGATGACATCACTTCTGACCTACAAATATGGCACTCACACTCTGTGATACGATTACAAATGATGCTCTACTAGTATGTACTTAACTTGTTCAACCAAACGGATTTTTTTTTTAAGTATTCAAGATAAGATAAATGCATAATCTAAGCAACTATTTGTGTATAAAAACAACTACAAGGAAAATTGTGTTTAACTTACTCAATGTTCATAATATTTCCTTTCAACTTAAGAATTGTTAAGAAGAACTTAAGAAGTTCTTCCAACAAATTGCCATGTGGCTCTGTTTTTAGGGGATCGTAGGTAATATATTTTTTTTAAAGCTTGACAATACTTATATAAAATGTGGTTTGCATGTTTGAAGAACGAAAAGCACATTTCTATATTAGTATCAAACATTTTGTTATGCTATGCGGTGAAATGATTCATGATGAACGGATATCAAAACCGTCTGACAAATTGACGATCAATGATGAGATTACCCATTCTCACCATTAGTGCCTGGATACAGCCCTTAGCCGTGGTATATTGGCCAAATACCACAAACCCCTGAGGTGCCTAATTGCTACTGTAAATTGTTTGCCAATGTAATTAGCGCAGTAAAAATAAATGCTTTGTCATACCCATGGTATACGGTCTGATATACCACAACTGTCAGCCATTCAGCATTCAGGGCTTGAACCACCCAGTTCATAATTAACTTTTAGCGTTTCACAAACAGTGTTATATTAAGTCCAGCATTAAAAAAGATGGCCAAGATCCAAATGAATTTGAACAAATCCAGACCTGTTATTGTACATTAGATCTGATTAGTTACTTTCGTTGATCGTATCTTAGCCCGGTCTAGTCAGCATGTAAGAGCAGCCCTTAGCCGTGGTATATTGGCTTATTGCTTAAGTATATTATATGTAAAAATACATAATGTTGATGCAAATAGCTGACTCCATTTTTTAAAGTGGAGCAGTGCACACATACACACACCAACACATACACACACCAACACATACACACACCAACACATACACACACCAACACACACACACGCACAGATACTCATGCTCATCTGTGTATCCAACACTGAGTTTAATGAGTGACACCCTGCCAGCTGTATTTCTGTATCTGTTAACCAGAGGCTGATGGTTGTGATACGCTCATACTGTTCCATCACACACACCCAGATGGCTGGGATTGGGCCTAATCTAAAGGATTTTCTTCTCCTCCACAGGTGACCTAAATAACAGTCCACGCCAACATGAACACATCAGATGTAGAATATTTCAGATCAGACACTCAAATAGTGAACAACTTGGGTGGAGAGACATGTTGATAAAGGATGGGGTCTGGATTTGGAGAGCTCAGACTTTTTCCACTGTGGATGATTCAGGAAGTTAATAATGAATGTGTTTGTGTCTGCAGACAAAATCGAGATGAAAAGATCTTGAGAACAAGCTAGAAAGAGACACATATGTGTAGTTGGAAATATGAGGTTGGCGTGCCTGCTCTCCTCCACTCTCCAGGTGTTCCTATCCCTCTCTCCTGTTCTCTTCTCCCTCCTGAGGTAACGTCGGTCCACGAGCGGACGTCCAGTAGGGCCCTGCTCAGCCTCGGAGCGCCACTGATTTAAAAACCCTCATCCATCTAGCCTTACACCCCGCAAAAATAGAAAACTGTTGATTTTATTTACTGCTCATGGAAAATAGCTGTCCGTGAGCCTCCAGCGCTAGGTAACCTGGGTTATCAGTGTGCAAGCATTAAGGGAAAGCACATGTTTGGCCTGACATGAGAAAGGCCTGCCAGGAGGAATGGAGAGACTGGGGGAGAAAGAATGGAGAAGTGCAGACTGGTTTCACTGGTCCCAGTCCAGCCAACTGCAGCCAGGCATGCCTCATTTCAAATGGCTGCTACGCAGAATTTGACCAGTCTGAAAATAATTCAAGGTAAACGAGAAACACATTTTCTATGGTTTTTATTGGGTGTATAAAATACTGGGTGATAATAAAGAGAAGTTGGCTCAAGGAGATGGCTTTATGTTAGCTACAGATCTAGGGTCATTTTCCCATCCGGTTCTCTCGCTTAAAGGACCATTAAGAAGGACTGAGGACAACAGAGAGAGAGGGCTGAGAGGGGGTGACCCGGCATCCATCTCCCCACCGCTTCAAAGTCTGGCACAAGAGACTCACACCACAAAGAGGGCTAATGAAAGAGTGTGTGTGTGTGTGTGTGTGTGTGTGTGTGTGTGTGTGTGTGTGTGTGTGTGTGTGTGTGTGTGTGTGTGTGTGTGTGTGTGTGTGTGTGTGTGTGTGTGTGTGTGTGTGTGTGTGTGTGTGTGTGTGTGTGTGTGTGTGTGTGTGTGTGTGTGTGTGTGTGTGTGTGTGTGTGAAATCCTATCAATGTCACAAAGGTCACGCTTCCTCAAGATAACCCATGGAGATTGTTGTGGGCTCCTGGGGGATTTTTCTCCCTGTCTTCTTGTGATTAGGTGTCACGAGAATTTCCTTGGTGTAAAGACGAACCCTTTCATGGTGTGGGTTTCTCAGGATTTACTGGGCCATGTCTCAGGCCATTCAGCCCCATGCAAAGCAGGGTTGCAAAGCAAACTACACAATGTTCATTCATTCTACATTTGCACAAAGACAAATCCATATTTACCTAAGGAGGTGTTCTGCATCCTAATAGGTTTTTTGACCTGTTTTGGTTGTCAATGGGTGGATGGATGTGTTATTTCAAAGGAAACCAGGGCTGGTACAAGAGGCAACATGTGGCATTTACTGGTCACCATGATCATGCTTATATTCAGAGTGTCCTGTTTGTGAAGGCTTTTTAGGGACCAAAGTCAATGGTTCACACAGGACACGATGGCGCTGCAGTCGATTCCAAGATGGCGCTGCAGTAGAACGTGTGTATCTGTCTTTGTCTTATCCCTTGTCTTATCCCGTGTAAATAGCCTGTCTTTTTCATATATATCTTAATCTCACTTTCTATCTACAAACTAAATATACTTCCCTGAAACCCGCCTCACACAGTGGTACGGTTCTACTATTTTTATTCCTTATAACTGGAACGTCCATATCAGGAGCTAGCCAGCTAACTAGCTACTAATCTTTGTTAGCCACGGCTAGCAGTCCTCACATTTTTTCCTGTCATCAGCCAGCCTTAGCTCGGACAACACCTGGCAGTCTGCACAGGGCAAAATCAAACCAGAGCATATCGGACTGCTTCTCTCTACCATATCCCCGGATTCCTGCCGCTCTGGATCATTACACAGGCTCATCGCAGCTAGCTATCTGCAAACGATTGGATACTGTTAGCTAACGCCTCTGTCCCGAAGCAAGCACCAGCTAGCCTTGAGCTAGTCTCTAGCTAGGCCCATATACCTGCTAATTCTAGGGCTACAATACCTCCTTTGACAATTGGCCTGGACCCTTTATTGTCCACACGGAGCCCCGCCGAACCATCACGACTGGACTGCCGACGTGATCGCCTGATGTGGTCTCAACAGGCTTTTCTGTTACGATGTCGCCGAAGAACCAGGTACTAGCCCCAGCCCGCCAGCTTTTCTGAACACTGTGTCCCTTGCTCACCTAGCATAGTAGTGAATACCGAACAGCACCCTGACTCACCTATTGCTGCTCTTTTAACCCTATGATCACTCGGCTACACAGCTGATGCCCCCTGGACTGTTTCAATAACACAGTACCTCATTTTGTTTACCTGTCGGCCCCAGCCTCGAACTCAGGTCCTGTATGTACCTAACTGACCCGCTCTGTCCATTCATCGCCATTTACCTGTTGTTGTCTTAGCTCTGCTGATCAAAACCTCTGATTGCTTTATGCCTCTCTCTAATGTCAACATGCCTTGTCTACTGCTGTCTTGGCTAGTTTTTACTTTTTATTTCACTGTAGAGCCTTCAGTCCCATTCCAAATGCCTTAGATAGCTCTTCCGTCCCACCCCACACACATGCGGAGACCTCACCTGGCTTAACTTGTCCAGAGACGAAACCTCTCTTATCGTCACTCAACGCCTAGGTTTAACTCCACCGTACTCACATCCTACCATACCCTTGTCTGTACATTATGCCTTGAATCTATTCTACCATGCCCAGAAATCTGCTCCTTTTATTCTCTGTCCCCAACGCACTAGACGACCAGTTCTTATAGCCTTTAGCCGTACCCTTATCCTACTCCTCTTCAGTTCCTCTGGTGATGTAGAGTTTAACCCAGGCCCTGTAGCCCCCAGTTCCACTCCTATTCCACAGGAGCTATCATTTGTTGATTTCTGTAACCGTAAAATCCTTGGTTTCATGCATGTTAACATCAGAATAAATCAATCAAATGTATTTATAAAGGGTTAGGGTTACAACAGCTGATGTCTCAAAGTGCTGTACAGAAAGCTTCCTCCCTAAGTTTGTTTGATTCACTGCTTTAGCACACTCCATCAACCCTGATGTCCTAGCCGTGTCTGAATCATGGCTTTGGAAGGCCACCAAAAACAGTACTGTTAGGTGAACTGGGATATGCTTAACACCCCGGCTGTCCTACAATCTAAGATTGATGCCCTCAATCTCACACAAATTATCATGGAACCTACCAGGTACAACCCTAAATCTGTAAACACGGGCACCCTCGTAGACATCATCCTGACCAACCTGCCCTCTAAATACACCTCTGCTGTCTTCAACCAAGATCTCAGCGATTCCTGCCTCATTGCCTGCGTCCGTAATGGGTCCGCGGTCAAACAACCACTCCTCATCATCAGTTGTAGCGATGAGACAAGATAGTAACTACTAAACAATTGGATACCACGAAATTAGGGAGAAAAAAACTGCACTGAGGCAAACAAACACTGTTACCACCAATAAATCTACGATAATCGAGAATTTCAAAATTGATTTTTCTACGGCTGGCCATGGTTTCCACCTGATTATCCCTACCCCGGTCAACAGCTCTGCACCCCCCGCAGCAATTTGCCCAAGCCTCCCTCATTTCTCCTTCACCCAAATCCAGATAGCTGATGTTCTGAAAAAGCTGCAAAATCTGGACCCCTACAAATCAGTTGGGCTAGACAATCTGGACCCTCTCTTTCTAAAATTATCTGCCGCAATTGTTGCAACCCCTATTATTAGCCTGTTCAACCTCTCTTTTGTATCGTCTGAGATTCCCAAAGATTGGAAAGCTGCAGCGGTCATACCCCTCTTCAAAAAGGGGGGGGGGCACTGTTTGAAAGCCAAGTTAACAAACAGATCACTGACCATTTCGAATCCCACCGTACCTTCTCTGCTATGCAATCTGGTTTCCGAGCTGGTCATAGGTGCACCTCAGCCACACTCAAGTTCCTAAATAATATCATAACTGCCATCGCCATCGCCACCGCTGCAGATACTTACATTTCATCTGCCTGTGTGTGTGTGTGTGTGACTGAGGCTCTGCATAAATGTAATCTGTAAGCATCAGTCCTAGTTCTGAAACATAAAAACTAACTGAGCAGGGTCAGGAAATTTTAGAAGAAGTGATGGGGATTGTGGTGAGAGTGATGGAGTGAAATATTGAACTGGAAAGATAAAAGGAGGAATACAAGACAGAAAACAGGACTGACCAAGTGAGAGAGCAAGAGAGAGAGAGAGAGAGAGAGAGAGAGAGAGAGAGAGAGAGAGAGAGAGAGAGAGAGAGAGAGAGAGAGAGAGAGATCTAGGGAATGAGGGTGAGAGGAAGACATGAGGACAGGACAGTAGTGCGGAAGAGAGAGTGAGAGAGAGCGAGAGGGAGAGAGAGAGGTGGGATTTCCTCAGTGTGTGAAAAAGTCGGAACTGGTTGGAGCGGTTGTGGACTCTGCTACATCCCTCTCTGGCATCCGATCCCAATCAGTCATAGCGACACTGGCTGTTTATTTATCCTGCTCCACAATGGTACTGAGCTGGCAACTCATGCCTGTTTACTCCACAGTAAGGCCACAAGCCCACACGGAGCGACCCTGCCCCTACACTGGGTTCCTTCCAATGAATGGACAAAGCCATCGATCATGTGACACCATATATTCCTATGTGAAGACTCAGTGGCGTCTCATGGAGGCATAAAATGCGCAGTTTGAGCTACTCCAGGAAGTGACATTGCAGACTAGCTCAGGACAGCACCCTCTCATTGTAATTCAAGTTACTCAAGTTAAAGGCCAACCGGGGTACTGCAGGCTGCCATTAGCAACTCAATTATCCTCAGTGATTTTTAAATAATCGGTTCAAGGAAATACATCTGGTGTATTAGAAACAATTATTGGTAGCATGATTGTCTTCAAAACCTTTTTTTATTGACATGATTGACCACAAAGATTGCAATTTTTCCATATTCACTAAAACGATGTGTCAAAGGGGCAGAAGGCCATGTGTTGGTATGTTTCTGGATGGCCATATAGCTAGCAAGCAACAATGACAAGAAACGGCCATGTGGTGAATCGTAAGGGGCTCGTTTCAGCTTGTTGGATCTTGTTCTTGACACCATGTCTTGTTTTAAGGTGTTTGACTGATGTCACATCTATGCTAATATGGCAAAATAAATTATTGCCAGCTAGCTAACCAGCAACTGGAATGATGTATTTGAGAGACAAGAGCTCATTGTGCAACTTTATTTCTTTTCAATAAACATTGGACTAAATATAGTTGACATATTATCAACAATCTAAGCCAACCCTGTCTGTTTTGCCTGATAGTTGTGCGCGTGTTAGTCTTGTTGCTAAACAACCAACCCGTCTATAATGGGGGACCCTGTTTACTGCTAACAATGCCTGCTGAACCACAGTCGGCCTTGAACTACATACAGTGGATTCAGTGAGAGTGGGCGTTCTCCCCTGTTTCCTTCCCTCAGACACATGTACTGCTGCTGCTTATGCTAATATGACAGAATGACAAGCTAAATAAACAGAGTGATGTGATATAGAAATCCAAATAAATGCTGTGGTGTACACTTCCATACATCGGAGTGGAGTGGGATTGTAGCCCCTTGGCGATGTGCTGAAACATACAGGCCGTGCCACTGAGAAAGGTGTCAGACCCCGTTAGAGGCCTTTGGCTGGACGCAGCTCAAGTACAACTTGGACAAAAGCGCTGCCTGTCTCCCCTCATTAAGTGATTTAAGTCCCATGTTCCCTGGTTCCTTTCATCGGCCGCCAAAGTGAACACACTTAAAAAACCCAACAAGAATGCCGGGCCGCGGAGATGAATAGAACGAGGGGGAAAGCTGGAAGTTAGGGCCAGGGAACTGGGTCTAAAGCTGAGAGGCTATGCTAGCCATGCCTATTAGCGTCCCCAGTACGGAGGACCATATGTGAATGAACGGTATGGGCCTACAAAACAGCCCCTCACTGGGAAAAGGAGTGGCCACTTAATCCATTAACAGTTTTCTCCCTACAGAACCAGATTTTCCCATGAAGGTTTGGTTTAGTAAAGTGCTGCTATTTCCACATTCCTTGCTAACGAGACAAGGTTGTCACGGGGGAGACTATACTGCTCAGTGCTCCGACCAGCCCCAGGGGAGTGCTGCATCAGTGGACTGGTGTCATAATTACATCGGATTAACATAACCTATTGGATATCACACAGTTAGCATATGTACTCTAAAAACACCATTACGGTGCTGTGGGATGTGAGTGAAGTCCCTGGGCTTGGGAGAAGGAATGTGGCCAGAGAGAGTACATTAGCATTTGCTAGTTGGGATGAGCTCTCTGGCAAACACAGCCTGTTTCAATTAGCACCTGAAAGACAGCAGGCTCCTCCGGGCCATTATGTCATCTGTTTGTGAACTCTCTAATTGGAGCGCTGTGGTAGGAAGGCCCCCTCTGTTCAGCACGGGCGGCCTCGCCAATGCCTGTTCTGCTCACCATGCTGCTGCTGCAGTACAGTCCTCTGATGTATATTGGTAGTACGAGCAATTATCTCAGAATGATCTGGGATGATCTGAGATCAGTTTGTCGAGGGAAGGGATATATTCAGTGCTGGTCAACACCTCACTAGAGAGTCAGTCTCTGACACATAAGGTGGAGAGGGATGATGCATAATACAGTGCAAAAAGCAGCACTTCCACATAGTTCTGTAAGTTTCCGTAGCAAAGTCTCTCCAGCAGAGGCCCTAGCTATCCTCTGTAGTCCTGACCTTTTCAAGTTTAGTTTATTGGTCTTTCAGCATTTTTACAGGTTCTTAATAACAGTTGTGATTAAAAACACTACATTACTTTGCTGGTACAATAAGAAAACAACATTTTAAATAAATACAACAAATTTAAAGTGCTAAAAATGTCTAAGCTAAAATCTCAAATCCATTTTCAGACAGGCTCAGGGAGGGTTCCATAGTTCTACAGCCCACTGGGTGTGGCCACACCCGAGCAGCCAACCTCAGGCCCCTGACATTTCACCACAACCATGAGGTTAGAGAGAAACTCTTTCTTCCTCCTTACAAATAAGTGACTTTTAACTCTCCCCATGAAAAATGGAGACAAATAATGAACATTTGGACTGGAGATATCACGTTCACTTTCACACGCATCAACTCCATTCTGAACCGTAACAAAAGACAACAAGAAAACATTGGTGGGGAGGTAATGGGAGTCAGGGTATGATGAAGCGCATTTCTCTTTGTCAGACGTGAGTAATGGGATGGGGGGGAGAGTAATGGCATACAAGTTGGGAAAATGTCTATGTGTGATGGCCATACAATGCATACTATCAGTCCTGTGGGGTCACATACAGAGGGAAGAAATGACATCAGATGTGAACTATAGCCATTCCAGCTGGATCGGAGGTGGAGGGTTGAGGGGTGGAGAGTTGAGGGGTGGAGCTTTGAGGGGTGGGGGAGGAAGGCTGTGAAGTCTGAGACATCTTATCCCCTCTTCATATCTGATATCAGCCCAGGAGTGGGAGTCAGCATACAGTATGTGACAGACATCTGGACACCCGGGAGAGGAGGGGAGAGGAGGGAGAGATGGAGAGACAGTAAAAGAAAAGGGGGAGAGAGATATGGAGAGATAGGGATACATATAATTAATTAGAAAGAAAGGGGTAAAGGAAAGAAAGTGAGAAAAACCTGAGAGAGAGCATGGGTGGTTGGGAACCTGTTTTCTATAACTGTCTCACATTTACACCAGATTTCTTGGGCTAAGTGAGGGCAGCTGTGTGTGTGTGCATGTGCGTGTGTGTGTGTGTGCCAAAGCACATGGTTACCATGCGGCATGGACACAATGCTGCGGATACTGATTTAAAATGATTGCTCCATGCCTTTCAGTGGTTATATGCCCCAAAATAAACTCTCACTATCATGCAGCAAAAATCCAACAGTGCATTAATGTCCTGCCTCCAATCAGGCATGGGTACAGATGGAACACAATTCACACCCCAATGTATCTGCCACAGTTTTGGTAATCAGGGCTGATCTTCCAATGAAAATGCAGCTCCTCTACGCCTCATTGGCTGTGGCAGGTTCTGGCTTAAACCTTATTGGTGAGTTTCTGGCTGATCACACCTCCCACTTCCATTGTCTTTGGGCTTCAATTTGCATAATTCCTATCCCTTACACTAGTTTCGAGGATGTGAAAAATAAATACTCTGGGATTTAAATTACAGGAACAATGGTAACCAAATGGAGGAGCCCATTAGACCAGCACAGGCAAGCACTGCAAGCCACACTGTCAGCTGAAACTGAACACCAAAATTATTAACAAAATTATCTAAATCTATTATATATAAAGCCTTGATATATAAGGCTATATCTCAAATATCTCAATATTTCCCTGAACAATTGAGAAAAAAATCAGTTGGAGATGGTAAATCTTTAACTAATAGCAAAGGAGAATTGTAACCAGCAATATTAGGTCTGCCTACTATATTTCCTACCATGTTACTGGGTTGCTGGGCAAAATGTCAAATGAGCCTGCCTCCGTCATACTGTAGTAGCTTGGTTGGTGGATGGTAAATGTGTGTGACGTGTTAGCCGGTGCACTTATTTGGCCCCTTGTGTATCGCGTGTCTAGACCTCACTAACAGAACCTCTGTGTTGGACCATGTGACTGACCAAAGTAGCAGTCACAAGACTTCAGCACCTAACAGACCAGGGGCATTTTCAATCAATTCTCTTTTTAGTAGTAAATAAAGTAGAAGCCGTCACAAAACACCCGTGGTTGGTACCACGGTCCATTCAAGCACTGAAATGCCAACTTCCTATTTCTAAAACTACATTTTTCTCTTAAACTGAGAGATAAATAACAATTACATTTCAAATGCACCATTCACATGACTGTGGTATATAATCATTCCACAATATCTGATTAGGGCCTCCTTTACACAACTTAGCAAATAACTAACTCAGCATGGGAATCAAAATTAAATCATTTTTATTTATTTTATTACCTTTTTTATTTAACCTTTATTTAACTAGGCAAATTCTTATTTATAAAATGTTATATATCATTGATATAAAGTCTTTAAAACAATTCAAAGGTAATGTTTTGTATTGTCCACTTTTGTAACATTTTGCCTGGGGTCAAATGTACATTTAATTTTATTTATACCCACCACAAGACACTTATAAAAATGTATGTTACCAATACAATGTCATCAGTATCTTCCTTAATGAATACTCTGTCATTTAAATACATTTTAAATGTATATAAAAATTTATAATTGTGAACTATATTTAAAATGGTTGCATAAAGTTATCTTTCTCTTTTTTTAAATCCGTTAGTTTATAATAAAAAATAGTACTTATATTTTTGGGGAATGTAATTGTTGAAATATATCACAGTCCAATAATTTTTCTTTCGTATTTTTTTCTTCGCTTTAGTGTATGCCTAAATTTAGTTTATGCTTCAGCCAAATGTCGTATACCGAGTGCAAACCTTGATATTGGCATATTTTCCTCAGAAAATGTGATGACCAACATATGAAAACCATCAATTGTGGTAAATCCCACTAGTAGTATCATTCTATAAGCACTATCTGGGTTGGTCCATGTCTGGCCCTAAAAATCTCTGTCCAGAAGTGCACTTAAAGGCCATTGGGCCTGGGCTTTGGTCATTAAGATCATAAAATCCTGCTCATAAAGATGGTTTATTTTTTCCGGAGTGTGCTCACTGCTTAGGTTTACATCGGAAGTCTTTATGGCAGAGCGGTAATATTTCTGTCTCCAGACAGACCTGCCCATTGAGTTATTATGGAATACTGTAACTGGCCAAACCATAGCATGGCTCAGAGTTCATAACTGAAATATAAAAAGTATTTTTTAAACTCTAAGAAAGTGCTATAATATACAATCCCCTGAGAATCTAAGTAACATTTCTTAAAATATGCAGTAATAAATATACAGTACATTGCTTGCAGGTCTGATGAATTGATTCCATCAAATAGATGTTAGGATTTAATAAACACAACTAAATATAATTGCCTTGTTAGATCACTATTGTTCATATTCAAATGACATTTTGATGGAAATTCAATTGCTATCAATTTCTAACTACTAACTACTTTTTTAATATTAAAAGATACGTTAATTTATCAATCGAAACCGAACGCTTGTTTGTTGATAAGAAAAATGTGCAGCCGGATGAAAAATGACTACATTCTTTTTTATAAAAATGTATAGAACATAATTGTAATTCTCTCATACATCTATCTGGCACATCTGTTCTCTCTTGTCTGTCCCCTGGTATAGCGATACCAGGAACATGGGTATTTCAGATGGGTTTCAGGTGAAGTCCTGCAGCTTTTATTGCAGGTTTTTTGTCGTGAAAGGTAGTTGGCTGCTTTGAAGAGGGACGGGACAGGTAATCTGCGACCTGGCCTCTTTGTTTAACAGACAACAGAGGGTTGTTTGCCCATTAGTGTCTCTTTGTAGTTCCTTGTCTAGGTGTGATATACACCCTGTCACTGCTACATCTACTAACTACGTGATGAGGGAACAAAGATGTTGGAAAGAATGCCTTGTGACTCAACGTACCACATAAATACCACAGTCCAGGCCTATTCAAATGACCACTAAAATGTTAAATTACTTCAATTATAACACATTTTATGTAACAAATGCAATGCTAGTCATTTTCTGCCTCAGTTGAATTTAGTCTGAGAAAGGGCTAATAAAACCTATTAATATCCTAGCACATAATCTGCAGACTGCGGACTAATAACTGCGGTCGGTTGTCTGATTCATGGGGAACATAGTATTCTGCTTCAGCGTAGACATCTTATTGGGGGGGAGACGCTGAGCTGTGATTGGCTGGGGGATGACATTTTGTGTTGACTCTGCGTGCCAAAGCGCAGGGACCTGTTACTCCAGATGCCCTCTCGTCGTCCCCTCCAATGTTTGCAGCCCCACGCACGCGATCCCTCGCTCCGCCTGGCTGCACCCTCTCATCGCATTACTTCTGCTATTCTAACTCCTCCATCAATTATGCACTAGAATAACTGAGGGCCCTGGCGGAGCAAAGACATAAAGGGAGATCATCAGCCCAGGCGCTGCCAGCGTCTGCCTGCGTGTTCCCACTGTGTTGCCACGAAGAGTGATATGGGTGCCAGGCCGCCAGCTCAGCTAGGGCACAAGCAGCCATGGCATAGATACGGCTAGGCAAGCTAGGCTAGCTAGGGCACAAACACAACGTGCCTATGACACAAACACAGCCAAGCAATGACCATGTCGCCTCGAACATTGACTTATGGCTGAGCGAGACCCCTGGTTTGCGTCATTTTGTTGACCCCCTCCTCACAGCCCCTAACCCCCTTTACCCCAAGATTCAATTTCACTGTAAATTAATGTTGTAAAGCAATGCATTAAAATTGCAATATAAAAATGTAGTTTTATCATATCTAAAGCTGTTCATTGTGTCCTATGTATCTTCATGTTGAATTCAACACGGGGTGGAGCCTGTTCACTTAAGGGTCCCAGGATTTTCAACCGACTTTTGTTTCTTGGAAACAAAATGGAGTCTGATTTGGAGGGAAATGGCGGTCTTTGCTTCCCCCCCTGTCACAAGACACAGCTGAAAGTCAGGCAAGAGAAGAGAGCCACGCCTATGAAGACAGAACAAATCCTAGCAGTCTGAGATTTCAATCAACAGTGCTTAACTTAGGGTGATGGCAAAATCATATGATTTCATCGAAGTTGCTTATTAACTTCAAAGAAACATGGGGGGTGAGAAACCATGTATGAAAGATGGAGTGAGACTAAATGTCGACCCCTGCATTAAAGTCACGGTGGTCCTGACCTGGATTTCTTCTGGTTGCGTGTCCAGGCTCTACTGTCAGATCGCAAACAGCTTTTTAATATTTCAGGGTCCCAAAGCACCAAGCATGCTCAAATCCAACAGGAGGAAACTCCCTCTGTCTCCATGGGCCAGTAAGCCACACTAAAAGTCCCGCAAAGTGACAACAAGTTCATGAAAATAACACTGTTCTTTCCACACATCTAAATGTCACTTGTGGTTTTTGTATTGACTAAAAAAAATCACATTAGCAATGCACTTTACCTAATTTGTCCACGGGTGCCTGAAATGACACAACTATGCTAAAGATTACGGCATACACTGACAACACCCTAGACATGTTCTGGAATGCTATGGAAAATGATGCTACAAGGGGGTGGCAGGTGGTCTAGGGGTTAAGAGCGTTGGGCCAGTAACTGAAAGGTTGCTGGTTTGAATCCCTGAGCCACCTAGGTGAATAATCTGTTGATGTGACCTTGAGCAAGGCACTTAATCCTAATTGCTCCTGTAAATTGTTCTGGATAAGAACATTGATAAATGTAAAGATATTATTACCTGCTTTGGTTTTTCTATTTAGGTTTGGACTTTAGCATGTATAGCTCTTCAGCACATAGGGCTCACCGATTGGTGTCACCTCGTTAGTCAGTATGTGTTACACCTGTGTTGGTTGCCATCTTGTTAGTGGGAAGGTGATTCACCTGTGCTGGCCCAGGTGCTATCTCAGAGTGGCTGGCCCAGTGCCCCAGGTGTCTTGATGGATGTGGAGGTGCTCCCTATTTTTATTTATAGAAAAACATTCCTTTGTCTGATTTCCCTGATGTTGTTTTGCTCCACCTTTTTGGTTTGTTTCCTGTCTTTACATTTGGTGTGGGTTTTTCTTTTGTTTCCTTCTCCTTGGGCAAATTTGGTTGGCGCCCATGGTGGGTCTTAGATTCCACTTATTGTTGCTAGTCAACTTTCAGCGGACACTCCCATCAGAACCCCTCCTAAAACCACACCTGTTTTGTTTTGGTTGTTGGTCCGTGACTCTTTGTTAGTTCCACCTTCTGTTTGAGTGCCATTTTTGGGTTTTCTTGCTGGGGAACGTAACACTATCATCAGGTTTCTTTTTTGAGTCTTATACATAATGTCAATTTAAAAAAACATCTACTCTTCATCTACTCTGGTTTTAAAAAATCATGATTGGAAAAGTCTGATGCAATCACAGTAGAAATTCTGTAGAAGCAAAAGGTATTTTTTCCTCTCCAAAAGTTTGCCACCAATGACACAGGGAAACATTGCCTCATGGAGAGGGATATTATCTTTTTCCGTCATTTCAAAAGCCACATTGAACCAAATGAAGTTCCAGAAGCATTTCACGGATGCTTGGCTGTACCGTCACATTTGTTTTACATCGTGCATACTTTCCTTTCAATTTGGATTCATTTTGAATAGATTATACTGGGGTCTATATACAGCTCCGCGTGCCAATATGCTTGATTGGTGCCACTTGTGTGCCATAGACTGGAGAGACAGCCCTGCCATCGTCCCTCCCCATCAGTAGAACTGGGGAGATTCCAGCAACACTAAAACAGCCGTCATGGCTGACCACACCCTTCTGGAGCTATCTCAGACTGAGCACTACTTACAACAATCATTACTAACTAAAGACAGAGGATGAACCAGTCATCTCTGACTAACCTGGCTCTAGGTACTCCAGCTGCAGAGAGAACTGCTGTGCTCAGAGGGAGAGGAGACGGAACACAGAGGAGATCATTCCAATTCTCTTTCTGCTTCTCTCTCTCTCTCTATCCATCTTCCCCTGAATTGTAATCTAGTGGTCCTTCTGTAGCTCAGTTGGTAGAGCATGGCGCTTGTAACGCCAGGGTAGTGGGTTCGATCCCCGGGACCACCCATACGTAGAATGTATGCACACATGACTGTAAGTCGCTTTGGATAAAAGCGTCTGCTAAATGGCATATATTATTATTATTATTATTATTATTACTCAGCCAATTTGTTCTATCCATTTATTTGATCCATTTGAAACCTGCAGTGCAACATACAGCCTTCATTTCCTTTATCTTAGGGAATGTTCTGTAATAGGAGGCACGCAGTCGATAATACAGCTAACTGCAGTTTAAAGTGTTCAGACCTTACACTTTCTTTGTGGAGTCCATTTTCATTATCTTTGCCTTGGCCTGCTGTATAAAGTTATCTTTCATGGGCTTGTTCTGCAGATAGCCACTCAACACACTGATAGAGAGTGTGGTGCATAGAGGCCGTCAATACAGCAGCCTTCCCAGGCCACCGCTATACTGTCTGTCTGTCTGTCTGTCTGTCTGTCTGTCTGTCTGTCTGTCTGTCTGTCTGTCTGTCTGTCTGTCTGTCTGTCTGTCTGTCTGTCTGTCTGTCTGTCTGTCTGTCTGTCTGTCTGTCTGTCTGTCTGTCTGTCTGTCTGTCTGTCAGTCAGTCAGTCAGTCAGGAGGCCTTTTAGCAGCAGTTCCAGAGGCTTTACTGCAGTCATTAGGGGCTGGCCCTGATTAATGTGAATGGTCAGGCAGGCCCTGGCTTTCTGGGGGAAGAACAGAGCAGGGTGAAGGGTCCCACAGGAAGTGTTTTGTGTCTCCACACAAAGGGAGACTGACCTCTTAAGCCCCTTAGAGCCTCTCTGCTAATACCGTCACCGGTGCCTACAAAGACACAGGGATGCCATTTCACCACTCACATTTAAACAGCACACAAAAAGCCCAGTCGAGAGTTAAACCTTAAGAAACGGCAGAAAAGTGAACCTTGGAGCGCTGGAGTGAGACTTGGAGATTAGGGACTGGAGGGTTGGCTCTAATCCATTGACTGACCCGCGCATATGAAATGGAGGATGCCGACTTGCTGAGCTATAACACCGATCGAGAATTAACTGAAAACAAGTTTACAGAAGCTGCTGAGAATGTGATCTATACAAATCTTAACAGAAACAGCATGGCAAACACCTTATATCCAAATCCAAAGGATTAATTGTGTGGCGCTATGAATATTGAGTGTTGCTGTAAGGTAACAAAGAAATCCTTACCTACACACAGTAAACACAATAAATGTTCACCAACAAGACACCGACTTTAGTTGCTGTCAGTCAAACAGAGGCAGCCTTGTTAGTTTGAAAAGAGCAACAGAGGCAAGGCACCTCTCTCTGCGTGCAGGGTCGCAGAACAGTGGACCTTGCTTTCTCCACAGGAGGACTATCTTCCTCTTCACAGAGGGCCAGAATATATCACCTCACTCTCTGACGCCAAGACATCCCTGAGAAGATGGCTGCAACATGCCTGTCTCCATCAGCAGGCTAAGCCGGGGCAGGGGTGGAAATACGGGTTTTGACCTCATGCAGGGGACCCATGGCATGGCCACTGTTTCCCTGTGTAACCCTGTGACCCCTCTCCGGAAGCTTCTGTTAACCCTGTGACTGTGTGCCCCTTCCCCTTCGCCTTGTAACATATTCACCCTCACAATAGTCCGTCACAACTACCTCTCTCTCTCTGCCACTCACCTCTCCTCCCTCTTTCTGTTTGTCTCTCTCTAAGAGCATGCTGGCCATGGGCCGCTGAGTACGATAGGAACAATAGTGTCCTTTCACACTGTCCGAGCCAGGGCTGGGAGAGGGCTGCGGTCCTGAGACCCAGTCAATATTTGGACTCGGCTGCTTTTATATGTCCGTTTTTAATCCAAGCGGAACCACGCAGCAGGGAGCCGAGAAAAGGCTGAGGGGGAAAAGCGAGGGTAAACACTCTGAACAATGCAGACGGAGCAACTCTCAATGCCACTGGGAAACTATCACAACATCAACTTGCCACAAACTGAAAAATGGTGTATTGTTTCTTAAGTGGAGATTAAAAATGAGCCGGAATAGAGAAAGCAAACGGCCAAGGTCATTTCGCTCAGTGGAGAACTATCTGTGTCTGTCAGGGCAAGGATGTTATGAGGTGGAAAGAGATGCCACGGAGGCATTTTCACATTTCTGAGGTGTCCGCTAAAGGACTGCAGAATCAAATCAGAGTATAACTACATCCAACAATTTCCTCAGAAAAGGACGAGCACTTTTGATCACTTTTGATAGTTACCACAGCTACCAGAGTAGTTGACCACAAGGCAAATAGATGAAAGTATTTCGATTGTCTTCAACAGAAATATGTCACATCTGTTGTAGAAAGCATTGAGGGGCATTATCGGAGCTTAAACTGCAGCCCCTGGGGTGACAGTGCTCTTGTAGAATGCTGGAATCCCTCTCCCCAGCTGTCAGGTCGTTAGTCCCACCCCAATGAGGCTCTTTGATGAGGAAGGGTATCGGTTTCCATGGCATCGGAGACACAAACAGCAGGAAGATTAGGGACGGAACTCAGCCCTGATTCTTCACTGATCCCACCTATCAGCAACAAATAAACACCTTCGCCACGGCGATAGGTGCATGTGTCCCATATGGAGCCTGACGGTTTTAATGAAGTAACTATCAAACTTAATACAGGCCAGGTGGGGAATTGTCTAATGCCAACTGATTAATGGGCAATAAGCCGATCATTTACTTTATTTACTCATCTTGTTGTTAATTACACATGTATGAACAGAGTATTACTGAAGAAAATGCCTGAGTGGCCCCTCAACCCTGTATTACCTACATTTACACAGCATTCACACATGTATGTATTTTATTTGGTTATTTTTATTTAACCTTTATTTGTGTTAACCAACATCCATTCAAAGACACCGCAGCCCATCTCTTCCCATCCTTAAAAGACATGATATTATGTCTTCTTTAGCTAATTACTACTAATATAGCACATATTTTAAAGATGGGCATTTCAAATGATGCTGTCTTTAAATCAAATCATTTTCAAATAACAAGTCAAACACTCTCACTTATAATATTCATTGTGGCTCAGTGGTTTTATGTCTCCTCAACCAGATTGTGTGTCATTCAAGCACTTCATTTTTTTTAATTAAGGAGATTATAATGACTTGAGCGCCTCACTGTCACTAATTGAGGAATTTGTACCTCCAAGCATGACTGAATCATCATCATAGTTAAACTCCTGCTCCACTGCTTTTGAATCCCACTGTTTGAGTGAATCAACTAAGTGCATCAGAATGTTGAGGTTTTGGGAGGAAAATAGGAATAATGTTTATTAAGCTTGCAACAAACTTGACACCATTATCAACCTACATGTGTTTGAGACAATATAAAATACGTGAAAATGTCTTCACCATTTCCATTTTTCACGAGTCACTTCCCATTTCAATTTCAGAGTCCCTGTAGGGGATTTCATGAATGGCTGAGTATGGACTGCAGGACTACTGCATTGGGTGCTGTTTTTCTCCTGTGGTCATAAAAAAAGCCTCATCTGGAAGTTGTGACTATACCCCAGCAGGCTGCGAGCTCTGATGGCTGAGTATGGTTACATTACCCAGCAGGGGCCAGGGGCCCAAGGTCTAACACAGAGTATGGTTACATTATACGGCAGGGCCAGGGGCCCCTGAGTCTTTGCATGGTGCACGGTTACATTATACTGCGGGGTCGGGTTTGGATTAGGCCCCTGAATAAGAAAAAGGAGACAGTCATTTAGTTACTTATTTATTTACCCGAGGAGCGCTATTCTCCTCAGACAAAACCCAGGCAGGGAGCCGTTGCATGGCCGTCACAGAGCCTCAGAGGAGAGGTAGGTTCTGCCCCAGCTTTAACCCTAACTACAGTCCCCTCTGTGCCGCTCTGTGATGGTTATCCCAGGGCCAGTTTGGTTACCGCAGAGTGTGTGACCTCAACATGTGTGTATCTCTCCCAGGAGCATGCACCACGCTGGGCCTGGGCCACTGCTGAAATACCCCTCTGTGTTCCCCTCATTGTCTGTCACACACTGGGTGTGGGGGGAGCAGGGACGGGGGGCATGGCAACGGAGGAGCAGGACTTGGGAAGTTGGGAAGCTTTTCCTTTTTTTTTAGGCAGGAGCTATAGGAATGAGCTGAGGCCACTATGGGAGTATATCAAAGATGTTATCTGTTTCAGGAAAAGAGCCGCCACACTTGCGTTTATATCTCACCTGTTCCCTTTCTTTTTAATTTAACTAGGCAAGTCAGTTAAGAACCTATTTTTATTTACAATGATGGCCTAGGAACAGTGGGTTAACTGCCTTGTTCAGGGGCAGAACCACAGATTTGTACCTAGTCAGCTCGGGGATTCGAGCTAGCAACCTTTCGGTTATTGGCCCAACGCTCTAACCACTAGGCTACTTGCCGTCTCCTAACTAGTTCATTGCACCCACTTTACCTCAGAGTTACCACAGAAAGACAAAACAAGTACAGCATCATCTGTTGACTCTGTGCAATGCAAATCACCCCAAAGGACCAGTTTCTTCGTCCCAAGTAAAAACCAATTTTTTAGAGGAGTCATGTCGATACTATAACTGTCAGGATAAATCTGATCAGGTACAATGGTGGTGCTGTGTTAAGTATGACACAAAACAAAGTGATACACTCATTCTACAAACTATTTGCTAAGGTGCAAGTCATCCAGTGTGAATAACTGTTGAGTTACCAGAGCTGTAGGGTTGATGGGATTAGAAATTCACAATTAGCACCTCTGTCAAATAGAAGTCACATCTGTCCATTCATTACAGTGGGTCATTCCAGCTATTATGAAGCCATTGCTTTACCCTTGTGAACATACTAATTGGCAACTTTAACTAATTATAATAAAATAGAAACGGCAGATGGCAACCTAACCTACTACTAAATATTTTGTGAATTTTATTGTAGAACGACATGCGAAGGCTTCAATCACATGTTATAAGCACACACAAGCTTGCAGTTTATGTGCGTCATAAGCAAAACGCCTTATATTTTTCCAAGTCAAACTGGCAGATACTATTTAATTTCATTCAAGGAAACATTTGAGATGTTTAACGCTTCATATGTACAGCCATTGGTTTAATCGACACTGGGATACAGTCGCAGAGAATTCTAACAGAAATGAACAGAATAATTTTCCTAATGCCGACGCACTAAAAGTGGACGCGGTAACAATCCGCCACAACAACACATATCTTAAATTATCACACTAACATTCGATTTATCTCATTAAAGAGATAAAACACGTAATTTTCCATTAGTAAAATTATAGCTAAGGATGCCTACAAGGAAAACCCTTTTCGGCGCATTCAGCAGAACCAGGATAATATTATCTATGGATAATCATTCTGGTGTATTTACAGTAGAGGATATAAAACACTATTGATGAGAAGCGTTGTTTTTTTTAGATAACATGTATGTCACCCAACATACAATTTTTGTAGATTATTGCCGATAAAATGTATGTTTATAGGCTATTGCCAAGTGACCATTGAACAATGAATCATGATGAAATGCTGTTACAAATGTCATATATGGTCCAGGGGCCATCCACCTCTAACCTATGTCAACAATGAAGTTGATGCCACATGAAGTTGGTGACCCGTGGCCCGTCCTTGACACAATTTGCGATTACGCACGAGACTCACCTGGGGTTGGTCCGGTTCCAGTAGACGGCATAGCGGTCGGACACCACCTTGGACGCCGGCTCTTGGCCATATGCACACATCCATAACACCAGGGAAACGAACAGGATCATTTCCACCTGCGCCAAAGTCCCTCTCGATGCAGCGTCTCGCGCGATAGAATTATTCGAATGAACAGACAGAATGAAATGATATTCCCATCTGAAGGCTTTTAAATTATAATTGCCTTATATCTCAGTTGATTCCTCTCTAGTTATAACGAACTGATTGGATTACTTCGCGAGGAAGTTATTGTGCTGAAGCTTGAATTGGCATTTGGAAAAAGTTCAGTATTTGCATTCAGTTTTAGAAAAGCACAATCAGTTTTTTGTGGAATACAAAATAATTGCAATCAGGTGAAAAAAAATTGCTGCAATATTAGTTGAGGGTCCGTTTGAAATAAATATTATTTCAGTCAATGCTCGTATAATGTATTCATAGCAACAAGCGCATCCTCTTCAACCGCAGATGTGGAATGCCACAAATATTATACACGTGAATTTAGAGCCTTAAAAAAGGTATCCTTCAGTAGGTCTACCATGAATAGCCTTTTAAACACAATGAGGAATAATGATCTCGGAACAACTCTTATTTGCGCACTAATAGTTTCTGCAACTATAGGTTACGCGGCTATATAATTGCTGATATTAAAGGTAATAACAGGGTAGTCCATGCATAAATCTGTTCAATTGTTCCAGAACTTTGGAATAATAAGTAACTCCAAAGAACCTGTGCGCTACAGACAGTTCCGTGTCTTCCTTGACGTTGTCCTCCCTCGGATCTGTGTCCGTGTCTTCGGCGTTGTCGCTGGATTGTCACGGCTGGATAACTAGGATCAGCTCTTTCCTTGCTCGGACCGGAGTCATTCAAATGTGCCGTGGCATAAACCGAGTTAATAAAAACCTCAGCATGGACGGAGATACTTCGATGTGTCGCATAAAACGAGGCAAATGTAAGCAGGCTCGGTGGAAAGTCGTATAGTTCGGCCTGAAGAAAACCAAGTCAGCGCAGCGCCGGCTCCGCCATGCATGCTTCCCCACTGTGCGTTCGCGGGTACGGTTTCAGGCTTGCGCACAGTCTCATTGGTTTGAAATGTGAATGATGGGCGTTTCGCTTACAAAAACAACATTACCTCCTCATGAGGAGGTGCATCTGCTTCCTCAAGCGACAGATCATTTATTTCACAAGGTAGACCTACTAGGTATTAGGGCCACGGATCCTAAACGAGATAAGAACGATCTGATATTAGCTCTGCTCTGTATGTTGGTTTACAGGTTTACACCTTTCACCGAGGTCCACTCTGTCTTTACGCACACAAAGTATTTTGAAATCAACAATGTTTTGCATTATCCAGAATTGTGGAAAATTATGCTACAACTAACCACTGAATCCCTATTGCCCACGACTGTCTAGTATCATCCATTGAGCTCCAGGAGTTGATTTACTACAGTTTTTGATCCTATTCAATTCCATGAGGTATGCCACTGTGTGTCTAATAATGAACAGTTCTGATAAAGATGTAAACGCAGTGCACTCTGCATTACTTACCCAAATATTTGTTAATGTTTGCCTACTACGCATTCAAAATTCAAACATTGGGCAAGGGCATTTGCTTAAATGTTTCTGTCTTGTAGATTTTGTAGCCTGTCAGACTGGTTCGCCATCTTATCGGTTTGCGCCCTTGACATGCTTTATGCATTAGCCTTTCAATGTTTATTGGCGCCCCGCAGTGGAGATAAGGAGAAGCGCTTCCTGGATAGCAGAAAGGTAGGTTATAAATTAAGTAATTAGATCATAGACCAGGTAAACAAAAGGCATTTGATATGTGTTCTATATTATTTGATCAAGATGACTATTGTATAACTGTATAACATCATAGGCCTGTAGTAGGGCCTATTGTTAAGGTATTTTCTTGTTATTGTAGTAACATGCCATCTGAGAGACAGCATGAGGTCCATTAAGGCAGTGCTAGACACAGGAGGGTCTGGTGTGTCAAAGATAATTCCTAGTATAACCAGTACCACGAAGGAACCTCATCTCAAAGCCTGGATAGTCAACTAGAACAGTATGCAGTCATTAATCGTTCAGGATCAAGAATATCTCAACATTCCTAACCCTCAAAACAATCATTAACTCTTGAGTACCATTTTCTTTTTAAAATTTTACTAGGCAAGTCAGTTAAGAACAAATTCTTATTTTCAATGACGGCCTAGGAACAGTGGGTTAACTGCCTGTTCAGGGGCAGAATGACAGATTTGTACCTTGTCAGTGCGGGGATTTGAACTTGGTTACTAGTCCAAAGCTCTAACCACTAGGCTACCCTGCCACACCACTGAGAACCATTATCATGGCCAGTGTTCCAGCTGGAATTGAACTTAGCTCTTTCATAGTCACATGCACTTTCCAAGGCTGAGATCCCACTCACACATGTTGCCCGGTAATAAGGCAAACACTATATTTTTGCAGAATAAATAGCCTGTACACAAATACACAAGACCAATCTATTGAGGAAATCTAAGAAGGGACTTTTATGTACAAACTATTAGCACAATCACACAGGACAATTTGTGTAATATGGTCCTCTTTGGATTGTGTTTAACTCACACCGTTTTTGTTTGGTTGACCAGTCTGGCTATATGACCAGTCTGGCTATATGACCAGTCTGGCTATATGACCAGTCTGGCTATATGACCAGTCTGGCTATATGACCAGTCTGGCTATATGACCAGTCTGGCTATATGACCAGTCTGGCTAAATGACCAGTCTGGCTATATGACCAGTCTGGCTATATGACCAGTCTGGCTATATGACCAGTCTGGCTATATGACCAGTCTGGCTATATGACCAGTCTGGCTAAATGACCAGTCTGGCTATATGACCAGTCTGGCTAAATGACCAGTCTGGCTATATGACCAGTCTGGCTATATGACCAGTCTGGCTAAATGACCAGTCTGGCTCTATGACCAGTCTGGATATATGACCAGTCTGGCTATATGACCAGTCTGGCTAAATGACCAGTCTGGCTATATGACTAGTCTGGCTATATAACCAGTCTGGCTATATGACCAGTCTGGCTAAATGACCAGTCTGGCGAAATGACCAGTCTGGATATATGACCAGTCTGGATACATGACCAGTCTGGGTATATGTGATGTGTATGTATTGGTCACACCAACAGGCCCAGCCTCTCACCCAAATAGACTAATCCAAGCCTTAACCACCTCATCACCCCCCTATAGCGCTTGTCCTTCTTCATTCACACCCCATTTATACCCCATATACATCCATGTTACCAGAGACAATGGACTCATTATAAATTAGGGTCAGGGCTGCATTATGCAATGATACACAGCGTCATGTTCTAATGTCCTCTCTTTCTCATGATCTTGTGTGGCTGCCTCTGTCACACACACAAAGCAATGTGATCTCTGTCTGTCTCCACATATGAACTACATGTACATATCACACACACAGTGGGAGAAGGAGGAGATTGGATCTGCCTTGCACAACTGACAGAGATTGCACACAAAGGGCAGCGATGGGGAAAGGGCTTGTTTTGACCTTTTTTTCTGTGGAATATAAATATTCCTCATAGCCCATTGCTATCCAATGTGTTTTTGTTGTAATACACTCATAATGCCCCTAGAGTCCTATTCCATTAGCAAGGGATAAGCAGGCAGTAATCACATTGTAGCTGTGTATAAAACCAGATTCCCCCAACACATTTCATATCCTCTGATAATCTCCACTGTAATGGTTATGAATTCACTGAGGGACATCTCCCTGTTCACCAATTGGTGGGTATTGAAGATGTTTGACACAGCAGTGCTGTGTTGTTCTTGCCTGGCTAATACCTGGAGAGTCATTACAAAGGATGGTCATATGATCTATGCTAGAAACTGAATGATGAATGTAAATGTTTCTGTCTTTTAGTTTCTTTCTTTCTCTCTCTTACATTTTTGTCTTCGCCTCTTTCCCCCCTTTCTCTCCTCCTCTTTCCGTGTCATACTAATGCTAGCTCCTCATGGAAAAGTAAATGTTTATCTCTCCCCCGGTGGAGCAGTTTATTTCTTGATCTCTCCCCATCACTCCTCTGTCTAAAACTCCACTGTGACCCATTCCAGCTGGCCACCCAGCTCATACAAGTCTATAGCAGAGGTAAGACGACGGATAGCCACTAATGAGAGAGAGAGAGAGGCTGAAAATACACAAGTGGTAGAGTAACAAAAGTTCAGAGAGAGAGAGGATTGTATATGAGATGCAAGCTATGGGAGGTCTGATCCATTCATGTTGAGCTGGCACTTACAGGTCTGTGTGTGGCACCTAGGTGAACTCCTTTCTATACATGACCTCTGGAATACAAACATACACACACAAACACACACACAAACACACATGCCTTGCATGTTTATGGACAAAATAATAACTTCATTCCATACATGTTTTCATAAGTGATGGTTCCCTGATCCAAGGTCAGTAATGCCCGTGAGCCACTACTGCTTTGCTGTTTAAAGTCACTGTAAAGAAAATTAGGACTGCTGACATTGGAATGCCAGCTATTTCAGTGGGGGAAGTTCTCACCAAATTTATACATTTCCAGATTTCTACATTGGAGAGTAAGAGTGGGTCAGAGCCAATCAGCCTCAAGCAGTCACATATCACATAGTAGAATCATTTGATTTGTTCATCATTGTTATATGCTTTGTAAACAACAGGTGTAGGCTAACAGTGAAATGCTTACTTACGGGCCCTTCCCAACAATGCAGAGAGAATAAAACGATAAATAATCCAAAAATAGGGGGCAGCCCGTCAGGAAGTCCAGGATCTAGTTGCAGAGGGAGTTGTTTAATCCCAGGGTCGTTATCTTAGTGATGAGCTTGGAGGGCACTGCAAAGTTGAACGCTGAGCTGTGTCAATGAACAGCATTCTCAGGTGTTTCTTTTGTCCAGGTGGGAAACAGCGGTGCAGAGTGCAATAGAGATTGCGTCATCAGTGGATCTATTGGGGCAGTATGCGAAATGGAGTCGGTCCAGGGTGTCTGGGATGGTGGTGTTAATATGAGCCATTACCAGCCTTTCAAAGTATTTCAAGGCATTCTTGGGCATAGGGACTATGGTGGTCTACTTGAAACATGTAGGTATTACAGACTGGGTCAGGGAGAGCTTGAAAATGTCAGTGAAGACATTTGCCAGCTGGTCAACACATGTTCTGAGTACGCCTCCTGGTAATCCATCTGGCCCTGTGACCTTGTGAATGTTAGCCTGTTTAAAGGTCTTACTCACAATGGCTACGGAGAGCGTAATCACACAGTCATCCGGAACAGCTGGTGATCTCATGCATGGTTCAGTGTTTCTAACCTCGAAGTGAGCATAGAAGGTCTTTAGCTCGTCTGGTAGGATCATCAGCTCATTCATACATTCATATTGCCCTCTGTCCACTGATGACATTGTTCTCTCATCAGTTATACAGTTTGTTAAGTGAAATTAGCTTTGTTCAAGGACACAATATAAGATCAGCTTTGTTCTAAGAATACAAAATTGTGCACTGTTGAGTGGTTTAAAATGTCATACAGGCCCCCTAAAACACTAGGAGACTACTGATCCACACCCAGGTTTAATACAGTCTGTCTGGGGTTTTGGTTGCTTCTGATGACCGAATAGAGATTGATCCAGCTCGGAAACAAAGCAGAAAATGGCCCAGCCATGGAATTACCCTTATAAGCAGCTTTTGTGTTTGCCAATCTTTAATAACTGATTAATTATGCATCATACACTCAAACACACATCTAAACCTCCTTAATGAAAAGGCCTAGAAATTAGTTTTGCCCGCTTTTATTCATTGCCCTTTGATCTGAAGAGTCTCAAGTTGAAGTATATACTTGTTCATAACAGGACTGTAGGGAGATGTTATGAATTAGATGTGTAAATTAAGAAAACTCAAAGCGGTGTAAAATTGATCTAAGGCCACTAGTGTTGAAGGGACATCAGTTGTCCAATGAAAGGAGAGGGGATCATGTGGCGCAGGGTCGTGATCCAGGCCTGACAGGGTCTATTGGAGAACAGGAGGGAATACATGGAGGAATATGAATGTCTGGTTTCACTTCCGACAGATACCTGATCCTCCTTGTGGGGATGGCCAATCGGCTGTGTGTGAATGAAACAGACACTTTTCAATTAAGAAAAGAATCCAAAGTTGGCCTTCAAAACACGCTCTGAAAACACATGCCTTGTGCTCCGGTCACACATGTATAATGGGCCCAAAATTGGTTTAGAAAAATCTAGGCTTAATAAGAATGCCTATTCAAAGGTACACTGTAGAACATAAGATATGTTGATGTAAGGCTATGATACAGCCATGGAGGGAAATTAAGATACCCCTCTAGCCTGTGGCTAATACTTTTCAGACTTGTAGACAATGTGCCCAACGAGCCCGCCGGCAAGAGTCATTTTGTTCTCTTTTCAAATTGTAGTCTACTAGCGCTGCTGGCCAGTTTTTAAAAATCAATGAAACAGTATTTTTGTTCCACATGTGCTACGTTGTTTGGTGTAAGAGTTGTACAAAATCCTACAAAGTTCTTTTAACTACACAAAATACATGTAGCGGTATATGCTCAATACAACTGCAGTGAGTATGGGTAGTGCATGAACCTATACTCCCGTAGCAGTGCAGCAGTATTGACCTCATAGGAGTCAGACCTCATAGGAGTGAGTGGATCGAGTCTTCTGTTATGGCCTTAGGATCGTTTTATTAAAGCCTTGAGATGGAGCAGCCTGCCAGGTGAAACACTGAATGGTCCATATGGAAAGGCCAGACTAGCCATTTGGAAGTCAAGACCATCTTATTTATCTTATTCATGAGCTTATTTCACAGTTCTAAAGCATACAACTGACATGTATTCCCATTCAATATATAAAAGTGTAATACCCTGTTAAAACCATTTATTGGAAACACTTTGTTTTACTACAGCTTTTGCTGTTGAGCCTATTTTCTAATTGCATTGGGAAAGGGAAAGGGCATCAAACAAACGTGTTTACTTTCATGTGCAAACTACAAAGAAACAACATGTAAATCGTTTGACAGTCACTGTTGTTTGAATTCTGTAATGTGATGTCCACTTAATTTTATTAACCTTTACGTTACAGTAAACTAAAGTAACCTGGTTTGGTTTAGCAAACGGCCAATCGTGTGAATTCTGGGTTTGCTGTGACACGGGAGACTTTTACGTTTCTGCTCAAGACGTTAGAAGAGAGACACGGATGCTGCCGTTGTTAAGTTTAAAGTTTTACATCTGAAGAGATTATGAACTGAATTAGCAAACAGACTGTTGCTTAGTTTTACTCACCTGTTACAAATCTATCAAACCTACTTGAATTCACCTGCTGTGGAGGACTCTCAGATTGAGAGTTCAAGAGGACGGTTTTGTTTTGAGATGAGTTGAGGACTTATTTCGTGACCTGGACATCTCTTCTTTTATTTTATTTTGCATTTTACCCCCCTTTTCCTCCCCAAGTTCAATCTTGTCTCATCACTGCAACTCCCTAACAGGCTCGGGAGAGACAAAGGTGGAGTCATTCGTCCTCCAAAACCCGCCTATGTCATGTTTTGTCTTATATTGTCTTGTCATTATGCTTTCCCTTCTGTTCGTTTCCCCCTGCTGGTCTTATTAGGTTCGTTCCCTTTTTCTATCCCTCTCTCTCTCCCTCCCTCTCTCTCCTCTCTCTATCGTTCCGTTCCTGCTCCCAGCTGTTCCTCATTCTCCTACTCACTCATTTAGTCTTTCCACACCTGTTCCCTATCTTGTCCTCTGATTAGAGTCCCTATTTCTCCCCTTGTTTTCCGTTTCTGTCCTGTCGGATCCTTGTATATTGTTCGCCGTGCTGTGTCTTTGTCTCGCCCTGTCGTGTCTTGTTTCCCTCAGATGCTGCGTGTGAGCAGGTGTCTGAGTCTGCTACGGTCTGTGCCTTCCCGAGGCAACCTACAGTTTATGGTCGAGTCTCCAGTCTGTCCTCGTCACTACGAGTGGAATTAGTTTTTTATGTTTTGTTTTCTGCTCCGATTTGTCTAGGAGTATTGCCTATTTCCTTTACTGGAATAAAGACTCTGTTTTCGCCAAGTCGCTTTTGGGTCCTCATTCACCTGCATAACAGAAGGATCCGACCAAAGAATGGACCCAGCGACTACAGATGCTCGTAACACTGCCGTCGAGATCCAAGGAGCCATGCTCGGCAGACACGAGCAGGAATTGTCTGCTGCTCGTCATGCCGTGGAGAACCTGGCCGCTCAGGTTTCCGACCTCTCTGGACAGTTCCAGAGTCTTCGTCTCGTGCCACCTGTTACTTCCTGGTCTGCCGAGCCTCCGGAACCTATGGTTAATAACCCACCTTGTTACTCCGGGCAGCCCACGGAGTGCCGCTCCTTTCTCACCCAGTGTGATATTGTGTTCTCTCTCCAACCCAACACATACTCTAGAGAGAGAGCTCGGGTTGCTTACGTCATATCACTCCTTACTGGCCGGGCTCGAGAGTGGGGCACAGCTATCTGGGAGGCAAGGGCTGATTGTTCTAACAATTACCAGAACTTTAAAGAAGAGATGATTCGGGTTTTTGATCGTTCAGTTTTTGGTAGGGAGGCTTCTAGGGCCCTGGCTTCCCTATGTCAAGGTGATCGATCCATAACGGATTACTCTATAGAGTTTCGCACTCTTGCTGCCTCTAGTGACTGGAACGAGCCGGCGCTGCTCGCTCGTTTTCTGGAGGGACTCCACGCAGAGGTTAAAGATGAGATTCTCTCCCGGGAGGTTCCTTCCAGTGTGGACTCTTTGATTGCTCTCGCCATCCGCATAGAACGACGGGTAGATCTTCGTCACCAAACTCGTGGAAGAGAGCTCGCGTTAACGGTGTTTCCCGCTCCGCATCGCAACCATCTCCCTCCTCTGGCTCAGAGACTGAGCCCATGCAGCTGGGAGGTATTCGCATCTCGACTAAGGAGAGGGAACGGAGGATCACCAACCGCCTGTGCCTCTATTGCGGACTTGCTGGACATTTTGTCAATTCATGTCCAGTAAAAGCCAGAGCTCATCAGTAAGCGGAGGGCTACTGGTGAGCGCTACTACTCAGGTCTCTCCATCAAGATCCTGTACTACTATGTCGGTCCATCTACGCTGGACCGGTTCGGGTGCTACATGCAGTGCCTTGATAGACTCTGGGGCTGAGGGTTGTTTTATGGACGAAGTATGGGCTCGGAAACATGACATTCCTTTCAGACAGTTAGAGAAGCCTACGCCCATGTTCGCCTTAGATGGTAGTCATCTCCCCAGTATCAGATATGAGACACTACCTTTAACCCTCACAGTATCTGGTAACCACAGTGAGACTATTTCCTTTTTGATTTTTCGTTCACCTTTTACACCTGTTGTTTTGGGTCATCCCTGGCTAGTATGTCATAATCCTTCTATTAATTGGTCTAGTAATTCTATCCTATCCTGGAACGTTTCTTGTCATGTGAAGTGTTTAATGTCTGCTATCCCTCCCGTTTCTTCTGTCCCCACTTCTCAGGAGGAACCTGGCGATTTGACAGGAGTGCCGGAGGAATATCATGATCTGCGCACGGTCTTCAGTCGGTCCAGAGCCAACTCCCTTCCTCCTCACCGGTCGTATGATTGTAGTATTGATCTCCTTCCCGGGACCACTCCTCCTCGGGGTAGACTATACTCTCTGTCGGCTCCCGAACGTAAGGCCCTCAAGGATTATTTGTCTGTGTCTCTTGACGCCGGCACCGTAGTGCCTTCTTCCTCCCCTGCCGGGGCGGGGTTTTTTTTTAAGAAGAAGGACGGTACTCTGCGCCCCTGCGTGGATATCGAGGGCTGAATGACATAACGGTTAAGAATCGTTATCCGCTTCCCCTTATGTCATCAGCCTTCGAGATTCTGCAGGGAGCCAGGTTCTTTACTAAGTTGGACCTTCGTAACGCTTACCATCTCGTGCGCATCAGAGAGGGGGACGAGTGGAAAACGGCGTTTAACACTCCGTTAGGGCATTTTGAGTACCGGGTTCTGCCGTTTGGTCTCGCCAATGCGCCAGCTGTTTTTCAGGCATTAGTTAATGATGTTCTGAGAGACATGCTGAACATCTTTGTTTTTGTCTACCTTGACGATATCCTGATTTTTTCACCGTCACTCGAGATTCATGTTCAGCACGTTCGACGTGTACTCCAGCGCCTTTTAGAGAATTGTCTCTACGTGAAGGCTGAGAAGTGCTCTTTTCATGTCTCCTCCGTCACTTTTCTCGGTTCTGTTATTTCCGCTGAAGGCATTCAGATGGATCCCGCTAAGGTCCAAGCTGTCAGTGAGTGGCCCGTTCCAAGGTCACGTGTCGAGTTGCAGCGCTTTCTAGGTTTCGCTAATTTCTATCGGCGTTTCATTCGTAATTTCGGTCAAGTTGCTGCCCCTCTCACAGCTCTTACTTCTGTCAAGACGTGTTTTAAGTGGTCCGGTTCCGCCCAGGGAGCTTTTGATCTTCTCAAAGAACGTTTTACATCCGCTCCTATCCTCGTTACTCCTGACGTCACTAAACAATTCATTGTCGAGGTTGACGCTTCAGAGGTAGGCGTGGGAGCCATTCTATCCCAGCGCTTCCAGTCTGATGATAAGATTCATCCTTGCGCTTATTTTTCTCATCGCCTGTCGCCATCGGAACGCAACTATGATGTGGGTAACCGCGAACTGCTCGCCATCCGCTTAGCCCTAGGCGAATGGCGACAGTGGTTGGAGGGGGCGACCGTTCCTTTTGTCGTTTGGACAGACCATAAGAACCTTGAGTACATCCGTTCTGCCAAACGACTTAATGCACGTCAAGCTCGTTGGGCGTTGTTTTTCGCTCGTTTCGAGTTTGTGATTTCTTACCGTCCGGGTAGTAAGAACACCAAGCCTGATGCCTTATCCCGTCTCTTTAGTTCTTCTGTGGCTTCTACTGATCCCGAGGGGATTCTTCCTTATGGGCGTGTTGTCGGGTTGACAGTCTGGGGAATTGAAAGACAGGTTAAGCAAGCACTCACGCACACTGCGTCGCCGCGCGCTTGTCCTAGTAACCTTCTTTTCGTTCCTGTTTCTACTCGTCTGGCTGTTCTTCAGTGGGCTCACTCTGCCAAGTTAGCTGGTCATCCCAGCGTTCGAGGTACTCTTGCTTCTATTCGCCAGCGCTTTTGGTGGCCTACTCAGGAACGTGACACGCGCCGTTTCGTGGTTGCTTGTTCGGACTGCGCGCAGACTAAGTCAGGTAACTCTCCTCCTGCCGGTCGTCTCAGACCGCTTCCCATTCCTTCTCGACCATGGTCTCACATCGCCTTAGACTTCATTACCGGTCTGCCTTTGTCTGCGGGGAAGACTGTGATTCTTACGGTTGTCGATAGGTTCTCTAAGGCGGCACATTTCATTCCCCTCGCTAAGCTTCCTTCCGCTAAGGAGACGGCACAAATCATCATCGAGAATGTGTTCAGAATTCATGGCCTTCCGTTAGACGCCGTTTCAGACAGAGGTCCGCAATTCACGTCACAGTTTTGGAGGGAGTTCTGTCGTTTGATTGGTGCGTCCGTCAGTCTCTCTTCCGGGTTTCATCCCCAGTCTAACGGTCAAGCAGAAAGGGCCAATCAGACGATTGGTCGCATACTACGCAGCCTTTCTTTTAGAAACCCTGCGTCTTGGGCAGAACAGCTCCCTGGGCAGAATACGCTCACAACTCGCTTCCTTCGTCTGCTACCGGGTTATCTCCGTTTCAGAGTAGTCTGGGTTACCAGCCTCCTCTGTTCTCATCCCAGCTTGCCGAGTCCAGCGTTCCCTCCGCTCAAGCGTTTGTCCAACGTTGTGAGCGCACCTGGAGGAGGGTGAGGTCTGCACTTTGCCGTTACAGGGCACAGACTGTGAGAGCCGCCAATAAACGTAGGATTAAGAGTCCTAGGTATTGTTGCGGCCAGAGAGTGTGGCTTTCCACTCGTAACCTTCCCCTTACGACAGCTTCTCGTAAGTTGACTCCGCGGTTCATTGGTCCGTTCCGTGTCTCCCAGGTCGTCAATCCTGTCGCTGTGCGACTGCTTCTTCCGCGACATCTTCGTCGCGTCCATCCTGTCTTCCATGTCTCCTGTGTCAAGCCCTTTCTTCGCACCCCCGTTCGTCTTCCCTCCCCCCGTCCTTGTCGAGAGCGCACCTATTTACAAGGTACGTAGGATCATGGACATGCGTTCTCGGGGACGGGGTCACCAATACTTAGTGGATTGGGAGGGTTACGGTCCTGAGGAGAGGAGTTGGGTTCCGTCTCGGGACGTGCTGGACCGTTCGCTGATTGATGATTTCCTCCGTTGCCGCCAGGATTCCTCCTCGAGTGCGCCAGGAGGCGCTCGGTGAGTGGGGGGGTACTGTCATGTTTTGTCTTATATTGTCTTGTCATTATGCTTTCCCTTCTGTTCGTTTCCCCTGCTGGTCTTATTAGGTTCGTTCCCTTTTTCTATCCCTCTCTCTCTCCCTCCCTCTCTCTCCTCTCTCTATCGTTCCGTTCCTGCTCCCAGCTGTTCCTCATTCTCCTACTCACTCATTTAGTCTTTCCACACCTGTTCCCTATCTTGTCCTCTGATTAGAGTCCCTATTTCACCCCTTGTTTTCCGTTTCTGTCCTGTCGGATCCTTGTATATTGTTCGCCGTGCTGTGTCTTTGTCTCGCCCTGTCGTGTCTTGTTTCCCTCAGATGCTGCGTGTGAGCAGGTGTCTGAGTCTGCTACGGTCGGTGCCTTCCCGAGGCAACCTACAGTTTATGGTCGAGTCTCCAGTCTGTCCTCGTCACTACGAGTGGAATTAGTTTTTTATGTTTTGTTTTCTGCTCCGATTTGTCTAGGAGTATTGCCTATTTCCTTTACTGGAATAAAGACTCTGTTTTCGCCAAGTCGCTTTTGGGTCCTCATTCACCTGCATAACAGCCTAACCACACTTCTTAACACCCGCCAGCTTAACTCAGAAGCCAGCCACACCAATGTCTCTGAGGAAACACCATTCAACTGGTGACTGGAGTCAGCCTGCAGGCACTCGGCCCACCACAAGGAGTCGCTAGAGCACGGTGAGCCAAGTAAAGCCCCTCTGGCCAAACCTTCCCCCTAAACCGGATGACGCTGGGCCAATTGTGCGCCGTCCTATGGGACTCCCCGGCCAAGGCCGGTTGTGGCACAGCCCGGGAATGACTCTGGGTCTGAAGTAACGCATCTAGCAATGCAATGGAGTACCTTAGACCGCTGCACCACTCGGGAGGCCCCTGGACATCTCTTCTGTTGCATGCAGGGCATTTTCCGCCATGGGTTATAGATGGGCATCGGCCTTGGAATTATTGTTTCAGGGAGTTCGGTACCGTGAGTAACATTGGGTTTCCATTCCTTTTGCTGGATCATTCGTGATGTCTTTGTTGGGCTCCACAGTGTGCCTACTATAGTTTGCCAGTTGGCTATGTCGAACAGTGTCAATAACTGAGGTTTATAAGCGTGGACTCTAATCACCGGAGGTTTTCTACTTTTATTTCTATACACATGTCCATTGATTGTATTGTGTAACCGATCATTTCTATTTGTAATACATCCAAGTCAAATTGCAGTCAGTGTATGGTTGTATTTCATTGTCATACTGCAGTTATTCTTATTTGATGGGAAAACATTCTGGAAACAGTCATCTAAACCTTTAAATATCTATTAGTTATATCCCTAGCCTCTTGCAGTTTTCATACAAGTTCATTTCTTGAGTTGTCCTTATTCCCATGCTGATTTAGGCGAGTCGTGGTGAGAGAGCAACACACGATATAAGATGTAACCCTATTTGTTTTGTTCATCCAATCTTTTTTTTTTTAATGTCTTTATAGCCACATCTTTTATGAGTCTTTAACTATCTTTAAACACATCTTAAGTCCCCCGAAGGTGGTGTATTTGTTCAATTAATCTCCCAGGGAATCCTAAAGCCGCTCATATGGTGAACAATCAATGGGGATTAAGGGCAAACCGAGAGGTGCACCTTAAGGTATACACAGGGGGCAGAGGTTTTGGGAGGAGAACCTATGCTTTCGTACGCACAGTGAACAAATTCAATTTCACCCCTGGTTTGTGTCCCACATTGGTCACATGACTGTAATAATGCAGTGAGAGGTGAATAGGAGGAGGCAAGAACAGGACCACAGTCATGGGGAGAGGGAGGACCTGGATAGTGTACCATGCTATGAATGGATTCCCATAGTGGGCTTTGTTAGCTAGTTACAAAGATTAAGTTCCTCTTCTACACCCCGATATCTCAGAAAAAAACTGTGTGCCAGTGTGTGAGGTTAGGTAAATGGTTCAGACTAGGTTGCTTTAATTCAGGAAGCAGTACTACATAAAGTGTTTTTGGCCTACATGATGAGAAATAATGGAAGACTGTAGCGCACAGCCATCCTTTGAACCATTCAAGCAGATGCATATAGTCATTTGCATATATTCACATAAACACACACATACACACAGTGTGAGAGAGTGACACACCACACACATGACCTCACAGTCACCGTTAACGATTGTTATGACCTGTGGATCAGCAACAGTCTGAGTGGAGCTGTGGTTCACCTCTCCTCCTCCAGCTGTGCTCCCCAGAGGCTTACACACACACACACACACACACACACACACACACACACACACACACACACACACACACACACACACACACACACACACACACACACACACACACACACACACACACACACACACACACACACACACACACACACACACACACACACACACACACACAAACAAAGGAGAAGGGGCTTTAACAGGGCTGTGTTTTCCTTTCACAGGAGACTATGAAACGTGCTCCCCTGGGTTAGAGTGAGACTCTAATGAGGATAAGGTGAGAGCCGGGTCACGGTGACTAGTCGCTCTGGCCCAGCTCGGCCAGGTCCTTTCCTCAACAACCATGTCTGTTCTGTGGTGGGAGAACAGCTCTGAAATCATACTTTGGTATTTTCTGGTCTAAATGTGAGTTCCATTTGACAATGACAAATGGAAGGAGAGTGATCTAATCCTGTAGGTCACAGTGTTACAGTTTAGAATTTGTACATTTGTAGGTGTAAATTTAGATATGATAATTATATGAAATTAAATTATATACTGTGTGGATATGCTATACACATTGAAATTGTTTCAGAATACAGATAAGTATGCTGTAGATATAGCTTGAACCCTTTTGGGTTTAATGTTTAAAAAAAGGGGTTGTACATGGAACCCAAAAGGGTTCTTCAAAGAGTTCTCTGTGGGGACAGCTGAAGAACCCGTTTAGGTTCTAGATAGCATCTTTTTTTCTAAGAGTGTATGTGACTATACTGTAATAGAGAGCATGTCAGACACACAGTAGAACAATCAGAGGGGCAGCAGCAGGACTATTATGACTGCATTTCCTCCCTCGCCTATTGGCACTTTATGAATATGACTGTGATTACATTTTTCAATTTGATCTGAATAAAATTATAATACATTGAGCGGGCTATTGTTGTTTCCCCCTCTGCCAGTTGTGATGGAAGATGAATGCTGTCGCAATTTCAATCTCCTTCCTTCAACTAAATGGTCAAATTAGATCTGGGCATGGTTATGATACACTCTTTGGACCATGATGGCTTCAGCAGTACATGTCTTTGGGCCAGTAACTGAAAGGTCGCTGGTTCAAATACCAGAGCCGACAAAGTGAAACATTTGTTGATGTGCCCTTGAGCAAGGCACTTAGACCTATAAGCTCCAAGGGTGCCGTACTGCTATGGCTGACTCTGTAAACCAACACATTTCCCTGCACCTATCTGGTGTGTGATCCTAAAACGGCTTCGTTTTATTTGTATTATTATTGCAGAAGGCCGTGTTTATGTGTGTGTGTGTGTGTGTGTGTGTGTGTGTGTGTGTGTGTGTGTGTGTGTGTGTGTGTGTGTGTGTGTGTGTGTGTGTGTGTGTGTGTGTGTGTGTGTGTGTGTGTGTGTGTGTGTGTGTGTGTGTGTGTGTGTGTGTGTGTGTGTGTGTGTGTGTGTGTGTGTGTGTGTGTGTGTGTGTGTGTGTGTGTGTGTGTGTGCGTGTGTGTGTGCGTGCGTGCTTGGGTCAGGAAAACAGTGGGAGTTTGCATATGATGTATACACATCTCCCTGTCTCCAAATTGCATGAACAATAATATGTTCTCAGCTCAGACAGAATTGAGCATCACTTTGCACTCACTTCTGAACATAAGTATTCTCTGAACTTTTTTCTGGTGCGTTTTCCAAAGCCAACTCCGTCTCTAAAGCCAGGAGATAAGAGAGACAAGCAGATGAAACATCACAATTATTAAAATAATGTGCCTCTTCTTGCCTCTTATTGTCAACTCTGAGTGAGGAGTCAGTCTTTCTCCGCTCGATATCACCTCTGTTTTCAAAATGAAAAGTATTGATCCCTTTTACCTCAAGCAGCTTGGCTGATTGAGCCTGAGAAAACCTGTATCAGCTGCCAACACTCACAACTAGGACCTAGAATGATACACGGGGCCACAACCATCTCACAGTTCATTTCAGGCGACACATTTCCTGTCAATATGATTTGGGGCTGAGTAGAGCCCAGTCCGCTGCTGTCCTATATGTTACCATGATAACAACCTTATCTATGGGATGACGAAGGCTTCTCACGTCACACCTGGACATCCATGGTGGCTGAGATTGTGGCGTTGCCCAGACGTGACCACTTGTTTCCCCTTGCATACCTCGCAAGTGAGATCTGCTGCTATGTTGACTGGAACTGGGTTCACACTGTAATCTCTATGGGAAGCAGACAGCCTATTTGAATCATCACAAACCGACCTTGTCATTGAGGAAGGTAATGCGGTAAGTCGGTGACAGGCCAGATTCTGCTCTCTCCGGACCTCGCTTCCTGACTGTCATATGGCTTTGGCTCGGCTGTGTTTCTGTTCTCTCAGCTCACTGGCTTCCACTTAGATTTGTGTGACCTGTAATCAACTGACAAGGTCTGGTGACCAGCAGTAAGACTGGCACACATTCCTACCATGTATATACGTATGAATGAATAAGTAGTGAGTAATGTCTCTGTCACCAGTTCCATATTGATGAAGTGTGTGGTACACAGTGCAATACATAGGCCACAGTTCAGTGTCTGACCAGCAGAAGTATCTTATGGAGTTTGCAGGGTGTGGAAATGGTGTACCCATGTGGGCTAAATTCCACTCCAATTCTGTCAAAACATACATTTGCATATGTGTGTCATTCTGAGTTGACACCATGGAACTAACCTCAAACCCTGGTACCCACATTCTGACTCGTTGATAGTATATTACTGTTAAATGGATGTTACACTGCACGCCATGTGGCTGATGTAGCTGTGCATGTGTGAGTGGCGTTGGCATACAGCAGTCTGATGGAGCTGGACAAAGTGAGGAGGAGGAGGACAGATGAAGCCCATTTCAGGCTCTGTTGGTGGCTTCAGACACTAGGTTAGTGAGGTCACAGCTGAATCCACAGATTACTCCGCTGCTCAGTGAAACGGAAGGATTTGATGGTGATGGTGATGGGGATGGTGACCCCCTCCCTGAAAGAGGAGGTGATTCATCCTACAGGCTATAAATCACCCAGACTGACCCCTCAACCTGTTTATTTTACCGCCCAAACTATCCATTATACTACAACTGTCAGGAGGACCACAGCATAGATACATGGACCAGCCGGACTGAGATGTGAGTACATGTACATTCATGTTTGCGTGCGTGCGTGCGTGCGTGTGTGTTTGGGCTCTCGAGTAGCGCTGCATCTCAGTAATAAGACACTGCATCTCAGTAATAGAGGGGTCACTGCAATACCTGGTTTGAATCCAGGCTGCATCCCACCTGGCTGTGATTGGGAGTCCCATAGGGCGGCGCACAGTTGGCCGGGGTAGGCCGTCATTGTAAATAAGAATTTGTTCTTAACTGACTTGCCTAGTTACATTTTTTAAAAGAAGGCATGTTCCGACTGTATGTGTGCTCAAAGTGCTAATTAAGCTAAGCTAATACACTTGAGCTAATCAATGTTTATTACCTGAGAAACGGAGAAGGTAAACAAACACTTACAGTGCCTTGCGAAAGTATTCGGCCCCCTTGAACTTTGCGATCTTTTGCCACATTTCAGGCTTCAAACATAAAGATATAAAACTATATTTTTTTTGTGAAGAATCAACAACAAGTGGGACACAATCATGAAGTGGAACGACATTTATTGGATATTTCAAACTTTTTTAACAAATCAAAAACTGAAAAATTGGGCGTGCAAAATTATTCAGCCCCTTTACTTTCAGTGCAGCAAACTCTCTCCAGAAGTTCAGTGAGGATCTCTGAATGATCCAATGTTGACCTAAATGACTAATGATGATAAATACAATCCACCTGTGTGTAATCAAGTCTCCGTATAAATGCACCTGCACTGTGATAGTCTCAGAGGTCCGTTAAAAGCGCAGAGAGCATCATGAAGAACAAGGAACACACCAGGCAGGTCCGAGATACTGTTGTGAAGAAGTTTAAAGCCGGATTTGGATACAAAAAGATTTCCCAAGCTTTAAACATCCCAAGGAGCACTGTGCAAGCGATAATATTGAAATGGAAGGAGTATCAGACCATTGCAAATCTACCAAGACCTGGCCGTCCCTCTAAACTTTCAGCTCATACAAGGAGAAGACTGATTAGAGATGCAGCCAAGAGGCCCGTGATCACTCTGGATGAACTGCAGAGATCTACAGCTGAGGTGGGAGACTCTGTCCATAGGACAACAATCAGTCGTATATTGCACAAATCTGGCCTTTATGGAAGAGTGGCAAGAAGAAAGCCATTTCTTAAAGATATCCATAAAAAGTGTTGTTTAAAGTTTGCCACAAGCCACCTGGGAGACACACCAAACATGTGGAAGAAGGTGCTCTGGTCAGATGAAACCAAAATTGAACTTTTTGGCAACAATGCAAAACGTTATGTTTGGCGTAAAAGCAACACAGCTCATCACCCTGAACACAACATCCCCACTGTCAAACATGGTGGTGGCAGCATCATGGTTTGGGCTTGCTTTTCTTCAGCAGGGACAGGGAAGATGGTTAAAATTGATGGGAAGATGGATGGAGCCAAATACAGGACCATTCTGGAAGAAAACCTGATGGAGTCTGCAAAAGACCTGAGACTGGGACGGAGATTTGTCTTCCAACAAGACAATGATCCAAAACATAAAGCAAAATCTACAATGGAATGGTTCAAAAATAAACATATCCAGGTGTTAGAATGGCCAAGTCAAAGTCCAGACCTGAATCCAATCGAGAATCTGTGGAAAGAACTGAAAACTGATGTTCACAAATGCTCTCCATGCAACCTCACTGAGCTCAAGCTGTTTTGCAAGGAGGAATGGGAACAAATTTCAGTGTCTCGATGTGCAAAACTGATAGAGACATACCCCAAGCGACTTACAGCTGTAATCGCAGCAAAAGGTGGCGCTACAAAGTATTAACTTAAGGGGGCTGAACAATTTTTAAGTTTTTGATTTGTTAAAAAAGTTTGAAATATCCAATAAATGTCGTTCCACTCCATGATTGTGTCCCACTTGTTGTTGATTCTTCACAAAAAAATACAGTTTTATATCTTTATGTTTGAAGCCTGAAATGTGGCAAAAGGTCGCAAAGTTCAAGGGGGCCGAATACCTTCGCAAGGCACTGTATCTCATGGCCAATGGGGTTTGATTGTGTTCTCACAGAGAATGGCTCCGCTAGTGACTGTCTGCTACCTCTGTCTTATTGTCATCAGGGACTTCAAGTAAACACACTGAAACCTTCTTACGACAAACTAATAAAGCAGTTCAGACTATGAGGAGAGAACTAAGATATTCATTCCATCAATAAACTCTTCATTGGCACAGTAATCTCCACTGAATTTTTATAAGGTGAAGGGAAATCAAATAAAATAGGAGCGAGAGCGAGAGAGGGAGAAATAGAGGGATAGAGAAAAGAGAGAAAGAGAGAGAGAATTAGGAGAGAGACTCTGTAGACCTCAGCAAAGCGCTCAACTGTTATTGCTTGTGTCCAGTGACTGTGACTTCTCGTGACTGTGAGGCACACAGAATGTGCCCCACTCATTTTTAGCAGCTCTTTGTAACTTTTCCCATGGGAACGCATGGTCTGGGCGCGGAGTGATGACATGGCTGTTCCACTCTGTTTCAGTTGGGATCAACACACACACAGTACTCTTTCACTTTGTATTCAGCCTCTGCTACTGAGCCAGGATATGTGTGCTCTGAGATCATGAGAAAGGCTCACAAACTTGAAAGAGATTACATCATCTTTGTCTTCATTCTGGTCCTAGTCCCAGTCCCCATAGATTCACAGTGCGAGCAGCGCCTCCTGGTTGGGAGATTGGGTCACTGCAGGGCAGGCCATGGCAGGACAGGGTTCAATAGATCCTTTAACTTTTAAAGTATCCACACACATGCACATGTCCATGCACAAACAAGAATCACACACAACCAAAGCATTGGCAGAAAGAAAACTCCATAAACCCTCTTGTCAGAAATGTTGACAAATCTAATACATGGACAACAATCACTCATCCAGTAATTACATTTCCTCATAAAAGTTGTTCCTAATAACCTTTCCCCTGTGTGTATGAAAAGTCCACATTCCACAGCCTGGGCTCTCTCTGTCTATGCAGAGAAGGGTCCTCATTAGCGATGATCTTTCTGTTAATAGCTCTTCATTTCATATGAGCGCACCGACCTTTAGCACCACCAAGTCAGGGATCACGACCTGCCTCTTGTTTGCTCTCTGAGGGGACATTGGCTACATTTGATATCCCAGTGATTAGAACCAAGCCTCGGCTTTTGCCCTTTATAAAGGCTCTTTCTGGCAATCAGGCGCTCCCTGTGAGTTTACCTAACCCTAACACTCTGTTTCGGTCCACAGTGCCTTCAGAGGGAGAGGTGACCTCAAAGCCTAAACCCGGAACTTGGAGAAACTGACCCACCGCTGACACTGAGCCTACCCCTACCCCATAACGCTCACTGTCAAAGAGGGATACAACCCCTAACCCTAACACAAACACTTTCACACACAGACGGATAGACCTTCAACCCTAATGAACGTAAGACCCACACGGCCCTTATACAGACACCCATTCACAATAATTGCAGTGCCTCAAAAGCTATAGCTTTCATATATGGATACATGTATTTTTCGGATTCTCATCCTTAGTCTGAGGAAGAGTGAAATGAAAAGAGTGTTTTAAGGATTGTTGGGGGTTTTGATCCTAGTCAAGAGTGCATCTCTGGGCCTCCCAAGTGGCACAGCGGTCTAAGGCACTACATCGCAGTATCACAACCGGCCATGATTGGGAGTCCCATAGGGCGGCGCACAATTGGCCCAGTGTCGTCCGAGGTTAGGGGAGGGTTTGGCCAGGAGGGCTTTACTTGGCTCATCACTCTCTAGTGACTCCTTGTGGTGGGCCGGGCGCCTGCAGGCTGACCCCGGTCGTCAGTTGGATGGTGTTTTCTCCAACACATTGGTGCGGCTGGCTTCCGGGTCAAGCGGGTGGGTGTTAAGAAGCGGATTAGGCAGGTTTCGTAGGATGCCTGGGTTGACCTTCGCCTCCCGAGCATCTCTACAGGATTCATGATTGGTTAGAATGGGTTAACATGTTTACAGGTATGATGCATGTCCTCCTATCATCTGATACAGCATTTGTGCATACTGTGCATTCAGGGATGACCGCCTGTGTGTGTGTGTGTGTGTGTGTGTGTGTGTGTGTGTGTGTGTGTGTGTGTGTGTGTGTGTGTGTGTGTGTGTGTGTGTGTGTGTGTGTGTGTGTGTGTGTGTGTGTGTGTGTGTGTGTGTGTGTGTGTGTGTGTGTGTGTGTGTGTGTGTGTGTGTGTGTGTGTGTGTGTGTGTGTGTGTGTGTGTGTGTGTGTGTGTGTGTGTGTGTGTGTGTGTGTGTGTGTGTGTGTGTGTGTGTGTGTGTGTGTGTGTGTGTGTGTGTGTGTGTGTGTGTGTGTGTGTGTGTGTGTGTGTGTGAGAGAGAGAGAGAGAGAGAGAGAGAGAGAGAGAGAGAGAGAGAGAGAGAGAGAGAGAAATATGGAGATTGAGAGAGAGAGGCTACTGTAATAACACAGACAGAGTGTTGTCGCAACCTGACCATCTATAGCCATCATGCATCATCCATTTCCACGTTACTGACACAATGATCTTGGTAGAAATAACATCATCAGTGTGGACAGATAAGATGGAGAGAGTTGAGTTTGGACATAGACGTGTATCTCAGTTGGTGGTGCAGAGGAAGAACCCACACTGTTCTAAGACTGATAGAGAACATGGTTTTGCATACACAGTGGTGATATTAGCGAACGCTTGCGCTTCTGCACAGCAGGAGTATAAAACACTAATGATGTTTGCAAATGCAAGCTACAAAATCATTAAACATTGTGACAAATACTGTTTGTTCTATTTAATGTGTACGCATCATATATGGTGATTTTTTTATTTGGTCCGCGTGTTATTTTATGCCCCAAGACCAGAGAGAATACAAGAAGATGAATTATAATTAATTTGATGACAACAGCAGTTAAGACATGGGACTACCGAACTCTCCAAATTGGAAGAGTTTTGACGATTGAGGTGGATCAGAAATGTTACCATATGTAGAGCTGTGTGACCTGCAGAACAAAATAAGTAAATATTTGATTTCAGACTAATATCATGGATATTAGATTAAAAGTAATACAGTGTGTCCTTATAGGCATGGAATTCTCTCTCTTCCCTAATCAGTTCTTGTTTCATCATTCCATTATGCTTTGGATGATTAGGGGTGCAGTCTTTGTGGATGTGTTTTCTTCAGGGAAATTGTATGTCTATCTCTCTCACAACATCAGATTGTTACTAATATGCCTTATTCATACAGCTCTACTCTACCATAACATATAGATGAGACTTGTTCATGTTACTAAAATACATACTGCATCCATGTATTCTAGCTAAAAATCGAAGCGAGAAATCCTGTTGACTGCATTGAGAGAATTACCATAGAACATCAAAGGTCACTCTGCAGAGGACAGCACTGGGGGCCTGGGTAATGCATTTACATTGACCTACTTCAATATAATGTTGATCAAAACAACCAGATGTACTCAGTGTCAATATTTATGTAACTAATGCTAATGTGATCTTAGAGGAACGTGGAAGATGGTATGGCTGATTAATATGATGCTGAGGGGGAAATCTGGGCAGAAAAACAGGCAGACATGCAGTGTTGGATGTTTTTAGGGAAAGTGGAACAAAAAGCTTTGGGACTGCAGGCACTTGGGTTTGAGAACAGGGGAGGGAAGCCATTTTAGGAGCACATCAGCGCATCAAGGCAGAAAGGAATTCGGCATGAAATGGAGGGGAGTCCATCATCTTATAAAAGGCTGGTGTTTACACACCTGCACAGTGCACACATGCATGCAGGCACACACACACACAAGCATGCACAGTGCACACATGCATGCAGGCACATACACACAAGCATGCACAGTGCACACATGCATGCAGGCACACACACACAAGCATGCACAGTGCACACATGCATGCAGGCACACACACACACAAGCATGCACAGTGCACACATGCATGCAGGCACACACACACACAAGCATGCACAGTGCATTCAGGCACACACACACAAGCATGCACAGTGCACACATGCATGCAGGCACACACACACAAGCATGCACAGTGCACACATGCATGCAGGCACACAAAGCTCATGCTTCGCTCTACTGAGGGTTATATAACGACATTAGGGAGGATCTTTTTCTGTCAGTCTGGCTGGACTGACATGTAATGTAACAGGTGACAATAATGTAAATGCCTGCACCAAAGCTTGCCCCCTTATCCTCCAATGGAGACGTTTCTTTATGAGTACCTGAGTGTTCATTTATCTACTGTACTTAGTTTTTTGTTAATGCATACGTGCGTATAGACTACCTAATGTATAATAACTCAAACCAATGTATAAATGATGTGATGTATTATAGATGATGCCAAAGTCAACACTGTACCATGTTTGAATATGATTGTTTTTGATGTCTCAAAACGATTTCTGAGTGGTCCACAATGTGTATTTTGTGTTGTCAATTATTGTATCATTGTGGAGTGATACTATAATACATTTTTCTAACTCGAACACACACAATCACACACACAGCCTCTTAGGCCTTACAGTCAGTCTCAAAAGTCTCTCTGAGAGGCTAATCCAAACATCCCCTTCGGCCAGCAGTCTGATGATGCCCAGTAGAAGCAGCCAGTCTTACTGTAAGCAGGAGTAGCAGCTTGGGTTGTGTACGTGTGTTTGCAGGCCAGCACTGCTCTTCCCAGGACCTGGATCTCACAGTCTCAGCCCTAAGCAGGATTCAAGGCTTTAGGCTGGTTTACTTTATCCAGCCATGTAATGCTGAGAAGCCTGGGTAGACATTCCTTTGGAAGCACAGAGCAGCATGGTGAACTGATGTGGTTGGGCTCTATATACTGTTAGGCCATACACAGAAATGACAGGGCCTTCAAAAATCCATTATATATACAAAAGTACGTGGACACCCCTTCAAATTAGTGGATTCAGCTATTTCAGCCACACCCATTGCTGACATGTGTATAAAACCGAGCACACCGCCATGCAATCTCCATAGACAAACACTGGCAGAAGAATGGCCTTACTGAAGAGCTCAGTGACTTTCAACGTGGCACCGTCATAGGATGCCACCTTTCCAATGAGTCAGTTCGTCACATTTCTGCCCTGCTAGAGCAGCCCTGGTCAACTGTAAGTGCTTTTATTGTGAAGTGGAAAAATCAAGGAGGAACAATGGCTCAGCTGCGAAGTGGTAGGCCACACAAGCTCACAGAACGGGACCGCCAGGTGTTGAAGCTTGAAGCGTGCACAAATCGTCTGTCCTCGGTTGCAACACTCACTACCGAGTTCCAAACTGCCTCTGGAAGCAACTTCGGGAGCGTCATGAAATGGGTTTCCATGGTTGAACAGCCGCACACAAGCCTAAGATCACCATGTGCAATGCCAAGCATCGGCTGGAGTGGTGTATAGCTCACCGCCATTGGACTCTAGAGCAGTGGAAACGCGTTCTCTGGAGTGATGAATTACGCTTCATGATCTGGCAGTCCGACAGACAAATCTGGGTTTGGCGGATGCCAGGAGAACGCTACCTGTCTTAATGCAACTGTAAAGTTTGGTGGAGGAGGAATGATGGTATTGGGCTGTTTTTCACGGGTCGGGCTAGGGTCCTTAGTTCCAGCGAAGGGAAATCTTAACGCTACAGCATACAATGACATTCTAGACAATTCTGTGCTTACAACTTTGCGGCAACAGTTTGGTGAAGGCCCTTTCCTGTATCAGCATGAAAATTCCCCCCGGCACAAAGCGAGGTCCATACAGAAATGGTTTGCTGAGATCAGTGTGGAAGAACTTGACTGGCCTGCACAGAGCCCTGACCTCAACCCCATCAAACACCTTTGGCATGAATTGGAACGCCGACAGTGAGCCAGGCCTAATCGCCCAACATCAGTGCCCGACCTCACTAATGCTCTTGTGGCTGAATGGAAGCAAGTCCCCTCAGCAATGTTCCAACATCTAGTGGAAATCCTTCCCCATAGAGTCGGGGCTGTTATAGCAGCAAAGGGGGGACCAACTCCATATTAACGCCCATGATTTTGAAATGATATGTTTGACGAGCAACGTGTCCACATACTTTTGGCTATGTGGTGTATCTGGCATGAATCCTCAGTGAAACATATTTTCTACTTCATGTATAGTAAATACAGTAACAGTCTGCTCACTGCGATCCATGTGGACCTCAAGGTCATTTATATTGTATAGATATTAGATCTTAATTTTACCTATATTGTCACAGCAAAATAATCCTGCAGCAACAGGATTTTAACATTTAGTCCATATTGTTGCTTGATTGGTGATTAGGCTATTAGCTGGCCAAAAGGAGGCTGCATGAAAAGGTCAATACTGTTAATATAACCGTGTGTTAGTGTGGATTTTAGGTGAATTTATGTTCATCACAAAGCTCATCTGCATTTCCTGCGGTGCAGGAAAATTCTGTCACAAAAAGATATTCTAATTCAGATCCTACATCTGTACTGCAGCATAACAAGCTGTCAACTGGTGCTTTACTTGCGTATGGGCATGAATGCACGTGCCTCATACATGAGTATAAGCGTGCATGTGTATGAAACGGTGGCAATGAACTGGGCACCGTGCTTTATTCTGTGCAAGACTTAAGAAGAATGTGTGCTCACGTGTGCTCATTTCTGCCAGTAACGTGAATAAACAATCATTATAATGGAACCTAATAGTCTCTCCAGGACCGCTCACTTACACATACAGTGCTCTCTGTAATTATTGGGATAGTGAACCATTTTTTCTTCTTTCTGCTATTTACTTCAAAACTTGGGACTTGAAATCAAACAATGACTCTGAGGTTAAAGTGCAGACTGACAGCTTTAATTTGAGGGTATTTTCATCCGTATCGGGTGAACCGTTTAGGGGGAAAATGTAAGCATTTGGTCCCATATTCATAGTACGCAAATAATACATGATTTACCATTCATTTCTATTGGGCACAAAATAATCTGAAACACAACGAAAACAAACAGCACATGCATCCAACAAATTTGGAGTCACAAGCTTGATAATAATATGGGACCAAATACTAAACTTCTGACTACTTTAATACTCATATAAGTTCATTCGTCCCAATACTTTTGCTCCACTAAAATGGGGGGACTATCTACAGAAATGTCTAAACGGTTCACCCGATATGGATGAAAATACCCTCACATTAAAGGTGACAGTCTGCACTTTAACTTCATAGTCATTGTTCGATTTCAAATCCAAAGTTTGAAAGTATAGAGCCAAAAGAAGAGGACACTATACATGTGTGTGTCTGCCTCCTCAGTGTTAATGACCAGAGCCTTTCCCCTCCTCTCCTGCCCCTGACAACATGGCACCACTGTGTGAGGATAACAATGATTACTCATATGTACACTGCATGCATATTGGTGATATTGATCATTCTGCCAATTACACTACATATGGACAGGTGGGGGATTGAATGTTTTCAGTGTCTCATGTCCAAGCCAGGGCTCTACTACACATTGCTAACACTAACACCCTCAGGCTAGCATAAGGTTTGACCTGTGATCTAAGTGGCATGCTCTCAGAAATGCACCTTTTGTGTTTATCAGGACGCCATAGGGGGTTTTCTTGTTTCGCTATAATTTGTCAAATTCACTGTGTAATTGGCTAACATGAAGTATAATTCTGTATCCATCAGTAACTTCACCTACAATATTATGACTGTTCAGCAAGGTATTTATCTTCTCTCTAATCTACTGTCTTCGTTATGCAGTCCGGCCCCTGTAGTGCTGTCCTTGTTATGCTCTGGGCTACTGTAGTCCTCTCAACAGTACAGTCTTTGTTCAACACTGACTTCTATTCCTCTTCTATTTGGTGACCTACTTCAGCTCTTTGTTTCTTCACCTGGCCTCTCTCTCTCTCTCTCTCTCTCTCTCTCTCTCTCTCTCTCTCTCTCTCTCTCTCTCTCTCTCTCTCTCTCTCTCTCTCTCTCACTCTCTTGCCTCCTCTGGCGCTCCTCTCTCTAGGCCCCAGATCACTGCAGGAGAGGCAATCTAAACCAGCACAGGAATCCAGTCAGCCTGTTATTCCTGGCAACCATTTGTGCTACAGTGTTTTAATATTTATTCACCAAACCCCTGGTACCACATAAATCAGGAGCACGAAGGGGCAGTACCAGCTCTAACACACCATTACACAGACCACAAATGTCCTTGGACAAGCGGGAAGGTAAATATTTGAATGGATTGGCTGAGTGGAGGGGGATCAGTGTTTTCCAAGATACAAATCTGGTTGTTAAATCGAGAAAAAGGGAAGGGGTAAAAAGAGGAGAGAGAAGATATAGGAGATTGCTTTGCAGGGCTGGAGTGATTGAGAGACACTCCTTGCCTCTTGATTGAGAATCAGACCACATGTGTGGACTCAGGACAATCATATGACACAGAGGTCCACTGGGGCAAGATAATGTAGAGTAGCTCAGGGGTGAATCACGTCTGGGAATGTATCATTCCACACCGCATGTACTGGACTGGCTTATTCTCTGAGTTTATCCATCATCCTCAATGTGGAGAATGTCTTAGATGCAGAGCCAGTCAGGGTATATGCAGGGCCTCAGTCGGCCAATAATTGCACTAACACCTCTCCTCCTTTTCAGATCTTTCAGATAATATATTGCTATGAAACGGTAGTGTCTGTAGTTTAAACACATAAAGCCAATAGCATGTCATATGTGAGTTAGCGGGTCCCTGGGTCCTATCCTCAGTGTCAGCAGTGATCAGGAGCAGGGATCAGGAGCTTTCAGTGTGTTAACTTGAGCCCCAACATGGACCCTGTCACCAGGTAATATGTCAGTCACTGCCTTTTAATCCTACACCTAACAGAAGGGAAAGGCTTCAAGCCCCCGTCCCTCCAGGAGGCCTTTTGCTTCTTGGTAGGCCGTCATTGTGAATACACATTTGTTTCTTAATTGACTTACCAAGTTAAATAAAGGTTAAAGAAATGAAATAAATACAACAATTTACCCTCAACAGACCAAAGCTGAAGGAATGTTTTGTTTTTCAGCAACTTCCACTTCTCTCCAGGTCAGTGAAAGGCCTGTATATCTGAAAATCCCCAGAAGCGTATAATATAGTGTTACATAGAGTAATTGATCAAGAAGACAGACATTATATTTTTTTATTTTCAGTTGTATATAGATTATAATATGAAAGGGGCAAAGGTGTGTGGAAACATGGTGCACATTTCCCCCATAAAAAGTTAGCCAGAGTAACACAGGCTGCTGAACCAATCTGAAGGACAGGAAGTTGCTCCTAGGTGTCCTTAAGCCTGTGTGTCAGAGGGAGTATCAGGTATCCTGCACACGGTCAGCCAGCCCCTTTTATAGAAAGCACAGATGTTTTTGGAGAGATTTATATGGCTTTCAGCTTCAACTAAGGTTCTATAGCTGACACTGAACCAGACAAGGGCAATATCCAGTTCTCCATGACTGTGCACGTGACAAATAAACTTTGATTTGATTTGATTTGTTAGGTTACCAGCTCTGTTAGGAGCATGCAGGGCAAGGAGGTTATTGGGTGCCAAGGAAAGTAGTGACCCTGGGGATAAATAATGTCAAAAGCACCCATAATCAAACCTGGAATTGTTTTAAGAATGTCCTTAACAGGATAATTTTGCTATTTGATTTAGAGTTTTAAGAAATTATTTGATGAACATTTTTGATGGACCTTACTGCAATCAGCCTATACAAACACATTGAATAACAGATTCACTACAGATAGTCCCCCCCCCAATTTTTTTTTTTTTTTTTAAATGTGTATTCAACTCCTTATTATTGGCACTAAACTGATATATTAACAGTGCCTTCGGAAAGTATTCAGACCCCTTGACTTTTTGCACAATTTGTAACATTACAGCCTTTTCAAAAATGTATTCAATTGTTATTTTGTCCTCCTCAAGCTACACACATACCCCATAATGACAAAGAAAAACAGATTTTTTTCAATTTGTTTCTAATTTATAAAAACAATAAACTGACCCTTTACTCAGGTGTTGAAGCACCTTTGGCAGTGATTACAGCATCAAGTCTGCTTGGGTATGACTCTACAAGCTTGGCACGCCTGTATTTGGGGAGTTTCTCCCATTTATCTCTGCAGATCCTCTCAAGATCTGTCAGGTTGGATGGGGAGCGTTGCTGCATAGCTATTTTCAGGTGTCTCCAGACATGTTTGATCGGGTTCAAGTCCAGGCTCTGGATGGGCCACTCAAGGACATTAAGAAACCTGTCCAGAAGCCACTCCTGCATTGTCTTGGCTGTGTGCTTAGGGTCGTTGTCCTGTTGGAAGGTGAATCTTCACCCCCAGTCTGAGGTCCTGAGCGCTCTGGAGCAGGTTTTCATCAACGATCTCTCTGTACTTTGCTCCGTTCATATTTGCCTCGATCCTGACTGGTCTCTCAGTCCCTGTCGATGAAAAACATCACAGCATGATGCTGCCACCACCATGCTTCACCGTAGGGATGCCAGGTTTCCTCCAGGCGCGAAGCTTGGCATTCAGACCTAAGAGTTCAATCTTGGTTTCATCAGACCAGAGAATCATGATCTGAGAGTCTTTAGGTGCCTTTTTGGCAAATTCCAAGCGGGCTGTCATGTGTCTTTTACTGAGGAGTGGCTTCTGTCTGGCCACTCTGCCATAAAGGCCTGATTGGTGGAGTCATATGTGCCCCCTCTCCGGCCTCTAGGTCACCGGGCTGCTCGATATGGCGCACACCTGTTACCATCGTTACGCGCATCAGCGCATTATGACACTCACCTGGACTCCATCACCTCCTTGATTACCTGCCCTATATATGTCAATCCCTTTGGTTCCTTCCCCAAGCGTCATTGTTTCTGTTTCTGTTTCCTCTCTGTGCATTGTTCGTGTTTTATATTATGTTTTCATTTATTTATTCAACCACTCACTCCCTGAACTTGCTTCCCGACTCTCAGCGCATTCGTTACAGGTGGAGTGTTGCAGAGATGGTTGTCCTTCTGGAAGGTTCTCCCATCTCCACAGAAGAACTCTAGAGCTCTGTCAGAGTGACCATCAGGTTCTTGGTCACCTCCCCCGATTGCTCAGTTTGTCTGGGTAGCCAGCTCTAGGAAGAGTCTTGGTGATTCTTTCACTTAAGAATGATGGAGGCCACTGTGTTCTTGGGGATCTTCAATGCTGCAGATATTGTTTGGTACCCTTCCCCAATCCTGTCTCGGAACTCTGTGGACAATTCCTTCAACCTTCTGACTTCGTTTTTGCTCTGACATGCACAGTCAACTTTGGGACCTTATATAGACAGGTGTGTGCCTTTCCAAATCATATCCAATCAATTGAATTTAACACAGGTGGACTCCAATAAACTTGTAGAAACATCTAAAGGATAATCAATGGAAACAGGATGCACCTGAGCTCAATTTCAAGTCTCATAGCAAAGGGTCTGAATACTTATATAAATAGGATATTTCTGTTTTTTATTTGTAATACATTTGCAAACAGGTTTGTCATTATGAGGTATTGTGTGTCGATTGCTGAGGATTTGTTTTTATTTAATCCATTTTAGAATAAGGCTGTAACTTAACAATATGAAAAAATGAAGGGGGCTGTACCGGGGAGTCTTGTGAGGCCTGTGGACGTCCTAGAGCAAAACAACCAACAGGTACGCGTTTGTGAGAGTCTCACCTTTACACAGAAGGGTATGCGTGTGTAGCCAAAACTATTCTGACGCTACAGAAAGAAGTTGGCAGATCGGCTGTACCAACTTCAAATGGGTCCCAAGACACCATCATGTTCGTGAGAGTCTCTTCTTTCCATAGAGGGGTCATAATAGTTTGTGGGCCA